>NW_020837948.1:59186509-59599085 GCF_003676395.1 Aethalodelphis obliquidens | reverse complement strand
TTCATCACACCCGCCCCCCCCACCGTCACTTCCCCCGCTTTGTGTCTATACATTTGTTCTCTACATCTGTGTCTCTATTTCTGCCCTGCAAACAGGTTCATCTGTACCATTTTTCTAGGTTCCACACATATGCGTTAATATACGATATTTGTTTTACTCTTTCTGACTTCACTCTGTATGACAGTCTCTAGATCCATCCACATCTCTACAAATGACCCAATTTCATTCCTTTTTATGGCTGAGTAATATTCAGCCATAAATTATAAATAATTTTATATATGTACCACATCTTCTTTATCCATTCATCTGTCGACGGGCATTTAGGTTGCTTCCATAACTTGGCTATTGTAAATAGTGCTGTAATGAACATTGGGGTGCATGTGTCTTTTTGAATTATGGTTTTCTCAGGGTATATGCCCAGTAGTGGGATTGCTGGGTCATATGGTAGTTCTACTGTTAGTTTTTTAAGGAACCTCTGTACTGTTCTCCATAGTGGCTGTATCAATTTACATTCCCACCAACAGTGCAAGAGGGTTCCCTTTTCTCCACACCCTCTCCAGCATTGGTTGTTTGTAGATTTTCTGATGATGCCCAGTCTAACCGGTGTGAGGTGATACCTCATTGTCGTTTTGATTTGCATTTCTCTAATAATTAGTGATGTTGAGCAGGTTTTCATGTGCTTCTTGGCCATCTGTATGTCTTCTTTGGAGAAATGTCTATTTAGGTCTTCTGCCCATCTTTGGATTGGGTTGTTTGTTTTTTAAATATTGAACTGCATGAACTGTTCATATATTTTAGAGATTAATCCTTTGTCCATTGATTCATTTGCAAATATTTTCTCCCATTCTGAGGGTTGTCTTTTTGTTTGTTTGTAGTTCCTTTGCTTTGCAAAAGCATTTAAGTTTCATTAGGTCCCATTTGTTTATTTATGTTTTTATTTCCATTACTCTAGGGAATGGATCAAAAAAGATCTTGCTGTGATTTAGGTCAAAGAGTGTTCTTCCTCTGTTTTCCTCTAAGAGTTTTATAGTATCCGGTCTTACATTTAGGTCTGTAATCCATTTTGAGTTTATTTTTGTGTATGGTTTTAGGGAATGTTTTAATTTCATTCTTTTACATGTAGCTGTCCAGTTTTCCTAGCACCACTTATTGAAGAGACTGTCTTTTCTCCATTGTATATCCTTCCTCCTTTGTCATAGAATAGTTGACCATAGGTGCGTGGGTTTATCTCTGGGCTTTCTATCCTGTTCCGTTGATGTATATTTCTGTTTTTGTGCCAATACCATATTGTCTTCATTACTGTAGCTTTGTAGTATAGTCTGAAGTCAGGGAGTCTGATTCGCTCCGTTTTTTTCCCTCAAGACTGCTTTGGCTATTTGGGGTCTTTTGTGTCTCCATCCAAATTTTAAGATTTTTTGTTCTAGTTCGGTAAAAAATGCCATTGGTTATTTGATAGGGATTTATTGAATCTGTAGATTGCTTTGGGTAGTATAGGCATTTTTAAAATATTGATTCTTCCAATCCAAGAACATGGTGTATCTCTCCATCTGTTTGTATCACCTTTAATTTCTTTCATCAGTGTCTTGTAGTTTTCTGCATACAGATCTTTTGTCTCCCTAGGTAGGTTTATTCCTATGTATTTTATTCTTTTTGTTGCAGTGGTAATTGGGAGTGTTTCCTTAATTTCTCTTTCAGATTTTTCCTTATTAGTGTATAGGAATGCAAGAGATTTCTGTGCATTAATTTTGTATGCTACAACTTTACCAAATTCATTGATTAGCTCTAGTAGTTTTCTGGTGGCATCTCTAGGATTCTCTATGTATAGTATCATGTCATCTGCAAACAGTGACAGTTTTACTTCTTCTTCTCCAATTTGTATTCCTTTTATTTCTTTTTCTTCTCTGATTGCTGTGGCTAGGACTTCCAAAACTGTGTTGAATAATAGTGACGAGGTTGGACATCCTTGTCTTGTTCCTGATCTTAGAGGAAATGCTTTCAGTTTTTCACCATTGAGAATGATGTTTGCTGTGGCCTTTATTATGGCCTTTATTATGTTGAGGTAGGTTCCCCTATGCCCACTTTCTGGAGAGTTTTTATCATAAATTGGTGTTGAATTTTGTCAAAAGCTTTTTCTGCATCTATTGAGATGATCATATGGTTTTTATTCTTCAGTTTGTTAATATGGTGTATCACACTGATTGATTTGTGTATATTGAAGAATCCTTGCATCCCTGGGATAAATCCCACTTGATCATGGTGTATGATCCTTTTAATGTGTTGCTGGATTCTGTTTGCTAGTATTTTGTTGAGGATTTTTGTATCTATATTCATGCATGATATTGGTTTGTAATTTTCATTTTTGTAGTATCTTTGTCTGGTTTTGGTATCGGGGTGATGGAGGCCTCATAGAATGAGTTTGGGAGTGTTCCTTCCTCTGCAATTTTTTGGAAGACTTTGAGAAGGATGGATGTTAGCTCTTCTCTAAATGTTTGATAGAATTCACTTGTGAAGCCATCTGGTCCTGGACTTTTGTTTGTTGGAAGATTTTTTTTTTTTTTTTTCCTTCGGTACGCGGGCCTCTCACTGTTGTGGCCTCTCCCATTGCGGAGCACACGCGCCGGACGCTCAGGCTCAGCGGCCATGGCTCACGGGCCCAGCCGCTCCGCGGCACGTGGGATTTTCCCAGACCAGGGCACGAACCCGTGTCCCCTGCATCGGCAGGCGGACTCTCAACCACTGCGCCACCAGGGAAGCCCCTGTTGGAAGATTTTTAATCACAGTTTCAATTTCAGTGCTTGTGATTGGTCTGTTCATATTTTCTGTTTCTTCCTGTTCAGTCTTGGAAGGTTATACCTTTCTAAGAATTTGTCCATTTCTTCCAGGTTGTCCATTTTATTGGCATAGAGTTACTTGTAGTAGTCTCTTAGGATGCTTTGTATTTCTGTGGTGTCTGCTGCAACTTCTCCTTTTTCATTTCTAATTTTATTGATTTGAGTCCTCTCCTCATTTTCTTGATGAGTCTGGCTAATGGTTTATCAATTTTGTTTATCTTGTCAAAGAACCAGCTTTTAGTTTTATTGATCTTTGCTATTGTTTTCTTTGTTTCTATTTCATTTATTTCTGCTCTGATCTTTATGATTTCTTTCCTTCTGCTAACTTTGAGTTTTGTTTGTTCTTCTTTCTCTAGTTCCTTTAGGTGTAAGGTTAGATTGTTATTTGAGATGTTTCTTGTTTCTTGAGGTAGGCTTTTATTGCTATAAACTTCCCTCTTAGAACTGCTTTTGCTGCATCCCATAGATTTTGGATCATCATGTTTTCATTGTCATTTGTCTCTAGGTATTTTTTGATTTCCTCTTTGATTTCTTCAGTGATCCCTTGGTTATTTAGTAACGTATTGTTTAGCCTCCATATGTTTGTGGTTTTTATGTTTTTTTTTCCCTGTAATTGATTTCTAACCTCATAGCATTGTGATGAGAAAAGATGCTTGATATGATTTCAATTTTCTTAAATTTACTGAGGCTTGATTTGTGACCCAAGATGTGATCTATCTAGAATGTTCCGTGTGCACTTGAGAAGAAAATGTAGTTTGCTGTTTTTGCATGGAATGTCCTATAAATATCATTTAAATCTATCTGGTCTGTTGTGTCACTTAGAGCTTGTGTTTCCTTATTAATTTTCTGTTTGGATGATCTGTCCATTGGTGTAAGTGAGGTGTTAAAGTCCCCTACTATTACTGTGTTACTGTCAATTTCCTCTTTTATAGCTGTTAGCAGTTTACTTATGTATTGAGGTGCTCCTATGTTGGGTGCATATATATTTATAATTGTTATGTCTTCTTCTTGGATTGATCCCTTGATCATTACGTAGTGTCCTTCCTTGTCTCTTGTAACATTCTTTATTTTAAAGTCTATTTTATCTGATATTGAGTATTTGCTGACCCAGCTTTCTTTTAATTTCCATTTGCATGGAATATCTTTTTCCATTCCCTCACTTTCAGTCTGTATGTGTCCCTAGGTCTGAAGTGGGTCTTCAGACCCACTGAAGTGTAGACAGCATATATATGGGTCTTATTTTTGTACCCATTCAGCGAGCCTGTGTCTTTTGGTTTGAGCGTTTAATCCATTCACGTTTAAGGTAATTATCAATATGTATGTTCCTGTTACCATTTTCTTAATTGTTATGGGTTTGTTTTTGTAGGTCCTTTTCTTCTCTTGTTTTTCCCACTTAGAGAAGTTCTTTTCGCATTTGTTGTAGAGCTGGTTTGGTGGTGCTGAATTCTCTTAGCTTTTGCCTGTATGTAAAGCTTTTGATTTCTCTGTCGAACCTGAATGAGATCCTTGCCTGGTAGTGTAATCTTGGTTGTAGCTTCTTCCCTTTCATCACTTTAAATATATCATGCCACTCCCTTCTGGCTTGTAGAGTTTCTGCTGAGAAATCAGCTGTTAACCGTATGGGAGTTCCCTTGTATGTTTTTTGTCATTTTTCCCTTGTTGCTTTCAATAATTTTTCTTTGTCTTTAATTTTTGTCAATTTGATTACTATATGTCTCGGCATGTTTCTCCTTGGGTTTATCCTGCCTGGGACTCTCTGCACTTTCTGGACTTGGGTGGCTATTTCCTTTCACATGTTAGGGAAGTTTTCGACTATAATCTCTTCAAATATTTTCTCAGGTCCTTTCTCTCTCTCTTCTCCTTCTGGGACCCCTATAATGCAAATGTTGTTGCATTTAATGTTGTCCCAGAGGTCCCTTATTAGGGACCTCTTCATTTCTTTTTATTCCTTTTTTCTTTATTCTGTTCTGCAACAGTGAATTCTACCATTCTGTCTTCCAGGTCACTTATCCATTCTTCTGCCTCAGTTATTCTCCTACTGATTCCTTCTAGTTTATTTTTCATTTGAGTTATTGTATTGTTCATCTCTGTTTGTTTGTTCTTTAATTCTTCTAGGTGTTTGTTCTTTAATTCTTCTAGGTCTTTGTTAAACATTTCTTACATCTTCTCGATCTTTGCCTCCATTCTTTTTCTGAGGTACTGTATCATCTTCACTATCATTCTGAATTCTTTTTCTGGAAGGTTGCCTATCTCCACTTCATTTAGTTGTTTTTCTGGGGTTATCTTGTTCCTTCATCTGGTACATAGCCTTCTGCCTTTTCATCTTCTCTACCTTTCTGTGAATGTGGTTTTTGTTCCACAGGCTGCAGGATTGTAGTTCTTCTTGCTTCTGCTGTCTGCCCTCCCCTCTTATCTGATCTCTTGAAGAGTTATTGGTGCCACCCTTAGAGCACATTTGCCATTAAGTGGGACACTAGGAATGCAATCCACCAAATGTCAGGATGGAGGCAGCCACAACTTAGGTCCTCTTGGTATAATGTGTTTGGCTATGGACAGTAGTAAGATGGTTCTGATACTGTTTCCTGACAATGTTAGTCTGCCACATAGCTGTCTTCATAAAGGCCAGTCAAGGCCTTGTCGATGTCAGGGAGCAAAAGAGAAAGCGTCATTCTGAGAGTCAATGCACACTACTGTTCAATCCTATGCTTTTTAGTTGCATCATGTACATTTAGTGGACACAAACCCAGGTATCTTACTTTGTAGTTAACAGCATGAGAGAATTGATGCATTAGCTAGGAGTATACAAATATCTGGATTTCCTAGTACTCACCATAGTATTTTAGAAAGGTATCGTCATGCTGATGACCACAGGTGAGATGCTCTGCTCCTTGTGCTGTTTGAAACTTTTCTTTAGTAAATTCTTAACTTGCTACGTGTTGCAGAAGACATGATGAATTTGAAAATGGCCAAGAAGATAAGCAGCTGAAAGTAGCCAGAGGTTGGAATAGCTTCCTTACAAGAGAATTTTGTTGTTTTTTAAAGAGGACTGTGGAAATGGGAGTAGGACCAGCTCTAGAAATGAGTAGGAGAAGGTACATGTGTTCACTAAATCCTGGAATACTGAATCTAGGAGGACCTCTTGAATATCAAAGAAGGTAGTTTCAAAATGAATGAACAATTAAAAAAACAAAGTGAATGTGTAGATGTGCAGGTTCAATATGAAGTGACCTTAAGACCTTGTTATCACAGTGGAATCCTGAATGGAATGATTCACTAATAGAATCAGCCACTTTATGGAATCACCAGTGGATATGGTGCAACAATGAGGCTGAACATAGCAGTTCCTTTTCCTCTTTCCCTTGGGCAGAGGTTGTCAACTCCAGTGTCTACAGGGATTGGGCAGGAAATGTAAATGAGTAAACTGGACCGGACTCTTGCTATCAAGGAGCTGATAGAGAGTGGTAGGGACCACAGTGAACTGGTGAATTCATGCCCTGTCTCAAAGAGGGCAGGGATGGCTCAGCTGTCGCCTGTTGTTTAAAATGAAGCTATGGGCCCAGGATTGCCAATCTTCTGCTTTCTCTCAAAACTCAGAAATCTAGAGTTTTTAAAACAGTGAAATGCTCAGTTTTTAAAGGCTGGCGATTATTTTTAAAAATCTTTTGTCAAAGTGCTGTGATACAAAGAAAAGCTCTCTGCAGGCTGAGTTAGGCCTTTGCATCACTAGTTTTGTGGGTTTTTTGTGTTTTTTTTGCGGTATGTGGGCCTCTCACTGTTGTGGCCTCTCCCGTTGCGGAGCACAGACTACAGACGTGCAGGCTTCGCGGCCGTGGCTCACGGGCCCAGCCGCTCCGTGGCATGTGGGATCTTCCCAGACCAGGACACAAACCCGTGTCCCCTGGATCAGCAGGTGGACTCTCAACCACTGTGCCACCAGGGAAGCCCTGCATCACTAGTTTTTAACATCTGTCTCCAAAGTAGGCAGGTTACCTCTATTCCTAGAGATTTAATTTGAATTCTTGATCATCTCTAGTGTCCATGTGTGATTAGTTTGAATAATCATGGTCATGTCCCTGATGCCTCCTGGTCTGTGGTGGTTTAATTAATGCTACGTTCTACCCACTGACCTATTTTTCATTTTTAAAATATCTGACGCCACCACCTCCTCTCCTGCAACACTAAACAACTAGTTCAAATAGTTATATATACATATGTGTGTGTGTGTGTGTATTCAAAGCTACTCTGCCTCTTTATGTATAGAGGCTACTGACCTTGTAAGCTGAGGAAGTTAAAACTGTGCTTTGCAAGAAGGAAAGCAGATAAGGTCTTAGATAGTAGATCCATATTCGAATAAGGGATGTTAACAGTGCTCAGGGGCTGTCCCTAATTAGAACGGGCAGTGTTCCAAGAGCTCTGCCACAAAGTGGCTTTTACTTCCATGAGCAGAGGCAGTGAGCAGGACTGGGTAGATCAGTAGTCTGTCCCAGCATGGGTTGCTTTTTTGTATTTGCTACTCTTAAGAATTGGATGAAGATAGAATGAAGAAGTCCTCTGGCCATACCCTCGCAAGCAACTTCAGATGTGGTAAAGCTGGGTGATGCCGGGAAAGCCGACGTGTCAGCACCAAGGAGTCAGCAGAGAGGGATGGAGCAGTGTGTTCTGGATAAAGGCGTCGCTCAGTCCAAGAGTCCAAGAAGCAAAACCACATGCTGCAACCAACTCTGTAAACAGTGGTAGAAGCCACAAACCGAAGAAGATTCTTCATATTTAGCCCCCAAACTGTTCATCCTACCGGCATTCTTTTGGCCATCATTTTCAACCATAACTACCTACCCAAATTAGTATTATCAGTGTCTTATTCATCTTTGAATCCCTAGTGCTTAGAATGGGGCATTGAAGGATCATAGTAAATGTTGATAGAAAAGGTGATTTAATCATGGCTTCGATGCCAAATTTTAGACTTTGTTCCTACTTCTCTCTGATGGAATTATGCCAAATATAGTTCTACTGACATTTATTGAGTTGCCTACTTTATTCAAAACATTGGGTTAGGCATATGAAGATGGATTAGACCCATTCCTGCCCACCAAGGGCTCACCTGGTTGGTGGGAACAAGAGGCATTTGCAGGTTGCAGTGAGGCTATTGTGCTCAGTACTACAATAGCAGTAGACATTGGTTCTGGGGAATCTGAGGTCTTGCCTCCCCATTCTTTCTTTCTTTCTTTTTTTAAAATTAATTTATTTAATTTATTTATTTTTGGCTGGGTTGGGTCTTTGTTGCTGCGCACGGGCTTTCCGCAGTTGTGGTGAGTGGGGGCTACTCTTCGTTGCGGTGCGTGGGCTTCTCATTGTGGTGGCTTCTCTTGTTGCAGAGTATGGTCTCTAGGCGCCTGGGCTTCAGGAGTTGTGCCTCGCGGGCTCTGGAGTGCAGGCTCAGGAGTTGTGGCGGACGGGCTTAGTTGCTCTGCAGCATGTGGGATCTTCCCGGACCAGGACTCAAAACCTGTGTCCCCTGCATTGGCAGGTGGATTCCTAACCAGTGCGCCACCAGGGAAGCCCTTGCCTCCCCAGTGTTACCTTTCATATTTACAGTTTACTCTTTGGTACTTGGGGTTCTGTACCCATCAGCTTGTTGAAACAGTGTTACTGTTAACTGCCAAATCCAGTGGACTCTGTAGGTCTTCCAACCCTCGTAATCTCTTTGTAATATTTGATACACTGTTTCCTATACCATGCCCTTCTAGAAGAATCTCTCCATCCCTGACTACAACAGTTTTGATATTTTTTTCTTACTGCTCTGATTGTTCTGTCTTTTTAAAAGATATCCTTTTAAACCACCAGTTCTTAAGGACAAACATTCTCCTGTGTCTTCTTTTTCCATCCTCTCTTCAGCATAACCTTTTCATTGGAAATCTTATGAACTTCCACAGCTCTTCTGTGGAAGAGAAAAGGTTGAAGTGAAATAAGATTTGCCTAATACTGTTGTTTCCTTAGCTACTGTGTTTTGTGAGACCTTGCTTTAAATAGGACACTGTTTCATCAGCACCTCGTCCTTTTATCTGCAGGATCAGAAGCCATCAGTTATTTCCCTTCAGAAGCTCATTGCTAGGGAAGTTGCGAATGAGGAGAGAGGAATGTTTCTGATCAGTGCTTCATCTGCTGGTCCTGAGATGTATGAAATTCATACCAACTCCAAGGAGGAACGGAATACCTGGATGAGGCGGATCCAACAGGCAGTAGAAAGGTAACATTTCCTTCTGTCCATTATTGAGGCAATGGACTTGTTCCATTGGGGAAAATATTCCAACTGTGTCTCCCCTGAATGAAAACTTAGCCTCAGCCAGAAGGGTCTACTCCCCACCCCCTGCCCCGGCCTGCAGTAGCCCCTCATCTGCACCTTTTTCCTCCATGTCTTCCTGCCTGTAACGCCCTGTCTCCCTCTGCCTGTGTGAATCCTGCCCATCTTGGTGCCGCTCATGGCTCACCTCCTTCCTGAAGACGTCTTCAGTTCCACTGGTCTCTTCCTTACCTGAAATTCCTTAACACCTGCTCTCAAAGCATTTATTTGGTGCTTGTCATCTTCAGCCTTGCAGCTATTATCTTTTCTATGTATATATGTTTGGTTATTAGATTGGAAGCTCCTTGAGGGCAGGGACCATGTCTGTGTTTCTCTTTGTCCCTAATTCTGAAGAATCATTCAATAAACCTTTTTAGATGGCTGGATCTAAGTGTGCTACATCAACTTACCCCTCATTACTTGTGCAAAGACAGTTTTTATAAACGGGGATGTGAGGATGATCATTCTTAATGGTAACTTGATTAGTTAGATCTTGAATGACGTTGTATAAAATTCCTCCTCCTCCACTGCGCCCCACCCAACCTGGCACCCTACCACCATCCCCTCCAGTCTCTCTACCTTCATTAAGAATGGAAGTGCTCAAATGCAGTAGAAAGCAACAATGATGATTTGAGTTGTACCTACCGGTGGCGTTGGTATTGTGTGCATGTATGAGTGTATGTTTGTGTATGTGTGTGTTTGTTGAAATATTTGAGTCATCCTAAACTGCTGACTTTGAGAGCTGTGTTATATGATGCAAGGTCCATTATATACTCAAGAAAACCAAATCTCTTGGCCAGGGGGCACGATGAATTCTCTTTCTGCTGAATTTTTCTTCTCCGAATAATTCTACTGCCAAGTTCCCATGTCTTTCTAACGAGCCTAAAGATACTTGGATTTGGTTTCAGTTGTCTCTCTTGACTATTGTCTTTTAAAGTTGCCCAGAAGAAGAAGGGGGAAGGACAAGTGAGTCTGACGAAGAGAGGCGGAAAGCTGAAGCCAGAGTGGCCAAAATTCAGCAATGTCAAGGTATAATGCAGACGCCTCTCGTTCCCGGGTCGTGCAGTTCTCCTTGGAGGTTGGGAAAGCCCAGGTGTCATGAATGGGAACGTATGACTAAATGATTAATTCTGTGCACTGGAGGTCCACACCGACCACTCTCAAAAAATACATACAGGGGCTTCCCTGGTGGCGCAGTGGTTGAGAGTCCACCTGCCGATGCTGGGGACACGGGTTCATGCCCCGGTCTGGGAAGATCCCACATGCCGCGGAGCGGCTGGGCCTGCGAGCCATGGCCGCTGAGCCTGCACGTCCGGAGCCTGTGCTCCACAGCGGGAGAGGCCACAGCAGTGAGAGGCCCGCGTACCACAAAAAAAAAACCCCAAAACAAAAACACATACATACATGCATATATATATATATATATATATATAGTTAGTAGATATCAATCTATCTACATATACATACATACACATATATATATATATATATGTATATATATATATACACTGGCACTAAAGGTGCTCAAATAAAATGACTCCCTCCCTCCTTAGTGATTAAAAATATATTTAAAAAATTCTGCATGTAACATAACAGCAATTGTGGACAGTATGGTGCAGATGGGCATTGGACCTGTTGTCTAGTGTTTTGATTTTAGATCTCACACTGTTAGGTCACGGTTGTATGACTTTGGACAAGGAACACAATAGCTCTGGTCCTCCGTTTCCAAATCTGTGAAGTAAGGAAATTAGATGAGCTCAGTGATTCTCATCTCTGGCTGGGCCTTAGAGTCACTTGGGGAGGTCTTTAAAAATTCTGATGTCTGGGCCTCACCCTCAATCAGTTCACCCAGAATCTGAGGGCAATGGGCTGTAGACATCAGTATTTTAAACTCTTCCTCAGTGATTCTGAGGCAGACTGAGAACCCCTGAATTCGCTTCTGGTTAAGGTCCCTTTAAGCTCTAAGAATTCTGTGACATGTTGAAATTAGAGGAAGATGATGCATGCGAAGGTGGTTAAAGACATCGGATGTTGAGAAACGAAAACATAAACCGGTATGTTTGGTTTTGACCAGGACTGGCTGAAGGCCGAGCAGTTTCAGGCCTTGCGTTGTTTTCCCTTGTGGGAAGCGCTCATCGTGGACAGTGCCACCTCAATTTTCATTCCTGACCTTCATGTTTAATCTTAATAGAAAACAGCCTGAATAAACAAAGATCGGCTTTGCAAGGTTTTCGGGAATTAGGGGAATGGGAAATGAAACAAACATTTATTGAGTACAGCAAATTTACAGAAAAGGCAAAGGAAGCTCAGAGATGTTAATCATTTGCTGGAAAGTACAGTCACCAAGTAGAATAGCTAGGATTTCAACCTAGGTTTGTCCCACCCAATCAATAACTTGTACTTGACCTGTTCAATGTACTGCTTGCTAACTAGCAACATCTTTATCTTAGAGCCTGGATTTTCATTAGTTGTATTCATGTGATAACTTTCAATGGTTAATACTATTTCTTAGAAATACTCAGTAACCAAGACCAACAAATTTGCACATATTTGGAAGAGAAGCTGCATATCTATGCTGAACTTGGAGAGCTGAGTGGATTTGAGGATGTCCATCTAGAGCCCCACCTCCTCATTAAACCAGACCCCGGAGAGCCTCCCCAGGCAGCCTCATTACTGGCAGCAGCGCTGAAAGAAGGTAAGTTGCTTCCAAAAGGATTTGGTTCAACAAATTCATAAAATGTCTATTGGGCAGCTACGATGTGCCGTGTGCTACGGTCTTGGTGCTGGGGACACAGCAGAAGAAGACAAAATCCTTACTCTCCAGAAACAGAGAGTCCTTACTTATTCCAGAAACAGCAGCATATATTTAAAAAAGATGTCAGTTTGGTTCAAGTGCTATGAAGAAAAATAAGGGTAAGTGGAATAGAGAGTGATAGGGCTGGGAAGTTTCTGTTTTTGATAGGATGACTAGGGAAGGCCTCTTTGATATAGTGATATGTGAGCAGACAAGAAGTAAGTGAGAAAGCCAAGTAGATATCTGGGGAAAGAATGTTCCAGATGTCGGGAACAGCAGGTGCAAAGGTCCTGAGGCAGGTGAGTGCCAGGCTTGTTTGAGGAACAGCAAGGAGGACAGTGCTGGTAGAGTGACGTAGGAGTGGAGAGTGGCAGGAGATGAGTCAGAGTTACTTAGGACTCAGATTCCATGGACCGGATCAAGGTAAGCACTCAGAACTTCATTCTGAGTGAGATGGGAAAGCAGTACAGAGTTTTGAGTAGAAGAGTGACTTGATTTGTGTTTTAAAAGGAACTTCCTCTGGGTGCTGTGTGGAGAATAACAAAGTCTAGGGCATAACCGTGGGAGTTGGTGGCTGAAGGAGGGTGGAGGACGAGCTCACTGAAGGGGAAAAAGTTAGGGAGATGATAGGCCAGGGTACTGGAAGGACTGTGTTCACAGAATTGAAATTACAGAGAATCCTGACAAGAGTAGCATTGGGGGAGGTGAGAGAACTTCCACAAGGAGCCATGTTGTTTGAGGAGTCTGTAGATGAATGGCAACCAGGAGGACCAAGGAGTGGTGTAATCTGGTGGCATGAACTTCAAGGGAAAAACAGGTTTAGGGAGGAAATGGGGCCAATAGTCTGGAAGTGACAATAGGGACAGAGGGGGTTTGGGATAAAAGAGCCACCACCCGAGAGTGGAAGGGAATGCTGTCATTCAGCACATGGGTTGGTAAATTACAGACCACGGACTAAATGCATCCCACCTCCCACCGCCTGTTTTTCAGCTGTAGTTTTATTGGAACACAGCCACACCCGCTTGTTTCATATTGTCTATGGCTGCTTTCTTGCTACAGTGGCAAAGATGAATAGTTGCAACAGAGACTGTACGGCCCACAAAGCCTAAAATATTTACTGTCCGCAGAAATGTTTGCAGAAAACGTATGCCAAGTTCTGCCTTAGAATCTCAGGACACTACCTATGGAAGAGAATTTAGAAATGATCAAATCTATTGTATCTATTTCACGGTTGAAGAGACTGAGGTCTTAAGGAGGGTGTAGAGGTTGTCTGAAATGGAGTCCACTGATGGAATCTCTTACTCATTTATTCATCAAATATTCATTAAGCATCTACCTACTGTATGCGCTATTGTTGGTGCCAACTAAGGAAACAGTAATGCTTTCATAAAAACTTCTAGTTGGGGAAGATAAACAATACACAGAGAAACAAGGTTATTTCAGAAAGTCACAAGAAAATAAGATAATGGGATTGGATGAGGGGAAGGCTTTGCTGTAGAGAGGTCAGGAAAGACTGCTCTGAGATTATATTTTGAGGTGAAAATTGACAGACGAGAAGCCAGCTGTTTGGAGATCTGGGGGAGGACCATTCCTGGGCAGACAGAATGTGAGTACGTAGCCCCTGCATCTGGAATGGGCTTGGCATGTTCAGTGAAAGAAGGAAGGCAGGGTGACAGGAGGCAGAGGAGACTGCTATGGGTGGGCAGGGACCAGATCTTTGTAGATTGTGGTTTAAAAAAAGAGAGAGAGGGCTTCCCTGGTGGCGCAGTGGTTGAGAATCCGCCTGCCGATGCAGGGGACGCGGGTTCGTGCCCCGGCCCGGGAGGATCCCACATGCCGCGAAGCGGCTGGGCCCGTGAGCCATGGCCGCTGGGCCTGCGCGTGCTCCGCGGCGGGAGAGGCCCACGTACCGCAAAAATAAAAAAAAAAATAAAAGAAGTCTTTACTAAAAAAAAAAAAAAAAAGAGAGAGAGAGACATTTTATTCCAAAATCAGTGGAAAGTTAGTTGTTGGAAGCTTTTAATCATGGGTGTAGCATGATCTTATTTATATCTTGAAAAGAATGAGGGTTGCTGAATGGAAAACAAGATCGGAAGGAGACTAGTTTGCCTGGAGACTGTTAGGAAGTGCTTACAGAGGCTGAGATGAGAGAGGCTGGGGCCTCGGTGTAGACCAGGACTTTTGGCAATGCAAATACAGAGAAGTGGGCAGAGGCAAGGTAGATTTTAGAAATAAAGCCAGAAGAACTTCCAAATGGGTTGACACAACCAGGGACCATCTCGTTGTCCCTGACGATGTCTTTATCAAATAAGTCGCGCACTCTCAATTTTAGCCTGTGCTGCTGGGCATTTTGTGATGCTCTGATACCTGGATGGTAGAACTTGGCACTGATCGTGCACTGCCCTGTAGTAGAGTTAGTTGTGTGTGTCTATTTCCTTCTCTAGTCTGCAAACTCTCCTTATTAGTTAACAGATGCCCAGTGGCCCCCAGAACAGAGTAGGTGCTCAATGAGTAGTTGCTAGATTGAATCACTGGACAGAGGGATTTAGAAATATTTGTAGCGTCCTCAGAATTATACTATCCTATGAGCTGGTTGCAAATTTTTAATTGTAAATAAGAACTTGACTTTCTTGGTGTGGCGTTTCCCAGTCTTACCAGATCCTAAGAGTAGCCATTGGTGCTTGTTTAAAATTCAAATCCCCTGTTTTCCCCTCTGGAGAATCTGATGCAGTAGGTCTAGGGTGAAGATTGTGAATCCGTATTTTATTTCAGGCACATTTGGGGAAATACTCTTTTGAAGAACAGCTAATATTTCTGAGTAGCAAGTTGTAAAATCCTAATGCCTGGGGACTTCCCTGGTGATCCGGTGGTTGAGGCTGCCCTCCCAGTGCAGGGGGCCCGGGTTCAATACCTGGTCAGGGAACTAGATCCCACCTGCCACAACTAAGAGTTCGCATGCTGCAACTTTAGATCCTGCACGCGGCAGGGAAGATCCTGCGTGCTGGAACTAAGACCCGGCGCAGCTAAATAAATAAATAAATAATAAAAAATAAAATCCTAATGCCTAATATCATATTTAAATTAATTGATTTCAGGAAGTTGTTTTTGGCATACTAATTTACTGGAAGTTGCCTTTGAGTTATTTTTATACTGTTTGTTTTTTTATTGAATTCATTCTCTATCATAAAGTAATGCTAAAAGTATTGGTCTAGATTGCGGGTTGGTAAACTTTTTCTGTATAGGGCCAGATAGTAAATATTTTAGGCTCTGCAGGCCATATACAGTTTGGGGAACACAATCTTCTTTGTGCATGTGTGTGTATTTTAATAATGCTTTAAAAAGGTAAAAGCCATTTTTAGCTCCTGGGCCATATATATATATATATATACACACACACACACACACACACACATATATATTTTTTAATTTACTTTTGTTTTCCTCCTTCTCCTTAGCCGAGAGCCTGCAAGTTGCAGTGAAGGCCTCCCAGACGAGCGATGTGTGTCAGTCACCCAAGGAAGGTTGTGGAGAACCTGCTTTGCAGGATGTGTTCAGTTCTCGGGACGCACCTGGATCACCTACTGCTTGTAAGTGAGCATGTAGCCTTTGCAGTGAGCCTGGGCACCGTCCCTGGAGCATATAGTGGGCACATAAAATGAAGGCAGTGACTCTGTCCTGATTTGAAGGGTACGAGTGTATTCTTTTGAAAAAAACCTGAGAATAAATACGCTAGCCTCCTTTACCTATAGAAGTGACACTGGTGTTCCAAGGACAAGGACTTAAAGAATAGTTTGTAGGTTATACTGCCATTACCCAGGGAAGCTGTGTCCTTTGTTCAAACCCTACCCTGTCTTGTATTTGCTATGACTTGCTGAATACAGTCTTGAAAGAGCTTTGACACTTTTTGGTCTTTTGGAAAAGGGTCCCTGCAGTTCATTAAAGAATGAATAAAACTTTACCTTAATCTCATATCATCAACTCAGAAAACATAACTCAGAAAACTAGAATCTAATGCATATATGCACACATGCACAGACACAGAGACACACATACACACACACACACACGCACACGAGGTTTAGTGTTCGGGTTAAAGGCAGAAATGCCGGAAGATTCTTGATCACTGTTGTCATACACTTTAATTGAGGTCAGAATTCATTTATTAAACAGTGTTTCAGTAGATTTTAAATACAGAAACATAGAACGTGGTGAATTGATTTAGGTAATTTCTCAGAACCGAATTATATGTATAGTTGTGAGCTAAATATTTAGTTCCCTAGAGGTTTCTGAGGTAGGACCATAAAGGATATAGTTTCATTATGTCCTGGTGATTAAAAACCTTACTTCCCCAGGTCTTCTGTGCACAGATAAAATGTCTTTAGTAGCTAGAGATTGGAGGATTAAATGGTCTTAGAATTTCTGTAACAGCATCCCTTGGTTAATTGAGATACATGGAAGCAGTACAGTTTTAAAATTCTATACATTTTTTTTTAAACCAGAGCTAATATTTATTCTTAAGTTCTACTTTATGTAATCCTGGGTTACTAGTTTCAGAATGTGCACATGTGTTTTTCATTTCGACACAGCCCAGATTTGTCAGGGGAGTTGTACCGCCCCAGGTGATTTGCTTTTTAAAGAAGAGTCTGCCGATGCCGTTGAAGAAGTTCTAGCTAAAAGTACGGTGTAGGGATCTGCCACTCTCAGCCTCAGCCCAGGGACAGCTGGACAGGCTCCACTCAGCTCCTGCAGCTGCTCAGAGCACAGGCCGCACCTACCTCCTGTCAGACCAGGCAACGAAGGCTCTCCCTGTCCGTATCCACATCTCCCCTGACGTCTGCTAGAACCATGGGAGGCTGTTTACAGTGGCTTGAAGTCAGGGTTCACGTAGAGGAGGGGCAGGTTGGTGGGGTCTTGTACCGGTTTAGTCTTGTGCTGGGGTTTAGTGCTGGGCTGGATTGGAACACGGTGCTACAAGAGTTTGATTCTCTTCCTAGAGTTGATGAGGGTGAGAAGCACTGTCCTGAACGGAAGTCTGTAACTGGATGGTTTGGTTCTATGATTGACTTGGAGGACTGGGTCCTTCTAAGTCGGACCCCTGTCAGTCTGAGCTTACAGACCAAGCAAGGCCCTCTATTTTTAGTCCTTGAAATACCTAATCAGGTGGACAGGTAGAATCTACTTCCTGTGAAATTCTGAAATTCTGAAATAGAATACAGGAGCAGAGAGACCTGGTCCATGCCACTCTTCTGCCTTCATTTGGTTCACCATCAGCTCCTTTTCCCATTTGATGGTCCTCGTATCTACTGGGGGGAAGAGAGAATGGCTAATTCTCTGGTAATGCTTTTGGCATCTCTCTAAGAGTTAAGAATAGTACCCAAGAGTCCAACCGTTTTTTGAGTGACAGAAGAATCTCTATAAAGTGTTTGTTCACTGTAGTGAAAGAGTGTTGACTAGCTTGGGCAAAATGAACTTAATTTTTAGTTGATAAAATTTGGAGCTATTTCTGCTTAAACAAAAACGTCTTTGGAATAAAAGAGGACTGTCATTTCCCAAAGACCAAAGTGTTTTCTAATTAATTTAAATAAAGAAAAAGTATTTCCTTCATCAGTAATGAAGTTTCAAGATAGCACAAAGCAAATATCTATTTCACCAGGGTCCTGAGTGGACATGGTTCCGATGAGACTCTGTGTGTGAAAGGGCTTTGGAAAGTCTAGTTTTAATATGTGCAAGGTGAGCGTGGTATAAATTTTAACTGAGTTCACGTGGGTAAAGAAAGAAAATCCCACCAATGGAGATTTAATGGATGGCGTGAAGTCTGTATTTGGTACTTAAACGTATCTCTGGACTAGAAATATCTCTGTGTTTTCATATGTTAAATATACAGTATTTACAGTATTTGTGAATTTACAGCATAAGTAAGAATTGTGAGGGACAAAACACACTTGGAAATTATTTTAAAAATTAAGTTATTTGGAGATAAGGACAGCTTCCCAGTTTGTATGACTCTGAGCTCATAAAGTATTAGCCGTCTTCACCTGCTTAGAAAGATGTTTCATTCCTGCCATTGGATGCCTCCCTTCTAACCTTGTTTACGGTCTGCTACTCTTGTACCGGCCCTAAGGGAGCCTTTCCCAGACCCGTCTCCTTAGACCTGGCCTGCCAGCCTTTGATTTTCTTCCATGGTGCCTGTTTTCAATGTAACCCCCAGCAGGCGGCTTTTCCTATTAAGTGAAAGTGAGATGCAGAATCCTACCCTTTTGGTACCACAGACATCTCTCCGCTAGAAAGAAAGAAAAGTAAAAAGATGGGTGACAATGGGTGCTGTGGGCCAGCTTGGCATCTACTAGTGTGTAAGCTCCCTGGGGGCAGGGACTCTGCACTTTGCTCTGTACTTTTTTAGCACCTCTTATAAGAATATCCTATACATGTGATGTTGTGATGTTTCTTATCTTGGAATATGTGTCAGCTGAGTGCAAAGAACCCAGTCTACTGGCTGATGTTTGATGATGTCCTTTTTGTTTCTGTCTCAATGGTGTGCTTCCAGCACTAGTCACAGAAGGGACAGGAGGAAGAGGCTGTTGGGATGTGGATCCTGGGACCCAGGGTGTGGGAACCGACCTGGCGGTCTCTGATGCCGGGGAGAAGGTATTGTGAACTGATTTGTTAGTAAACAGCAGCGGTTACTTTGTGTAATCAAACAACCTCAGCTCCTGGTGTGTCCACGGCAGTGAATAGTCCGCAAGCGTTCTCCTGCATTGTTCTCAATTTCAGTATTCGTACTTGAACTTTCCAACTTTTTTCTTCTTAAAATGTTCTTGCTTTTCTGATACCGTGTAGGTGTAAACCAAGCAACCAATGAAAAGTAATTAAAAAGATTTAAAACTCAAATGTTTATTTGTGTGTCTGCGCTTTTGCTTCTGGTCTGACTTTCCGCCCCGCAAACCTCAAGCTTTTCACCCACTACATACAGTAACTCGTGGCTGAGAGGTGGTCCTGGACATCCAGGCCCTTATGCAGCCAGGTGGTGCTAAAGTGGCAGAAACAATTTTGACTTTGGAATATTCTGGCTTCTTCACTTCCTTTTACCTTCCTCTCCTTTACGATTGTTTTCCTGTCACCACCCCTGTTGTCACCTGCCTTTTTGTGATAGACTTGTAATCAACCTAACCAGTTTCTGCTCTGGGGCAAAGTGATTCCAAACACCTTTTTTTTTAACGTACTATACACATAGGTTATAACGCACTCTTTTAAACATTAAGTGCATGAAATTTTCTGTTAACGTCAAATGAAACTGAGATGTCAGAGAGAGAGAGGGAGTAAGAATATGATTCTGAGAAGTGGCTAGTGGGCCTTCCCAGGATTATCTGGGGCTCAAGAGCTTAACTTTATCTAAAATCGAATTAGGTACATTACCAGATACCACTGTGTGTTCATGTGGGAAGATGACATCTGTCCGATCTTTATGTAACGTTTTGTACATCATATATATTTTTGTATATATTACATATGACTGAGAAACCAAAGATATTTTAAGAGCCATAGAAAAGATGGCTGTGATTTAGTGTTTTTTTAACCTTCATAGGCCAAAATGAAAATAGTCGTTAGAGTTTACTCCGCTTACTCTGACTCTGAGCTTTCTAACTTATTTCTTCTTAAAACATTCCTGCTTTTCCCTCCTTCTCAGGGCAGACTTCACTTTCAAGCCTGTAGCTTCCAGCTGCTTTTATGTTACTAGGGGGGGAAGCTGGGGGAGGGTTGAGCTGAGGTGGTTCCCACCCCTAAAGCCCTCCCCTTCCATGATTCAGTGACAGGTAAGAGGTTACGTGTTCAGGGTGCTCTTTGGATGAACCTACCTGGAAAATGTTGCCATTCATAAGGCATTTTTAGAAACGAAATGAACTGACATACATGGCAGAATCATTTGAAATCACACTTTAAATAAGCATATGATGGGTATTTTGTAATTATCTTTCTTAATATGTTAAGGTTTTAAAAAAAGCAACAAAACATTTCTGAAAGGATTTTTCAAAATTACTGATTGGTAACCCAAATGGCAAAATATCCCGTGTGTAAAGCACCTACTGCAGCTATGCACGTTCACCACAAGGTGGCAGACGAACTCCATTAAAAAGATGATGTTCAAAATTCCTGCCTGGTATCAAACCAAGTGGATCTTGGGAATAAGTAACTACACGTAGCATAATCCAGCTCATTTCTATGTTTCTTATGTGTGTAGAATATAAAAATTATATCCCATACAATCTTTTTATCACAAAAGCAGTGGAATGTGGAGCAAGGACAGAACCAGAAGAGCAGAGAGAACTCCGGAACTCACTACAGAACAGGGCTTCTCAGCCCCGGTTATCTTCCTGAGGGTTGCGTGCAGATCTAATGACTAAACTTCATCTCCTTTCCCATCGTTTGTCCTTCCCCTGTTTGAGGTGCTGCTTAGTAATGACGTCTTTCATGGGCAGCGTTGGGGAAGGGTGAGGGGCGGGAAGAAAAGACCTGGCTAGCTCTTCATGGCCTCATCAGCCTGAACTAACTGAATTCAACAAGTCTCAGGTTACCTGAGAGCCGTTTCCTGCGGTTTCAATTTAAAGCTGCTCAGACAAGACCACAAGTGGTGTGCAGGAGACTGTAGGAGGGCAGGGAATCTGATGATCCCCACGGCGTGAGGTGTGGAGGGCCTCGTGGTCCCTCACTCTTTATCTATAGAATGGAGTGTGCGTGTCCATTACATTCCAGGCAGCGTTTTTAGGTTTGCAGGTACAGTACTGAATACAGATGAAATCTTGCCACTCGTTGGCTTACATAATGAGAGAAAAGAGACAACAAACAAATAGACAAATGTTGAATTCTGAAAACTGGAAGCCCTCACTAGCCACATGTGCCCCCAATGTGTGCAGTAGAGAGGCAATGAGTGAGGTAGAGATGCATGCCCCGGGAGCACGTGGTCTCCTGTGGCCTCGTTCAAGGCCTCTGCCGACAGGGCTTCTACTAAGGTGCTCATGCATGGGCCCAGTGAGCTCTGAGAGGGGGCACCTGGAGCTGGCCAGCTGAGCGCTCTCCTTTGGGCTGCCTCTGGGTCTGGTTTCTCCTCCCAAACACTGTCTGTTGTGGCTTTGTAAATCTCAAAGTGAGTTAGAGACCAGGCATGATGATCTCTGGCTTCCAAATCTGGCCTCCAGGATGGAAGCTGGGCCCAGGAGACAACTTCAACCTGGGCACAGAGAGCTCCATTTACAATACGGTTTGCACGAGGTGAACATTGTCACTTAGAGCCTGCAGCGCTCCTTGACCATCTTCCCTGAGTGTTTTAAGGGATGGCTGGGTGGAAAGTTGCCATGCATCTCAGATACCAAGTCCGCACAGAGGGGCTTCTCTCTCATCAAGTGGTGGTTTAATTCTACAGGCTTTGATTTGTGGGAGGAAACAGTCACTACGGAAGAGTTTAGAGAGAGAGAAGCGATTTCCCTGAGGTCATATACTGTGGAACACTACAGTGCAGCTTTTCAAGAGTAGAGTGTGTTCATTTTCTTATGTTTTTATGTATTTTAGGTGGAATATAGAAGTTTCCCAAGTTCTTCACAGTCAGAGGTGAGCTCTGCATACCTTAAATATGTTACCATCCTTTGTTTGTGGATAATGAATGCTTTTTCCAAAATTTGACACTCACAATCTTATTTTTCAGATTATACAAGCGATACAGAATTTAACCCGTCTCTTATATAGCCTTCAGGTAACTATGCTTTGACCCTGTGAATGTTTCTCTTCATGCAACTCACTTTATTCGATGAGTCCTGGACTTTAAAAATTAGAACATTTGAGAGGTAGTGAATGATCTTAAAAGAACACCAAGCCTCACCCCAAATGTAACTCAGCTAGATGCTTTGAACTTCACCTGGTTTTGTAATCACGAGGCATCACCACTACTACCGTTTATACCATTCTTCTCTGAAACCATAAAACAGTTCATATCTTTAAAAACTATTGATGAGTATGATCTGGCTTGAAGTTTACAATGAATCTCTTTCTTAGGTGAGTATAGCATGACTTCACGTTTTCTGGTGAAAACTTAAATTCACACCTAAACTTTTTTCACTTCCACATGTGGCCTTTAGGCCTTTGGGGCAATTAAATAATTCATATGCTCTTTCATTGTTTTCTTGGTTCATCCACCTAACATTTATTAAGTTCCCTCTCTGGGCCTGGCACTGTGATGAGAACCAAGCGCACAAGGACAAGTGGTCCACAAAATCTGCCATCAGACGGCTCACTGTCTGTCCAGGAAAGACAGGCATTGTGAAAATGAGGACTCTAAGGCTGGATGATACCTTAGGTCGTGCACAAGAAAGGCTGAATACATCCAGTTGCTTAATTTGTGAGTTAAAAAACATTTTAAAACGATGTGAAAGCAATGTTTATAAACAGATTTATAGAAAATCTTGATACAGGTACATAAAGTAAAATGACTTGTGATTTTGTGAGAGAATTACTGTTGTCATGGGGGTATGTATCCCTCTAGGTTTCTGCTGGTGTTTTTTTTGTTTGTTTTTTTGGGTTTTTTTTTTTGCGGTATGTGGGCCTCTCACTGTTGTGGCCTCTCCCGTTGCGGAGCACAGGCTCCGGACGCGCAGGCTCAGCGGCCATGGCTCACGGGCCCAGCTGCTCCGCGCGGCATGTGGGATCTTCCCGGACCAGGGCACGAACCCGTGTCCCCTGCATCGGCAGGCGGACTCTCAACCACCGCGCCACCAGGGAAGCCCCCTCTAGTTTTTTGAATCATTTTATACATACTCTTGGAACCTGTACCTTTGTATGTCATCACTTGCCTCTATAGCACGATTTTTAATGGTTGAATAATATTCAGGGCTACAGAATTTATCCATTCCTCATAGTTTATACTTTTGTGTTAATAACAGTCTAGCACACATCCTTGTGCACTGATCTCTTTGAACATATGTGAGTGTTTCCTTAGGATAAATTACTGAAATTAATTTTTGAGGTTTTTGATAGACATTGCCAAAATAATCAGCACTCCTCTCTACTTGTCCTCAATTTGAAAATAGGTCAAGTTAGCTCATGATCTTAATTTGCATTTTTTTGGTTACTACTGAAATTAAACATTTTTCCCCACTGGTTTATTGTCATTCATATTTCATATCTTATCCCTGTTGAATATTAAAAGAAAATAAGGAAAATAAAAGTCTGATCTTAAGGTTTGTTTTTTTTTTAGATTATAACACATTTCTCTTTATAATAAAAGTGAACAGAAAATCAGTTAGGTTACAGTGGAATAACAGGAAAAGTAAGCTTGACCTAATTAATATACATAAAATAATACACACAAAAACTGAATAATACACATTCTTTTTAAGTACACCTGGAACATTTCAAAAATTTACCATATTATGGACCACAAAGTAAGGTTCTACAAATTTCAAGCAACTAAAATCATACAAAGTATATTCTAGGGTCACAGTGCAAGTAATTTAGAAACGAGTATCAAATATTCTACTGGAATATCCCTGTTGATTTAGAAATTAAGAAAATATATGCTTAAGTAAATCAGGACTCAATGAAGAGAATATATTGAAGATTATAAAATAGTTTTAACTGAAGGATAATAAAATTACTAAGTATCAAAATATGTACGTTATAGTTAGAGTCATGCTTAGAGAAAATTTAGAGCTTTAAAAAGCACATATGCAAAAAGAAGAAAAGCTAAAAGTCAATGAGTTATGCATCTATCTCAAAAAGTTAAAAAACAACAAAATAAAATCCAAAGAAAGTAGAGGGAAGGAAGAAATAAAGTTAGCATAAATTATATAGAAAATAAATAATAGAAAAGATCAATAAAATTCAGATATTGTTTCTTTTAGGACATTAGTAAAATTTTTAAAACCTCATATTGATACTAATGAGAAAAAAAGAAAAAGGCATGAAAAAATCATCATCAGCAAGAAAAAGGGGACATGGACATAGATTACATACACCTGGAAAAGTTTACAATAGGGTAATATGGACAACTTGTTGCCAATTTGAAAATGTTGAAGTAATGGAAATTTCTATTTGAAAATAGGTCAAGTTAGCTCATGATCTTAATTTGCATTTTTTGGGTTACTACTGAAATTAAACTTTTCCCCACTGGTTTATTGTCATTCATATTTCATATCTTATACCTAATTGAATATTAAAAGAAAATAAGGAAAATAAAAGTCTGATTTTAAGTTTTTACCAGAAAAAAATATCATGCTACATTTGCTGTTTTCTTATTAATACTTTGCATCAAGACTTCTTTTATGTTCTATTGATCATCTTCCTATTCTTGATCTAGTACCACTATCTTATTTATTAAAGTTCTGGATTACATTTGAATGCATGACAGTCTCCTCTTATTATTTTCCATGTTTGTCTGTATGTTCTTTCATAAGAGCTTTTGAATCAGTCTGACAAATTTCTTCATCTTCTACTGAGACAGTTAAATTAAAATATTACTATATTTATGAATTAAATTGCGGAGGATTGACACTTTTGCAATAATTGGTTCTCTTGTCTGAGAACATGTTATTTTATGTTCTGCTGGAAAGCTTTGTAATTGTCTTCATTTAGGTACTTTTTTTTCCTGCTAAGTTTATTCCTGGATATTTTTGTCTCTTTATTCCTATTGTGAATGGAATCTTTTTTTTTTCATTCTGTTTCCCCAATGTTGGTTGCTGGTAGAAATACAGGTATTGGTTTTTTATATATTTTTAACTGGCCAACTCATTGAATTTTTGTTTTTTTGTTTTAATAGTTTTTCTGTTGATTCTTTGGAGTATTCCAAGTAGAAAGTAAAAACTTGAAAGTAGTGGTATTTTGGCTACTCTTCAATAATTATATCAATTTCATTTTCTTGGCTTACTGCTTTGGCTAGAAATTCTGAAATGTCTTAAATAATAGTGGCAATAGTAAGCATCCTTGTCGTATTCAAGATTTAGTGGGAATGCCTTTAGTGTCTTCTATTAGATATGCTGGTCTGGGGTAGATGGTCTTAGAGATTAATTTCTCATGTAAAACAAATATTCTTTCTTTTAAACTTTAACTGAGAAGGGGTATAGTTTGCGTGCACTTCATTAACTTTTGGGAGATGAAAACATTGAGTGTCCCAGCTTGTGTTGCCTGATGAAAACACTCACAAGGTCATATCTCTTCTTTTCAACCTTGAATGCAGCCCTCTGTGGATTCAAGGTTCAGAAAAGCTGGATGACCTAAATGACCTAGTTTTTGCAACACTAAAGCAAATACCAAATTCTATAGTGGGTTCTCTTAACCAAAGCTTTTGAGCTGGTCTAAGGATATGGGCTCTCAAAGATTTCTGTTCATGGCACAGTCATCTCTTTTGAAGCTGAATGTTTTATGCATGATTAAAGTTTTTACAAAGGAATTTTGAATCAGATGAAAATGAAATTTGATCCTATGTTAGAAGAATAGAGATGAGGTATAGGCAAGGCAGAAAGGAAAGGACACAGTTCCCCTGAGAAAACTTAAGAGAGAGCGAATATACATGTATAACTGAATCACTTTGCTGTACAGCAGAAATTAACACAACATTGTAAATCAACTATACTTCAATATAATTAAAAAAAGAAAAGGAGAGAGAGTGAATTGGGAATTTTCCTAAACTTCAAAAGCAAGCGTTATTCTCTGTCCTAAATGTAAATGTAAACTTTAAATGTGAAGATGAATATCCAGTCTTCAGATTTCACCTCTCTGCTACAGAAGGGAGTAGTCTTATCCCAAATGTTAAATATATATGAAGAATACTTCATGGTAGCATTTAATTAATCTAATTGTAATCCTTACATGAGAGTTACCATTGCCTGTAGCAGTTTTGGTATATAAAATGTTGGATTTTTTGTTTGTTTGTTTTACTCTGATGATGCCCTTAGGATTTGTTAGAATTAAGTGGTGATGTGCAGTCTACAGTTTGCTTTAGCCAGGTCAGCAGAGTCCTGAATGGCTTATTATTTCGTATTTAAATATCAAAGTTATTAGTACCTCTTCTCAATGGTATCATTGTTTTCTTTATAATAACTGCTAAAAGTCATTAATCAAATATTCACGTGAATTTGAAATTTTTTGAATTGATTTTCAAATTTAAAAACATGAAGTTTATTTCAAAAGGCCCCACTGAATACATTTTTGAGACTTACTCCAAGACAAATACCAATTTAAAATATACCTTAGTTCTTTAACCTTCAAAAGCGTGGGAAACTGCTGAGTTAACAAATAACTAATGGTCAAATCCCCATCTTCCCAGCATCTGTTACATGGACAGCTTTTTAAATTTTTAGGAAAGAAAAATGAGAATTTATCCCTAGGAGAGTAATAATTTCTCATAACGAGTCACAACATACACACACATACCCAGTATGTGGCCATTTTCAATTTGTCCCTTTTCTGTTTCTTTGTGCTTTCACTGGGGACTTTTAAAATTAAAAGCTTCCAGGGGCATTTACAGATATTTTTTTGTTTTGTTTTGTGGAATCCTTCCAAAACTTGTCAGTTATTTCCTGTGATACTGCCAAACTTTTTGTAGGCAGGTGCCGTAACTCAAAATGTTTTTTTAATCTGGTTGGTAATGCCCTCTGGGTTTTAGAGGATCTGTGTCCCTGGTTGGTAATGTCCTCTGGGTTTTAGAGTACCTATGTCCCCTGAAGCAGTCCAGCCTCCTTTTAGCACTCTATTAAACGAATTTCAGCTTAGTGTTTTGTGCATGACCTTCCTGCTATAATACAAAGAAATAGCGGTAATGAGACTAGCTTTACCATTTATACATCGCCTAAACATGATATTAACTGCTGTTCTTGGGCATTATATTATAAAAAAGGTTATTTAGCAAAGCTTCCAAGTGGCTGACTTTTATTTTTATGTCTTCGTGTATGTCATATAGCTTAAGTAATTTCTGGTTTGAGACTCAAAGGGTACTACCAGATTTATATAGATTCTTAAATTCTCCTGAATTACTGACTGTCAAGACCTCAGAAAAAGAATGAGGCATAGCACAGGAATGCAGAGTCCTGTGAATTCAGGTACTGAATTCTTATTGCTTAAATATTATCCACCAACCAGCAACAAACCGCATTTCCAAAAGAGGGGATGAGTATTGCTTTTGTGCTTTATTTCTTTTGTGTATAAATTCCAGGCCATACCACTAAGGAAATGCAGACAAGCCTATTTGAAGTGCCAAGGTCAGTCTCAGGAGGTAACTTAGAACAAGGACAGAGATATTCAGAGAAAATAATTTGGTCATGCTCTTGAGGTGGTACCAACCCAAGGTGCACACGGTACGGACGCCTTTGCTTTTTTTGCCCTCTGCTCGGACAGGCCGCCTTGACCGTTCAGGATAGCCACATTGAGGTGCACAGGCTGGCTCTCCAGCAGCAGGAGGGCCTGTCCCCCGGCCCCTCTTTCCGAGGCAGCCCCTTTCAGGACGAGGAGAAGCGCCGAAGCCTGGAGAAGCGGCGGGAGGAGCTGGCCAACCTCCACGAGCTGCAGCAGCAGTTCCAGCAGGACCGGCAGCGCTGGCACCGCAGGTGCGACCAGCAGCAGCGAGAGCAGGAGGCCAAGGCCAGCCGGCTGCAGGAGCGCGAGAGGGAGTGCCGGCTGCAGGAGGAGCTGCTGCTGAGCAGCCGGGGGCAGCTGGACCAGCAGCTCCAGGAGTACCAGCAGAGCCTGGAGCGGCTGCGGGAGGGCCAGCGCCTGGTGGAGAGGGAGAGGGAGAGGATGCGGGCCCAGAAGAGCCTGCTGCGTGGCTGGAAGCACAGCCGGCAGAGGAGCCTTCCCGCGGCGCTGCCTGGAGGAGGCGTGGAGGTACGGGTCTCCCTGTGCTTGCAGAAGCAGCGTGTGAGACGGCCGTGGTCGTGGTGGTTCCGGAGCCACTGACCACACGTCTGTCTTTTTCGCGGCTTGTGTGAGAGCTCACAAGAGTTACTTGGTGTGTAGGTAACAAAAGCTGGGACCCTTTAGAGACAATACATATGCACCTTGACTTGAAGTATGGACACGTGAAAGGTCCGGGTGCTGCTGGACCATGGGTTCATTGTACTCTGAGACCCCCTTACCCGAGGGAAGAAATACAGACTAGAGTTGTACCACTGAGGCGAGCTTTACCCTGGAGGCACGCTCACCGTGAGCACGCTGTAGTTCGAGCTCCCCTGCGTATGCTCCAGTCTTCAGAGTTCTGTATAGATTTACCTTTCAGCAGATCAGTTAAGCTATTAATGTTCATAGGTACTGAATTTAACAAGTACACTACTATTCCGTTATTGCAAGCTTGTTCTCTTTTTGTAAATTTGACCTCATAAATTCAAAATCCATTTCACTAATGACAGTTAACGTAAGTAGTATACTAATTAATGTTTGGGCAGGATAAAGCCTTTCCAAAAGTTCCGTGTTTCATTTTGCACCCACTCTAACCATACTTGACAATTCCGTTTGTTCTAAGAGTTTACTTTTATGTACTATGTGCACATAGATACTTTTTATTTTTTATATATTCTTTTTTTAATATCTTTATTGGAATATAATTGCTTTACAAAGTTGTGTTCGTTTCTGTTGTACAACACAGTGAATCAGCTATAAGTATACGTACATCCCCATATCCCCTCCCTCTTGAGCCTCCCTTCCACCCTCCCTATCCCACCCCTCTAGGTGGTCACAAAGCGCCGAGCTGATCTCCCTGTGCTATGCGGCTGCTTCCCACTAGCTAATTTACATTGGGTAGTGTATATATGTCAGTGCCACTCTCTCATTTCATCCCAGCTTCCCCTCCCCCTCACCGTGTCCTCAAGTCTGTTCTCTACGTCTGTGTCTTTATTCCTGCCCTGCTGCTAGGTTCATCAGTACCGTTTTTTTAGATTCCATATATGTGCGTTAACATACGGTATTTGTTTTTCTCTTTCTGACTTACTTAACTCTGTATGACAGACTCTAGGTCCATCCACCTCACTACAAATAACTCAGTTTCGTTCCTTTTTATGGCTGACTAGTATTCCATTGTATATATGTGCCACATCTTCTTTATCCATTCATCTGTCGATGGACATTTAGGTTGCTTCCATGTCCTGGGTATTGTAAATACTGTACATGAAGTTGTAAAAGTTGACAAGCTTCTAAGAGTGATCTGTGTTATATCTGACTTTCCTTTCAAGTTGGCTAAATTATATTTATTGCAAATACTTTATGTATACATGAATGTCTTCAACTTTTATTTAGCAAAAGTGAAAATGCTATTCCCTTAAAGTAGAAACACTTTAACGGCAGTGAGCACACAGCTGCATGTGTCTTTTCATTTGATTTTTATTTCTTTTAAGATATGCTGTGTGTTGCCAATTGAAGTTTTTGGTACTAGCTCATTAAAAGGGGATGGGAGGGCTTCCCTGGTGGCGCACTGGTTGAGAGTCCGCCTGCCGATGCAAGGGACACGGGTTCGTGCCCCGGTCCGGGAGGATCCCACATGCCGCGGAGCGGCTGGGGCCGTGAGCGTGGCCGCTGAGCCTGTGCGTCCGGAGCCTGTGCTCCACAACGGGAGAGGCCACAACAGTGAAAGGCCCGCGTACAGCAAAAAAAAAAACACAAAAAAAAAAAAAGGGGGGATGGGAGGAGGGAGTCAAGGGTAATATCCTTCTCCACCTCACTCATTAAAATCTTGATTGCTAAATTCTGTTAGGAATAAATACTTTATAAAACTGGTGCAAATTGCTGGAAGAATTATTGTGTTTTTTCTTTTTTCTTACACAGGTAATGGAACTTAATCAATCTGAGGGTTTATGTCATGAAAATTCATTCTTCATCAATGAAGCTTTAGCGCAAATGTCACTTAACACTTTGAACGAACCGCCTCCAGCAGATATCCATCAGGATGCCACTTACCCCCCAAGTATATCTCATTCCGATTTGGTAAGGACTAGTGAAAATCAAGTAGACCTCAAGATGAACATTTCTCAGCCCTTGGACGTCAGCCATGAACTGTGGATAGCCGCTGGGTCCTGTCATCAGATACCCCCTCTCCACCAAAGCAGCAAGGATTCTTGTAAAAATGGTAATTAATACTTTAAACATCATCTGTATAGTTTCCACAAGGAGCTGTTTTTCTGAATGGTTGGCTCTTCTTTAGAGCAACTCAAAGTGGGCCCTAGAATGGGAATAAATTGGTGCTGATGAGCTGGACTTTGTGGCATAAACTTTTCTTTGGGGAAGTCTGGGGGCCATCACTTGTGAGCATTGAGACAACTAGACCATGGTTGGAGGGCTTAGAGGATGCCACTGAGATGTGAGAACCAGACAGGGTTTTTAGGTCTGTGGGTTAAATAATAACTTTCCTTGAAAAGTGAAGCAACTTGATATTTATTCCTCACTGTAGACCCAACCACATCCTGATACACATACTTGTTGACTCTCAGAAATAAAAGATATGGACAGGGTTTGTGGTAGGGCTTTATTGTCTCTCGGGGCAATTTCCTGCAATGTTAGTAAAATCTTCTGTAGTGCCGTTAAATACCCCAAATGAAACTGTTAACATCATTTGTCATTGTAAAAAAAAAAAAAAAGGTGTTGTGTCTCCGTAAGTACCTCGTAATGACACAATTTGCTAATCCCATTAAAGCATTTGCCAAATATAAATGAAAGGCAGCTCGAGTTACCAACTCCACATGAATCCAAATGATTTAACTCTATGTCTATTATAAATTGTTTTCTGTGGGATATGAGGTAGGGAATGAGAAGAATTCAAAACCTCTCTACCGAAAAACAGATGGCATGCAATAGAATAAACAAATGGCTGGCCACATGGATGGGAAATAAATCACCGACAGCAAAATGTTTCAGAAACGTGAAACAAGCAGTGGTATAGAGCTCTTCAGAACTGGACAGAGATTGGTTTCCATGCTTCATAGTTATTCTTAGTTTGTCAGTAGGATAATTTGTCAGCAATGAAAAGGTTTAAATGTGTTCAGCTTCTCCAAATTAGAGAGTAAATAATTCTGACACTGCCTGAAAGTAGATGTATTACTAACCCAAAGTATGTTGATTCTTAGCAGTGGATAATTCTTTACATTGTTCAGTCATTGCTGTAACATTCTTATTTCTTGTCAGCATATAAGAGAGAATGAAATAGTTCTTTAAGTATCGTTTCAAGTATTCCTTAAATAAAAAAGAAACAAAATGGAACAGTGAATTGGGGTTTAAAAAATGGGCAGAATGTAGCAAAGTGTAACCCCTTTAATGTATTATGTTGCAGCCCTAACACTACAGAGACCATATTGCAGAATGCCTTCTCTTGATACGTGTTGCTTTGCTGTGTTGGATTCATTAAGTTGCTATCTGCAGTGCTTTCTGTGTTGTCACTGTGATTTTGCATACGGGCTTTGGGGTAATTCAGAAACTCAGTTTGAGTTAAACCACATTACACTTTTGTTTGAAAGAAGTATTTCTGCTTTTTCTGTATCTCCTACCTCTTTCTGTTGACTTGTGCTTTAAAGTAGAAAGCTTTTAAACATTTGGCAGCCTGCATACAGGAGACAGGACATGTACTAAGGAAATAAACAGTAATTATATACAAAACCAGTGTCTCCACATGTAAGGAATTAAATATAGCCCAGGGAAATGCTGAGAAAACGTGCTTCAGCTTCAGATGTTGTGTCCAGTGTAGGCCAAGGACACTCAGGACATTGATAGAAGAGAGCAAAATCATCTCTGGCCTTCCTCTCTCAGGAGCGTCCTGGTGTGTGCAGGGGGGATTAGATCAGAAAGGCAGTGTGGGCTGTCAAGCGCTGGAGTTTTGCAACTGGTCAGAAAACCCTATTTACGTTTGTTTACTTAAGCATGATAAGCAGTTTCTGGAGGAGAGAGAAGAAAGTCAGAGATTAAGGAGGTGGTAGGGAAGTGGAATGAAAATGGGATATATATTCTTAAGAGGGTTGTCAGGGCCAGATAAAATTGTTCAAGCCACTCCAGAGTTTTCTCGGTTCTTAGAATCAAAGGTAGCTCAATGGGCTTCCCTGCTGGCGCAGTGGTTGAGAGTCCGCCTGCCGATGCAGGGGCCACGGGTTCGTGCCCCGGTCCGGGAAGATCCCGCATGCCGCGGAGCGGCTGGGCCTGTGAGCCATGGCTGCTGAGCCTGCGCGTACGGAGCCTGTGCTCCGCAACGGGAGAGGCCACAACAGTGAGAGGCCCGCGTACCGCAAAAAAAAAAAAAAAAAGTAGCTCAACATAAGCCACCGCTGTGGTCTTCACTAGACTCTGCTTGTGCTGTCCACGTAGGCCGGGGGGGAGGGGGTGGGAGGTGGGAGGCGGGAGGGGGGGGACAGTCCACGTGCCAGAATCAAGGATGATGCCACGTCACTGTCCCCTGCTTTCACATTTGCTCTTGTATCTTTGTGTGAGTGGTCATCAGTGACAACTACCCTGGCTAACCAAGTTTGCCTCTCCTGTTCTTGGCTGGTGTTGTTGTTAAATGTGTGTTTAACCGTGGTTTGGTTTCATCAGTAGGCCCTAAGGTCAGCTGTTTTCAGGCAGCTCCTTAAAGAATGCTTTGCTCTTTTGTCTGGTCTTGTACTGGGTGCCTAAGAGCAGCTCAGATAAGTGGAAATGTGAATTTTGGGAGCAGTAAGCCTGGTGGAAAAAATTGTATGTAAATAAAATTCTCTAACGTGTTTAGCTGTCACCTAGATTGGAATTTTCATTTAGTTTGTTCAAGCCAGGCTTCACCAGACATTTTCCTGTGCACTTTGTGTTCAGTTGGTTTTTCAATATCTCCATCACCACTGCCACCACTGACAGTTATATGACACTTGCCAAACTTCAAGCACTGTGCTAAGGTCTGACATGGAGAAATTCATTTAGTACTCACAACCACCCACTGAGCTGGTTCTGTTATTATCTCCATTTGAGGGGGGAAACTGAGGCACAGAGAGGTTCAGTGACTTGTCCAAGGCCACAGAGCTAGTAAATAGCAGAGCCAGAGAGGAACTGGGAAGACTGGTTCCGGAGCCCATGCTCTGAACCATTACACTGCACGTTGTTAATTTCTAGAATGCTGTTTTGAATTGTCCTTTTAAAAGAAGTTGGAGTAGAACTAGAATAACTCCTATTGTAATATCTGGCAGGATGTTCATGAGGAAGGTCCAGTTCTTTGTTGTTGTTTTCGTCCCTTCCTTCTTTTTTTAATATTACCATTTGGAAAATATTTCTCAATCATTTGGGCTGTGGTGGCCAGTGCTTGCATGAGCTCTGAGGATCTTCAGATATAAATACCCTTCAGCTTCACTTTTTTCCCATAAGACACATTTTGTTAAGGGTCATTTGTTTCTCTAGTGTTGCCTAACAATATCCCTGTGTTACTTGTAAATATTTTTTAAGGTAATACTTTATAAAGAACTTTACTTTCCAGTTTTGGAAGTTGTCTCATGAACAAAATTCTTGATGTTTGAACATTAGATCCAAGTTGGTATTTGATTTTATTTATAGTGGAAGAGATGGTTGGCTTAGGAACTTAATCTGCACTCCTCTGAGGGACACTAGCCAAGACTACAGAAAATTTGAATTTCTTTAAACAATATAGTCCCTGTAGGACAATTGCTATGTAATTGGCCCCATGAAATGCTCAACTGTATTAGTCTTCTTAAAGGCAAAACCAACAAAAAACATTCTTTCTGTGCCTTTTTTTTTCTCTCCTAGCTTTAGAATTCTAGGACTATTTACTCAGTGTCTCTCTTAGTTTATATTTGCCTTTTTTTCATTAATCAACAGAGAAAATACTTTCTGGTATGATAATTAATCTGAAATCTTCTTAGTCTCCCTTTTCAGTTATATTTTTATCTGTACCTCAACATTTGCAGGTTACCTAAAAAGTTCCTTTTCAATGTAGTTAAAGCATCATAGTTTTGCCATAACGCATATGATAAAATTTAAATCGAGAACCAAATTTCATGCCTTAGTCACGTAGTTGACATTGGAAAGAGAATAACTTTATCAAGTTTGGACTCCAGAAGAGTGTTTTGCTTTGCTGCTTGTTAGAATTTGGTGCCCATCAAAATATTTTCAAATTCAAAGCATTGTATTCAGAATACTTCATCTTGGCAATGTTGTTATATTTTTTAAAATACAGACAGCTGCGTTAAACTTTCAATGACATGTTTTTTACATATGGAAATAGAATAGAAAATTTCCAAATAAAAGGCTATGCTGTAGTTAGTATTTAAGTAGTAGTCTTTAAGAAGTGAGTACGTGATAATTTCTAACGTTTTAAAAATATTCTATAATTCAGAGATGGGTACCTTATTTGTGTTATCTGTGTGGAAGGAAGCTTTATTAAAGACCTACAGGCAATTTCCCATAAAACTGAAGCTGGCGTTAGATAATATAGACTTCAGTGACAAAGAAGTATTTGAAAAGGTGGATGTATAAGTTTGCTAGAGCTGCCATAATGAAGTTCTGGAGGCTGGAAGTCAAAGATCAAGGTGTTGGCAGGGTTGCTTTTTCTGAGGCCTCTCTTCTTGGCTTATAGATGGTTATCTTCTCCCTGTCTTCACATGGTCTTTGCTCTGTGCAAATCTGTGTCCTAATTTCATCTTCTTAAAGGACATCAGCCATATTGGATTAGGACCCATCTTAATGACCTCACTTAATTACTTCTTTGAAGGCTCTATCTTCGAATATATTTTGAGGTAATGGGGGTTAGGACTTTAATATATGAATTTGGGGGGGGACACAATTCAGCCTTTAACACAGGATAAAATTATTATTTTCTCTTTGCTGTTTTTAGGTGCCATGAAAGCTTTAATTTTTTAAAAAATGTACCATATTTGAACTATAATTTAACAATCTGAGCTTTTTTTTTTTTTTTAACTTGGTTAGGGGAGTGAACCAAACTTTGTTTAAAAAAATGTGTAACAGTAAAATTGGGGTAAATATGTATATTCTTTATATTTGTAGATATAGGTATATGTTATCAAGCCTGTGTCAATACAGAAATTAGGGCAGAAAAATGTCTATATATTCATTAGGACATTTTCCCAAACCTAGACCTTAATTAAAGAGCTTTGGGAATTTTGAACTCTCTATATGATTGGGAGGGAATATTAGATGCCTTTATTTTGGATTGCTTAAATAAAACCAAAGCTGAAGGGTTGAGAATATTCATATGACATCAAGTTATTATCCAGATATATCTATGGGAGTTTGTAGAAGTCAAAATTGGGAAATCATTGATCAGCTCTTTATCTTTTCTTCTAGAATCTTGGCTATCACTTTGGTTAACATTTTAAAGGAAATCATAAATACTGCTTGCTCTCGGTCATCTGCGTTATGACAAGAGCATAGATAATTGGGCTCAAAGACTTAATTTTAATTTTTCTCACTGACAAGTATAGATGATTTTGCAGATTTTGTACCAGGAAAAGGAAACATGCCATTTGCTTGTAGAGCCTGGTGAGCCAAGGGTGCTGACTGCCAACTTCCTGACTGCATAGTTCTCTGGGGGCAGGTTTGCTATGTGAGCCAGCTGGGCCAGGGCCATCCCGCCTTAGTGAATAGAGCCCAGTACACAGCAGGAGAGCAAAACCCGCAGGTGGGTGGATTCAGAGGCAGCCAGCCAGCCGTGTGGCTGGCTGTTCATCCCCGCCGAGCTTCCAATTTGGTTTGAACAAGCTGCTAAAGTGGGAACCTACTCAGTATGAAGGATTCCAGGGGGTTAGGCCTGACCTTGGGTCATCCTTAGCTTAACCCACCCTACATACAAGTACATATATGCATACATGTACATACACACATATGTGGTCTGTGGGTTACATATTTGACCTCTCTAGTACAGTGGGGCTTTACTCTCAAAGTGATTAAGGGTTGGGTTTGCAAGGAAAGTTTGTAACCATTTAGGTACCAAACATACCTGAAGGATAAGGCGTGCTCCTGTCAGTCTCAATGACTCCTGGGACAATGACCCAAAGTGGGCAAAGAAAACATCATGCCTTCCACAAATCAGAATCTGGGGACTGTCTCCTCTCTCACCCCCATGTCCATCCAACCGTGAAAATTCAATTTTCAGGACTTGCCTAAAATGTGGGGTGTTCAGCTAAGGACTGATGTTTAATGTTTGCCTAAGAAAAATATGACCATCTGGTTCAGAGGGCGCGGCAGACTTTTCCTTAAAGGACCACACAGTGAATACTTGCGTCTTTTCAGGCCGTCAGTCTTTGTCGCATATAGTCAACTCTGCCGTTATAGCTCTAAATCAGCCATAGACAGTACCTTAAGAAACTAACACACCACCGTAAAGCAATTATACTCCAATCAAGATGTTAAAAAAAAAAAAGAATGAGATTAGCTGTGTTCCAGTAAAACTTTATTTGTAAAAATAGATGGTCTAACCTGTACTTTCTTTTTCACTTAAATTGAGACGTTTATATTCCTCTTGGCTTGGAAATTCCATCCCAGTTAATTCACCTTTGGGTGAATTAATGTAATATTATATGGTACTTCATGCCGTTCAAAAGCACATTTTGAATTCATGGTCTCATTTGCCCTTTACAACATCCTGTGAGATGGTGGTTGCTGTCTCTGTGTTTCAAAGAAGACAACTTTTCTTTTTCACTTCCCCCCACCCCAACTCCAGCTCCCAAAATCCTGTGATGGTGTTACGGAGGGCCACCCTCTAACTGTGAGGCTCATGAGAAGTGAGATGCCGTGGGTGGGATTGGCTGCTAGAACCGTGGTTACTGTAGCTGGCTGTGTACCATGGTTTCTGGGAGAAGGCAATAGAAATACGAATTCCTCTGTGCAGAGATTCTGATTTGGTAGGACTTGGCTGGGCCTGCAAATTTGTATATCTGACATTTTCCTTAAGTGATTCTGAAGCAACCGTCCTGTTATCTTCCCCTGCACTGGGCCTGATGTTAGAGAACCTCGGTTCAAATGCTAACTCAGGCTCGTATGGCTGCTGCGTGATTCCTAAGCCTTAATTCCTCATCTGTACAAAAGAGAAGGAAGTGTTAGCAGAACTTAAAAAGAAAAAAATTGCCAAGGATATTCTGGGATCCGGTGAACTTCAGCTTCATCCCTACCTGGTAGAAAGAATTCATTGTAATTGTGATTCAGAGGTGGCCTGCTGATAGAAATGAAAATGTCTCCTAAATGTCAGCAGGAAGCCAATAGTTTCAAATGTGATTTTTAAAAAATATGTAAATTGGGGACTTTTTTTTACTCAGACTGGAAATAGATTAGAATATAAAGGGTTAACTACTTTTCCATATTGGTCTAAGAGGAGGTGTTTGTTAGTATATCACCGGAACTGTCTTAGGAAATAAGTCACAGCATTTTGTTTGCCTTTGTTCGTCTCTGAGAGAAGAAGTTACATCAGTCAACCATGTTTTCAGAACCAAATGTTAAGAGAGATTTTGGCAGCAAGACTGAACATCTCAACTTGGGATGTAGAACTTCCACATCTACAGAACATCCAACCCTCATGGGTTGCATTATATAAATGGTTGCATTATATCAATATATCCCCAGGAAAACTTCTGATAATACTTGAGTTCCCTGAATAGACTTTCCTGCCAGAAAGAAAATGTTGAGAACACTCAACAGGAGTATTTTGGTTTAAACCAATTTTAAATTTAAAAATTGTGTTCTGGTTTATGACCTTAATCTCTTTTTGAGTTCAGTTATCCTGAATTTATTTGTCCTTGTTAGTCCTGTATAGACTGATAAAAATCAAGGCTCAGAATCACCAGGAAGCACCCCTTGTTAGCACTTCTCATAATTTGAATTAATGACATGTGTAATAAATTACGTAAGGTCTGCCTGTCCCACTGTAGAATGAGCTTCAAGAGAGTGGGGCGCTCCATTTATCTCCTTTGTTCGCCGCTCTATCACAATTGACAAAGCACAGTGCACAGTGTTTGGCATCTAATGAACATTTGATAAAAATTTGTGACATGAATGAAGGAGTCAACGTCCACACTCTTTAGCAGAAATGAAAGCAACTATGAGCTTGAGTCACACAGCTTGACTTGACTGAGGCATTGAAACAGGTTGAGGAAAGCCAATAGACTTGTGGAGTGTGATGGGGGTTAATACAGGTGGAGTAGGCAAGTGCTTCAGGCTAGCTACCTGGATTGAGTGAGTTTGAAAACTTTTTAAGATGGGTATATGTGAGGTGGCATTCCTGAAATATCAGGATAACTATAAAATTGCTTGCCATGAATACCTTTCTGGATTCTAGGTAGCAGACTTTAACGGTTGCCAACTTTTCTTCCTCATTAATGTTGAAATAAATTTGTCTTCAGACGTATAGCCTCATTTATCAGTTTGATATAGGTACTCTTTGTTCAACTCTAGAGAGCATCTTCTTATATGAGTTATTTTTCCCTTTAGAATATTGTACGTATAGCCACACATGGCCATGTGTAGCAAATGAAAGCTCAAACAGTTAAAACATATTCTCCATAAAATGCCTTAATTTATTCTAAACAAGTAGAAATGAATTCATTGCTGTCCTTTGAGGAAGATGTCACATAAACAATTTAGCATTTAATTGTTATATGAACAACAGTTAGTCAGCCTATCTGTTCACTGGGGCATTTCTTTTTTAACCATAAAGTAGCTTGAACACCAGTAAATTAAACATGGGCAGCTAGCTCAGCATCAGTGAAACACTTTCTTAAACCCTTTTTCTTCTGCTAAGTCCTATTTAACAGTCCAATGTATCTCCCCAGGCAAAACAATTAGTATTTGTTTCGTTAAGTACACTCTTAGAATGTGAACCAATTTCCCTGGCAGCACCTTCTACTTGTCAGCCTTAAAGTATTGCCTGAAAGATCATATATTTATCATAGCAATCTTAAAATTAAATGTGGTGGCATCTTAAGGAATATATCCCTTTGCTCTACCCCAGACAGACTGACTGAAAGGCACCTATGTGTCCTCAGCTGGTTAGTCCCCAGAAACAGTTGGCTGAGGAGGCAACGTCTTGTCCTCTTTTTCTGCTCAGACTTCGAGCCAGATAATAAGTAAGCCGGGGCCTGGGGTTTGATCTGTGGAGATGCTAATTTGCCATGATAAATCACTGTGGAGTTTGCTTGGAGAAGGGGCCCGGGTACCCATTCGCTTTCTAGGTAAGATATTAATTCAATTTAATTTGAAATGTTAATGCTTGGTTTGAAGGTTTACCTAAGGAAAAATGTGGTCTTACAGAGGTTCCCGGTTCTGCAAGATAGGACCCTGAGCCTTTTGCTGAACAATTTCACAGTACGACTGTGCAGAATTTCATTATTTTCACTCTTTTCCATAGCTCTCTTTGTGCAAATTTCATTACACTACAGGTTTTTCTTCCTAAAACATAACATGCTGGATGTTTGGATTAAATATAGAATATTTGGATCATCTGCCAAAAATACTGGAGACTCGACTTCTCAGGTGAATTGAGGTCATTTTGTAAGGACCGGTGCTGCTGTAAAGCTTTGGAAGAAGCATTGGCAGAGTTTTAATTTTATTTAATGACCTGCTTCCTACCAGCGATCTTGGCACCCTGTGCAGTGATTTGCAATCAGTGAATCACACAGAATGTTATAACATTGCAATAAGGGCCTTGCGTTCTAAGAGTCTCATAAATCCGCCAGCAACAAAAAACAGGAATCGCCTGCTCAGAGCCCTGTCCATGCAAAACCCCAAATCAGGAGGTGATTTTAACGCTCTGTTTTCTAACGTGTCCTCAGAAGCCTCAGTGCTTTCTTGTAGACTCTGAATTTTGAAGTTCCTACTTCTCAAAGATGGTTTGGGCTGTCAGTATAGGAGTCTGTAAGTGTTCAATTTAGACACCAGTCCTTTAGATGGGAGGGATTCTTGATTCTTCTGGATGGCTGAAAGAGGACTATGGCTTTGGTGATTTCCCGTGAATTCAGGGCAGTCATGCTCAGTTGCAGTAGGCCATATTTTGGGGAGTCTTTTAGGAATGAATCAGAAAGGAAACATGCTTCCATCCTGGGAATCCACTGACATTTGCTAGAGGCAGATGGCAGAAGGTGGGATGGTGAGATATTAGGAGTCAAGGAGAAAGAGACTTCACATACTTGGCTTTGCCAAAAGCTTCATGAATCTGTGTTTAGGATCTTAGGCTTGTATTCTTGTCATTTCAGACGCACCCTTGCAGTCAACTGTTTAGCTGTGCTGGATTTTTTTTTCTTCTTATTTTAGTGTAGTAAATATGGAGCTATTAACTATTCTTAAAATTACGTAAGCCTAAACTCTTGGATAAATGTAGGTTGTGTTTTCTTGACTTGTTTCCATATGGCTCTGTTTTGGGGATGTTATTATATAACAAGAATATGGAATGTATAATTCTTAATATATATTCCATCTGATTAAAATGGAACCTTCTTTTAAGAAACGAAAGGCTTTTAAAGCTGCGTTACTTCCAATGAGTAGATTAAACTTCTGACTCTTGATGAATTTATTCCTACCAAAAATAGTTAACCTATTTTTGATTACTTGTTAATGTGTCCAGGTTGGCATGATAGATTATACACAAAGCCGAGCTCATCCTGTATTTTTAGACACTTGATGCTTCTGTTCAGCATGAGCTCTAAAATGCACCCACAAAGTTTTGCATGTGCAAACTACTTTTCACTGGCACATAGCTTGGAAGGAGAAAACAAAAGGAAGGTTTGGGCCAAAACCTGATGGTCTGTTAGTCAGCATAATCATGAGGCCCTATTTTGCATTTGGGCTCCAGTGTGAGGAAGTACAGTCACACACTGATGTGTCCCCGAGGACTGCGGACTGGAATCCCATCCCCCTTGAAAGGAGAATGCAGCGGTACTGCAAGGGGGAGGGTGTGTTTAGCTGCCTTTTAGGGTACTTCACTCAACTATCTGCAAAGATTTTTTTTAAAATTTTAGTTATTTTATGCTGAACAAGCAGCCTGAGGTAAAGCATCGTGAAAGATCAGATACTACATTTGTCTTTTATGAGCTACCTCTGCTCTGAGCTGGGTATGAGGTGATTACCTTAATGGATGTAGCGGGGAAAAGCTTAAATCTTAACTGTGTGAGCAAAGTACTGGGAAAAATCACATTAAAATTATCCTACTCAAAGAAATTATCATTGCTTCTGATAGGAATATGGAAGGGTTTTTGCAAATGCTGCTGCCAGTGAGTTACAATATTTCAAATTAAAATATTTCCTCTTCAGATAAGAGATATAGGTAATATATAGATATGGTGGGTATTTTTTTTAGAGATGGTTATTTTATCTTTTTAGACCATTGGCTAACTTTGAGGATGTGTGGTTCAGGAAAATTTCAGAAAATTTATTTCATGAAGTGCATGGTTAAATGACTAATTCAACAAGGACCCAGAAAAAACACTAGGGCGGAAACCTGCCTAGCAATATCATTTTTGACCAGAATGGTCAAGACGAGACATATGTTCATGTGAAGAAGGTAGGTGATGTGATATTTCCCCGTCATTCAAAGATGAAAAGATAAAGAATACATCTTCTCCCACCTCCTAAACCAAGTTTCAGCAAACATAGACTAAAACGATGCATTTTCCAATGTAATGAACTTTAGGTGTATTTTCTGGTACTTCACTTTTACATGAGGGAGTTGAATGAATGAATCAATGAATAGATTAACAAATGAATGCATGAAGGAATAAACTTGATTAATATTGAACAGTGGAGGTGGCTGAGTGGCATAGTGGTGAAGATAGAAGGCCTGGGTTCAGATTTACCACCTGTAAAAACTTAAGCAAGTGTTTAAACTTGGTGTGTGTCAGTTTCCTCATCTGTAAAATTGGACTTCTGACAGTATCTACTTTGTAGGTGGTATGAGGGTTTTATAAGATGAAACGTACAATTCTGAGAACTTTGGAAGCACTTAGTAGACACAGTTATTGTCACTGTTACTGTTATACCTTGTGTTAAAAAAGGAGCAGAGCATTAGGAAGAACATTCAGTTGCTTCATCCACTGGGCCGCTTCCAAAATAGTTGCTCTGGGGACCTGAAGGACATATTATGTCTCATTGGAGTATTATCTAAATAGACACTTCTCAAAAAACATTACACAGTACATGATAGAAGGTTCCCATAATCAGATGGTACTGGGAAATGGCGGTTTGGCGACTACACAACTTCTTCAAAACTTTCATTGTGCTCATGTGTACTGTGACTCTCCAAAAGTGGCACATACCAAACCTATTTAACCACAACATCCTCTTCTCCAGCCCAGAACCTTGCAGGGCTACTATCCCTTAAAGTATACTAGGAAGAAAACCAGTGATGTAAGTGGGTGTTGAAATAAACTCATTGTGCATGGCACACCCTTCAAATACATCCTTTCTCCCGTAGGAACAACTGAAATCCAAACGACATATGCCGACGTGATTTACCACGTGGGTTGTCTTCTGAATACCAAATACAACACAATGAATTTTAGATAGAGTTTTGTTTAGCCCCTCGGCCAGCATTTGGGCCTGTGGATAAGGATTTGTGTCCAGTCCTCTTAGGACTTTTTTGGGTCACCTTCCTTGGGCTTATTCAAATGCACCGTGTGCTGAAATTAGTCATTGCTGATGAAGTGCAGGAGGTTATGTGCTTCGGCCTGGAGGCCTGATCTGACCTCTGATCTCTCAGCCTCATCTCACGCTGCTCTGTCCTTTCTCTCCCTGTGGTCCAGCCATAGGAAGTTCTTCCATTTATGTGAAAGGCCATAAATCTGCCCCGTTTGTACATCTATTTCCTCTTTCAGGAATATCCTCTCCTCCACCCTTTATTCTCAACCTGGTAAACTCTTGTTCGTCTTTCAAGACCCCAGCTCCAGGGTCACTTTCCTCCAAATGCCCATCCAGACCCTCCCAATCTGGGTTAGGAGCTTTCCTTGTGATTCTAGTGTCCAGTAAATCCTTGTGTTACTTTCCACCATATTTTGTCACTTGTTTTCCCTCTGGACTCTTAAGTTGCTATATATTGTTTGTTTGAGATATTTACATACATTGAATGCTCAGATATTAACTCTATTATTCAATCATTTTTGTGGAAAGAATTTCAAGGCACAGAGTACTGCCATCACTCTAGAAAGCTCCCTTCTACCTCTTACCAACCAACCTTCACTCCCAGAAGCAGCTACTCATCTGCTTTCCATCAACCACAGGTTAATTTTGCTTATTCTAGAATGACATGGAATCAAATACTACGTACCTTTGTGTGTCCAGGGTTTTTTCGCTCAACAGACTGTTTTTGAGATGCATCCATGCTGTTGCATGAATCTGTAATTGGTTCCCTTTTATTACTAAGGAATCTTGCTTAGATGAATGTACCACAATTATCCAGTCTTCTGTGGATAGATCCCTGGCTTATTTCTAGTTTTTGGCTCTTATAAATAAAACTGCTATAAACAGTCTGTACAAGGCTTTTTGTGAATTATGTTTTCCCTTTTCTTGGATAAATACCTAGGAGTAGAATTCATCCTAGAACTGGTGCCTATTTAGCTTTTAAGAAACTGGAACAGTTTTTGAAGTGATTGTATGGGTTATAAACTTCCTGGGTGCTGAGACAAAGTCTTGTTCAACTCGGTTTCCCTGGTGTCCGACCCAGTGCAGGGCACATACTAGGCACTCAGTGTTGATTGAAGAGTGAATGGACAAGAAGCTCAAAACAGTTTTCCTTCTGACACACCCTCTCCTAACTGAAAAAATAAATAATGTTCTGTCCATCAAAGGGATGGAAACATGACTGGCTAAATGTGGGCTTATTCCAAGCAGATGAAAAATGGGGAATAACAGCTCCCTTCTGACCCTGCCTTGGACCTACATGTGCAGGCGAAGCCAAGTATGTAGATAGACACGGGACCATAGAAGGGTCCTGATCACCAGCAGCTGCAAAACTTACCTCCTAAAGTTAAAACTCCCAGCATTCCCATTCAAAACCCGCCACAATCTTCCAACACATCCCCACCCCTTTGGTTTATCTGCACTAACTCATAATTCCACCAGACCCAACAGCTGTCTTTTCTTATGGCATCCAGCATTTCCTCCCCTTTGCAGTAGGGGTGAGCTCTACCTAAAATACCTCCACCCAAGGCCACCTCTTCCTGTTGACATTCTGGTCAGCCAGGCTCAATTCCAGTTCTGTCTTTGCTCTGAAGCCTGTCCTGGCTACCACATCTAAAAATGCTCTCTTTGGAAGATCTCTGAAGTGGTGTCCGCCTGTGGACAGTGTTCATTAGCCTCTTTTATAGTTATCTGTGTCTGCGTCTTCCTACTCTGTGAGGTAACAGGCTATCAGAGGGCAGTGTGCTTGGTGGCCCTTATTGGTCTGGAAGGCGCTGGGGCCATTGGTCACTAAGTCACTGAGGCTACTTGCTCTTTGCTCTCGGTGGCTGATTCCACTAAAGAGAAGTTAAATTGTATGGTAATGCTGTGGCTCCTTCTTAAGAAGAGTTGTTTACAGAAGAAAGAGATCTAAAAGGAGGAGGATGTAGTGTAAACTTGGGAATTTGTGTCACCTTGTAGATAATTAAAGGGAAATTGGTTTCTTAGGCTCCAGTGTTAGTCATAGGTCACAAGTCAGGAAGCACAAATATTAACATCTAGAGTAGCTCCACATGACATTTGTATGCATAAGACAACGTAAAATCATCTCCTATAGGAAGAGATGGCTTCAAGGAGTAAAGTAATTAATCTTAGTATATATATTCTCATTTGATTCCTGTTTTAATAAAGTCCTAATTTTGCCTCTGTTCTGCAAACTGCCTACTTCTCTAATGGTACAATTTCTAAAAGTATTTAAGTTTAATTTCCAGAAATGTAATATAGTAATCTTTGCTCTGATTGCAAACATAAATATGAAAAGAATGTTGAGTGTGAAAATTTACACTGAACAAAACATTTTCTATATATTATGTTGTACTTCTAAAATTTTAATCATTTTTGAGTGACATAAATTCAAAGCTGCAGTTGGAAAAGATATTTCAGGGTTTGGCTTCTCAGCAAATGTTATTTCAAACAGATAAGAATTACAAAGTGATTCTCGTTTTTAAAAAGAAAAAATTTTATGTTGCTCTGAAAACTGTAAATACCAACTTCTCAGAACAGAAAAAGGCATGTAAGTTCTTTGACATCTCATAATTTTGTAGTTGATCAAGAGAAAAAAACACTCATTTATATACCTTTAAAGAATTGGGTGCCTTTTTTAAAAAGTCTGGCAATAACATAATTATTAAGAAGGAGGTAGAACTAATTAGCTTGGGTGTGTTTGATCTAATTGCTTGCCTTCTTCTGGTTTAAAGAAAAACACTGGATCTGGTATGCTTAAGAATTTTAACATCTGCTTTTCCCTCTGCTGAACCAGTAAGAAGTAAATGCAGCATTAAAATTCCTAGGTTGATTTTCTGCATTATTCACCTGGCAGAGAAATGAATTCAGTTCTTCTTTCAGGAAAATGAGAGGCATAACTCTTTCAGTGTGGGTAGAGTCATGCAGAAGGCAGTTTCCAGTTTTATTGCCATGGTACTTAGGAGTCCCTGGTCTCTACAACCTTAAGAGGAATTCAGTGCCATGAAAATACTGCCCTGTCCTTGTAGCTGGAGACGTACATATTGTTTAATTCAGCACAATCTTAAAAAGCTGTCCCTGCTTCTTAACAGGGACTCTGAGGTTGGAACATCTTAATTTGTTTTGATTTAAAATTTGAGCTTGACATATTCCCTGATTACCTGAATGTATGCATAGTTTGAAACACGTACAAAATTAAGCAGAGGAGTATAATAACTGCTCATGTACCATCACCCAACTTCAAAAAATTAGGAAATTATGACCAGTGGTGATTTATGTAGATTCCTACCCACCAATCCCCCATGCCCAGCAACAACACACACCCTGTGCTATTTTGAAGCAAATTCTAAAAATCATCTGTAAGCATATACTGATACATCAGTATGTATGTACTGATACATACATATCTGAAAGATAAGGCTCTCTTTTTTAAACTATTATCACACCTAGGAAAAATTATCAAAGCTTCCATAATATCAACATATAGTCAGGGTTCAAGTTTCCAATTGTTTTATAAATGTAGTACGTGTGTCCTTTTTCCAGCTTGTTTTTTGGACTCAGTATGCAAATAAAGACCACATATTGCAATTGGTTGCTCTGTATTTTCATGCATTTTTTAACATAAAAGTTTAAAAAATTAACATAAAACATAAAAGTTTTTTAATTATGAAAATTTCAAACACAGAAAAGTACAGAAAATCTGTATCAGGCATGCATTTAACAAATGTTAACTTTATACCATATTTGCTTCAGATATCTCTTTGCCCTTCTTTTATTTGAAAGAAATGTTAGATATGAAATCCCTTCCCCTTATCTTTTTCTTTTTTCCTATTCAGAGTTATCCAATTTCCTATAATTGGTGTATATCATTTCCACAGTGTGTTTTTATGCCGTAAACATATATATGTATCAATAAACATATTTTTTTGTTTTGTTTTAACAAAACAAAAATATGACATATTGTTTATCGTTTATGGATACATATAAATGTAGTGGAAAACAAAAAATGATATATTGTTTATGGATACATATGTACATAGTGATAGTATAAAAGAGCCTGCCCTTCTTCCCTTTCTCCCCCGCTCCACGTGTATGTGTGTGTATATGTCTATTTGCAACTTATTTTTTTCACTCAACGTGCATATTTGTATATGTAGCACAAGTAGTTAATTTTAAACTGCTGTATGCTCTTCCATTATGTGAATAAACACCAGCATATTCATTACCTTACTAATGAGCAGTTAGGATGTTTCCAATATTTTTGTATTACAAACGCTTCTCAGTAAACATTCTTTTATGCACATCTCCTTGTGCACATGAGTGAGAGTTTATGTAGATTATGAACACCTAGAAGTAGTAGAGATGTCTTTGGTTTTGCTGGGTGTTACTGATTTCTCTCTAAAATTGTATAGTATAACTCTCAGCAGCAATGTACGAGAGGTCGAGTTTCTCCAGATTCTCCCCAACACTTAGCATTGTTAGGCTTCTCAATATTTGCCGATATCATGGGTATGGAATGGGCAACCCCTTTCTTTCAATTTGTACTTCCCTAATTACCAGTGAGATTTAGTTCCTTTTTAATATTTATTAGCTTTTTAGGTTTCTTCCTCTCTGAAGTGCCTGTTTATAAAGGTTTTTTTCTAACAGCAGATATTAGAACTTCAGAAGTCTCTAATCTTAATTATACAGACACGTTCATTCTTTTAGAATGGGCTCAATATATTTCGTACTTTGAGAAGTAGTTTTCCGAAAAATCATATTTATACTTATATGTAGACATTTAAGATTAGAAAAGGACATTTGTGAGAGCTGAGCCCTTTTAAGATGAAGAAAAATCAACTGTATGAATAGAAGCTACTAAAAATAATGTCATTGTTCTATCCTACTGAGACTTTAACCATCTGCCTTATTTTTTCATTTGCTCACTTTTTTTCTACCTCCTATATTTTCCTCCAGAGTGCCTATACTTCTCTCAATAACTGATCAATGTTATTTTACACACACTCAACACATTCCAAAATCTATCAGCTTCATCTTCCTTCCTGGAAATTTCCCTTCCAGAATCCTCTGTCCTCTTACTCTAATATGCCCTTGTTGCTGTCCCGGCCATCAGTGTAGCTGTCACCTGGGACATCTCTTCATATCTCTCCTGTGTTGGATCCTATTGTCCTCAATCCCAATCTTTCTCTTTTATGGCATATTCCTTTATTTGTTGGAGCATATCTCTAAATCTTCCTAAGAAAAGATCTAATAATGAAAGGATTTTTTTTTCCAAATCAGTTGAAATGTCTTTTTCATTTCCTTTATTTATTTTTGCTACTTTTATACTTGGTTTTTATAATATATCTGGGCTTAGAATTCTATACCCAAATTATTTTCCTTCAGAATTCTGAAGGATTTGATTCTTCCACTTCTCAGCGTTGCTGTTAAGAAGTCTGATTCCATTCTGATTCCTAATTCTTTGTTTGCAACCTGTTTGTGCTTTAGGAAGCCTCTAGAATTATCGCTTTATTCATTCGTGGATGAATTTTATAATATGCCTTAGTCTAGTCTTTTGTTAAAATCATTTTTACTGGTTATTCATTAGACTCTTTCAATCAAGAAATATATTTCCTTCGAATCTGTGACATTTTCTTCTTTAAAAAATGGCTTCTCTTCAGTTTTCTCTTACTGGAACTGTTTACAGTTATAAATTGGACCTCTTGGAGCCTCTGATTTTTCTGTTTTGTTTTTTCTGTTTATTTCCATTTCTTCATGTTTTTGTTCTACTTCCTGGAAGATGTTCTCATCCTTAACCTCCTACTTTTCCATTGATTTTTTTTAAAAATTCAGCAGCATATTTTTAATTTCTAAGAGATTTTTCCTTGTTCTCTTATAGTTCCTATTTTATGGAATCTTGTTTGGTGGCCGAAATATCTTAAAAAAAATTTTTGAAGATGTTAATTATGGTTTTTGGATGTTTTCTTCAGCTTCTTGTGTTCCTGAGTTGTGTTCCATTTTCAAGTTAGGTTTGTTTTAAGCTCTCCTTTTCATATTCCATAGTGTACTTACCATTGTGGATTGGTGTGAGGTTTGAATTGAATGCTTGACTCAAGGTCAAATAATGTTAGTGGCTTAAAGAGAGAAGCCCTATTGTGCAGTTCTATCTTGGCTACATTTTTAGTTTCATTCTTACTGAGAAGACAAGAATTAGAATAAATGAAATTGTAAGGTACTTTCTAAACATAAGAATTCCAAATTGGTGATTCCCACAACTCTAATTACAGTAGGTAGAATTTTTGAATAAGGTATTCACTCATTCATTCATTCATTTGACATTATATGTTGACACCTACTGTTGTTAGGAACTGAAATTTACTCAGATATTGTTGGACTAGATGTACATCTTTTAGTTCCTATTTCTTAAAAAATGTTACTTTTTAGTTTTAAGTAAACTCAAGACTAAAGAATAGGAATCCAAATTCTAAAAGAACATTATCAATTCACTGCTCTGGACAAATGGACTCAGTATCATTTTTTTTTTTTAATGTGGACCATTTTTAAAGTCTTTATTGAATTTGGTACAACATTGCTACTGTTTTATATTTTGGGTTTTTTTGGTTTTTTTTTTTTTTTTTTTTTTGCGGTACGCGGGCCTCTCACTGTCGCGGCCCCTCCCGTTGCGGAGCAGAAGCTCCGGACGCGCAGGCTCAGCGACCATGACTCACGGGCCCAGCCGCTCCGCGGCATGTGGGATCTTCCCGGACCGGGGCACGAACCCATGTCCCCTGCATCGGCAGGCGGACTCCCAACCACTGTGCCACCAGGGAAGCCCTATGTTTTGGTTTTTTTGGCCATGAGGCATGTGGAATCTTCGCTCCCCAACCAGGGATCAAACCCGCACCTACTGCATTGGAAGGCAAGGTCTTAACCACTGGACTGCCCAGGAAGTCCCCATGGTATCGTTATTACACCTTAAAAAATTTAACAGTTTTTACTTAAAATCATACTCTCAGTACTTGAATTTCTCTGATTGTCTCAATTTTTTTTCCCTTGGTTTGTTTGCATTGGGATCCAAATAGTTTCATGTATTGCATTTGGTTTGTATATCTCACGAGTCTTTTAATCTAAAGTTCCCTTGCCTTTAAAAAAAATCTTACAACTTGTTGAAAAGACTGGGTTGCTTATTTGGTGAAAAGACATTTTTTTTTCTGAGAAAAGTATATTTTATGAAAAATTTTCTACATTCTGGATTTTGCTGATTGCATCCCTATGGTGTCACTTAACGTAGTCTTCTGTCTCTATATTTCCTGTAAACTGGTAGTTGGGAATAGATATTTGATATTTGACTAGATGCAAGCTTTATTTTTTGACATGAAAACATCTTCATAGATGGAGTTGTCTGTTTCCTATGTTGTAGATGTTGTATATTTCCTCTTGCATCCCATCAGGAGGCTTGAGTTGTCTGTTTCTCTCTTTGCGATATTAAGATTGACCTGTGGGTTCGGATGTTGTCCATCCATTATAAAGTTCCCCATCAGCTCTTCTCCTAATGCTTTTAGCAGCCATTGATGATGATTGCCCGAGTCTGCTATAGATGTTATATACAGGATCAAGAGTCTCTGAATTTGGAAAACCTCACCTATTTCCAGCTTCCCACCCCTGATTTATTCTGGCATCTTGGTCATTTATTGTCTCTTTCTTTCTTAGTCTATAATAGATTTATTATTCTCTAGTGCACTCTTCCCCAAAGTATATTACATAGAACACAACACTGAAAAGTACACTGTGAGAAAAAGCTCCCCGAGTTTGGGACCTGCCACATACAGTTTTTCCCTTTCAGAGATTAATAATACAGGTGAGCCTATTAAAGTTCTGGGGATTTGTCAATAAAGAAACTTGATTAACCCGGAGTTTCATCAACTTACTTGACCACTGTATTCTTTTATCATTAATGCCTATTAGTATCCTGATTAGAGAAACACACTTTGAAATGCATCCCAGAGAAGAGGGGAAGGTGGAAGCACTTGCCCCGTTCTCCCGTGGGACTTGCTGATGTTAAGGTCATGACTCAGTAACACGGGCACCCTTCTGGGTGAGAGAGTGTGAGAGCAAATCAAAGTTCACACAGAGACAATTGACGTATCATAATGCATCTTGTGTTAACATAATTGTAACTTCATTGTATTGATTGCTTCAATTGCTGTGTTTCTTATCAGTGTTACCTACATAACCAACATAGATTATTCCAAATATGTTAATTACTGGTAAGAAAATACAGTCCAACTCTAACAGTCACAACTTGAAAAAATTATAAGTTTGCTTTCTTACATTACACATTTACACGTATACAACCCCAGAGTACACTTCGGTTATTTTATTTCAGGTGCAGGATTGGTACGTGAGGAGTAATGAAGGGAATCCTAACACTCATTGAGGTCATTGGCTTCAGATATCCAGATTGGTTTTTATGCCAGATGTTCACATGCTGTTTGTGGCTCACTATGGGAAATGCAGTTGAGCAAAAGCAGTGAGGGAGAAAAATTTTCCTTAGCTCTGAGGACACGTTGAGTTTTGTGCATTAAGTGTTTTCCATTAGAAAGAAAATGCTGTGCATTAATGCTCCTGAGAAAAAAGTAGTGATTGCCAGTAATGCCATCAGGAAACAATTTTGTAAATGTTTCACAGTATAAGCATGAATCGATCATTAAATGGGTGAATACAACTTATTTTGCAGACTTGGAATATGAATGACAATTTGTTTGAGGTGGTGTTATTCTAGGAAAGTGTGAATTTTGATTATAGGAACTTGCACGAGGGATACAGTAGTAAAGAGTATGAGTCGGAACACTTCATTAAAATAACCAAGAACAGAGCCAGGACCCAGAGACACGAAGCTCTGTTTTGTGAGTCTTTTTGCGGAGAATGGATTGGGATAAGACACGGAGAGGGCTGACACACATCATCAATGATCCGAACGTTGACTCAACGTGCTTTTGTAGCACTGGGCTGCTGGCTGTCTGGCCATTGGGTAATGTGGTGTTAAATTCAGACCTGGACAGTTAATGTTTATGATGGAAGTTATCCTGGTGCTTTGAAATTGAAACAAAGCTTTTCTTTAAAAATTATTAGGATTTAAAATGCTTTTCTATTCAGAAAATCCAGAAAAAGGCAAAGACTACATGAATTAAATATTTTAAAACAATAGACAACCACTTTCTTTATGACAAACTACTGTTAGGTTTGCTGTTCATAGAAGGGAAGATCAAGTGTAGATTTTGACCGTGGACCTTATCTTCCACTCATTAGGTAGCTTTCCAAATCCTGTGCTCTGAGGGCTGTGTGGGCTCAACTCAAATACGTGTTGTAGGGAAGACTGAAAGTAGAAGGGTGGGGCATATATCCGGAAATTACCCTTAAGACATTATTTTAAATGCAACTTAAGGTAATAAATTTGTATTCCTTGAGCAGAAAGCAGTTGAAAAATGCATTCACTGTTGCACTTCTAGAATAGTATTTGGCGCATTACTGAGCCAAAACACAGGTGTAAACATTCTCCTACAGTATAAGAAGTTTAAGAGGCCTGAATGATTATTTCAGTTCAATCCTTCATGAACTGAAGCCCAGAGAGCGGAAGTGACTCGCCCAAGGTTACATTGACCTTGTGGTTTAAAAGATTTCATTCACTTCTCAGCTTGGGAGACACTTCATTCATTTTCAGTGTGACACGTGGTTGCATTTTACACCTTGACTTTACAGTCTGGTCTTGCAAATAACCAATTATCCAGTTGGCTCAAAAGAATAATAATGATGGTGAGCTGACGCAGGGAAGGCCAATTTTTCTTCCCGCTCGTGTCAGCTTTGCAGGTGCCAATCCCTATGGTTGTATGTCATCCAGATCCCACATTCTCTTCCTTCACAGTTTGAAATTCCAATAGCAGGTGAGCAAAGTGTGAAAATGATAAATGCAAATGTCAACAAATGCATTTTTAGCCCTTCAAGGCTACAATGAAGGGCTAAAAATAGGGGGATTTGGGGAACTGCCTCTGGGTATCAGCACATCATACAGCCCATGGCCTGGGTGTTTTCTGCCCCCCACCCATAAGACAAAGGGGATAGGACCAGCCAAAATGTGTATACTTATCATTTTTAGAAACTTCCTGAGAAGACTGACTTAGACCCTACAGTGAGACTGAGGAAATTTCTTGTGAAGGAAGAAGTTTTAGGCTGTGAAGAAAAGTTCAGCTAAATAGGAAAAAAAAAAAAACGTGCATCAAGATTCTGCTTCTCCACTTGGTTTAGCTAGGCTTTGATGTGTTTTAGCCTATTTGTCCTTATTTTAAGGTTAATAATGCTCACTCTGTTGAGTTTCCAGAGGTATGGGAAGGATCAAATTATTTCTTTTATGTCAACTAAGAGGGACAGTTGTGTTGAGACAGTAGATTAAAAGGTTCTTTGTAGTTTGAAGTTTTGTTTCATCATAAGAGCATTTGGTTTTTTATCTGACCAAATTATGATTGTGTTAATATTTCTTTGCTTATTAAAAAATGAGGTATTCTGGTTTTTTTGAATTTCTGAATTTTATTTTTTTATACAGCAGGTTCTTATTAGTTATCCATTTTATACGTATTAGTGTATACATGTCAATCCCAATCGCCCAATTCATCACACACACCCCACACCCCCCACCACTTTCCCGCCTTGGTGTCCATATGTTTGTTCTCTACATCTGTGTCTCAATTTCTGCCCTGCAAACCGGTTTATTTGTACCATTTTTCTAGGATCCACATATATGCGTTAATATACGATATTTGTTTTTCTCTTTCTGACTTCACTCTGTATGACAGTCTCTAGATCCATCCACGTCTCAACAAACGACCCAATTTCGTTCCTTTTTATGGCTGAGTAATATTCCATTGTATGTATGTACCATATCTTCTTTATCTGTTCGTCTGTCGATGGGCATTTAGTTGCTTCCATGACATTGCTATTGTAAATAATGCTGCAATGAACATTGGGGTGCATGTGTCTGTTTGAATTATGGTTTTCTCTGGATATATACCCAGTAGTGGGATTGCTGGGTCATACGGTAATTCTATTTTTAGGTTTTTAAGGAACCTCCATACTGTTCTCCATAGTGGCTGTATCAATTTACAGAGGGTTTACAAGAGGGTTTACAATTTACAAGAGGGTTCTTTTCTCCACAAAAAAAGAGGTATTCTATTTTTATTTCCAGTAATTTACAGGCATTTTGATCACAAATAAAATTGGATGATTAATTCTACTCCCCAAGAATTCTGCTTTCTGAATCAACGAGGGTTTATTTTAACAAATGTTTTTTCAGTTTAGGGTTCTATATGACGACCATACTCTCTAGGGTAGAGCATGTGGAAGAAGGTGGCTGACCTTGAGAAATACACAATTGCTGTGCTGGAGTCCTTTCAGGGTTGAAATGGAGTAATAAAATCAGAAATCACAGAATGGTTTCTAATTTCAAAGACAGACTGTCTGACCTTGCCTAAGTAGTTCAGGTAGAAACCAAGAAGGAACGTGGAGAAGGAAATTGAGTTCCCCTCCCGGTGACACACAAGCGCAACATTAATACATATGGGATTACAACGTGGGCCATTGATTCACTTTAGGGTCCAGGAGATGTTTTTCTCCTGTATTTTTATTATTTGAAAAAATTCTGATTAAATCTCTCTTTGCCTGCCTTATACTCACACACAAATGAAAAACCTCCCCCCATGTTTACTCTTGCTTCTCTGTCTTCCTGAACTGCAGCCTACAATTTAAGATAAAAGAATTCTTTCTGAAATGTATTTGGTTCTTGGGCTCTTTTTGAACAAGTTTTTTCTTGAAACCATGAAGGGGACTTCCCAGATGCCTAGAATCACCAGTATTTTGGATTCTTTGCTACATGTTTCCTACCCCAGAGGAAGGAAACTTACATGGATTAAGGACTTCCGTTCTGCCCGGCTTTGTCACATTTGTCAGCAGTCGCGTCCCAACAACTGCCTCTTTCAATAGATGATTTTTCATTCTCCCTGTAGCGCTTCTTGCACCCTGGCTGGACCTTCTGTGGGCCAGTAGGCAGCACTGTGGTTGGTGGCTGAGGTGAACTGTTCTCCAGTCGTCAGCCTCTGCTAGATGGAAGTTCTGAGGCATGTTTTTGTTTTTTAGGTTGCATAATATTAAACATCAGTAGTTTAACTGGGAATGTTTATTTTTAGAGGTGAACTGGTTTTATTTCAATGGCTAGGAAAAGGAGTTAAAAGTGTGAAAATGTGTGATGACCACAGACAGGCGAAGGACAGAGAACATTCTAGGTTGATCTGTATTGCCCTGATAGTGAAATCATTGCCTGGGTTTTTTTTGTGTTTACCTGATTGAATGAGGTAATTTTAGTGAATTACTAATTTTATAGTGAATTACTAATTTTATAGTAATTACTGTGTCGGTTTGGAGGAGCTCAGAATGTCTTTTTTCTTTCTTTTTTTGGTAAGTGTTCAAAATTTGGTACTTAGGGAGGTTAAGCATTACACATCCAGGGTGTCTTAATTCTGCAAAGATGGTCAAGCCATTTCCAGCACAACAAGAAATGGGGACCATGAGAATCTTGAGCAGATGAGCAAGTGGGAATGATCCTCTGAGTTCAAATCTGGATTACTTCCTAGCTGCACGATGGGCAGGAATTTAGCCGAGCCTCAGTTTCCCAATCTGTAAATTGTGCGTTACAACGTTTTGAGGCTTCAGGAGATGATGACTGTAAAAGGCCTGGACCAGGTGCTGTGCCCAGAGAAGGCACCGTACACATGGTGGATTTGGAGGCATTTTCAGTAGTCATGTTTTCAGTAGTGAGTGAGAGCCCAATATTTGAGGTATGGGATTAGGATCAACAGAATCAAGTCACCCCAATGTAAATGGATTTTTTTCTTTGTGCCCCATTGATACCTAGAGTTAGGGATGGCCTAAACCTTTGAGCAGAGCTGTGGAGTGCAGCCTCACCTCCTTTCCCCAACCCCTCCCTTCCCCTCCCCTCCTTTCCCTTCCCCTTCCCCCTTCCCTCTCCTCCCCTCCCTTCTATTTTCTCCCCTCCCTTCTCCTCCCCGCCTCTCCCCTACCCTCCTCCCAGAGTCCTCCTGGGCTGGCTTTGGAGGTACAGGTCAGCTCCTCCAGGTGACCTGTGTCTACTTCCTGTGGCCCTGGCTGCCCCTCTCCCGCTGGCTCTGCCTCCTATTGGAAGAAGTGACGACAGGGGGTGTAGCAAAGGAAGCCGCATCCCTGAAGGTGGAGCCCTGTGAGGACATTTTGCTCTTCATTCCAGCCAGGCCTTGCTTCCTGTCTTCACTAATAACCAAAGATCCTTGTCAGGAGCGTAAAAATTACAAGCATTTTTGTCATCAGAGTGCTGGTGGTTATGTGTATCCATCTAAATAATAGAGCCTTTGAATAAAATGTGGCAAGGATTAGAATGACCTCTTGTTAATGCCTGAAAAAAGAACAGGTGGGCCTCAGGGCTCTGAATCTTCCCCACCTGGGTTTCCATGTAGACTGCTTTTTGCTCCAGCTGAAGCTGGTTATTTGTAATTTTCCCACATAGCTAAGCTTCCGGGAGGACGGTCAGTGGAGCAATGCAGAGAATATGGTTTGCAGCAACAGCCTTGCTTTTTTTTCAAATCAAAATCCCCCTTTGTCTTTCCTTTAAACCATGTATTAGAGGGTTTTATCAGAAAAGGGAAAATGGGCTGTGCCCTGCTGTTGCTAGGTAACCAGAAAAATAACAAACCCAGTCAGTTGTTACCAGAATGATTTTCCCCAGGAACCTGGTTCCTTTTGCTAAGTGATCTGTGTGGTGTTAACAGATTTGCATAATGGTGAGGCTGGAGGGTCTCCATCCTTCATCTCCTTTCTCCCCTCCCCTCTCCCCATATTGGGAAAGTCCCAGGTACCTTATTTGAGTCTTCCAGATCAGTTCTTGACTTTGAGTTACTCTAAGGGAAGATGCGGTGCAGATGCAAATATGGCTTATTGCACACAGCCGGAGTAGGTAACTGTATTTCTAAGACGTTGAACCCATTTTTAAAAATAACTGGGCACCCCCTTCTCAGCAGGTGCAGTGTTTGAACAGCCCACAAATGGTAACAAGTTTTTGTTTGAAGGTTTTGCTGGGAGTATTTTGTAAAGGTTATTTTTAGCCACAGGAGATGTTTGTACACCCAACCAACCATTTTAGTGATTTTGATTAAATCATTAGATATCCATTTCATTCCTTTCTCACTGGACTCGTCATTCCCTCCGTGGCTAGCTCTATGGCCACAGCATTTCCCAATCTTCGAGGGCTCTGACTCTGACTCCTAGTTTCACCTGACTTGTAGGTCTCAAGCTGACTCTCCTGTGACCTGTGCTGTCTGTCTGTTGCAGATTTGGACCTCTCTCAGACTGCATGCCCGCCCCCCCAGGACTCAAATCCGCATGGCCCTCAGCTGCAAACTTTCATAGCAGAAGCAAAGTTAAATCTACAGAGAGTAACCAGACAAGACGGCGAAACTGGAGATGGAGCAGAAGAAACGATTGTTTACCTCTAATTGTGTTGTTATTTTTCCAAATGAAACAAAATACAGGCATTTGGGGGAGAATTTTTTTTTCCTTTCCTGATGTGTGTGTGACTGTGTCCAAATTGCTTTAGGAGTAATGTTTAATATTTCGTGCAAGTTTATTTTGGGGGCATGAGTCTAATAATTAAATTATTGAAAACAACTCTGTTTGTATCGTCATTAACTTATCACACCTAATTCCAGACTCCTGGAGGAAAAATTAACTTAGATAAGCAGAAATATGTTCAAAGTTGTTATGACCCTAGAGTAAAATTCCATATTGTATTTTCTACAGGATCATTTGTTTTTTGAAATGCCTTTTGAGATCTAGGTGAAGCACTTTGGATGGAAAGAGTGATATAATTGGCAAATTTTCACAATCACAGCAGCTGATTAGGAGGAGTGACCTCAGGGCCCTCAAAGGCCAGGAGGATGTGGAAAAGAACTTTTCTTAGCTACTCTTTGGGACATCAAAGGGGTCACCCCTGGTGGTGAGCAGTCACAGTCACCAAGCAACCGAGGTACCCTATTTGGACCCCTGTCCTAACCGGGTGGCCACTCTGCTGTGGACACAATCTGGACTCTTGGGACCTGGGGCAGAGACTGTTCAGATGCACCTTCGTGGTCCTAATGCTTGTGGACTTTGAAGTCATAGTTCAGCAGCGTCTTTCAACACAGCCCAGAGGCACGGCCCCAGCAAGTCGGTTCGAGGTAAACTTTAGTAGCAACACTTTGCTCGGTTCGAGGTAAAGTTTAGTAGCGACACTTTGCTACCGAAGTAAGACTTTATTAGCCCTTGCTTCTCGCAGCTGGCCCTGCCTCCTTTTGGTCCTGGGAGCACCAAAGACCACCACTCACCGGAGGGATCGCTGCCCAGCAGTTACTGAAGGACAAAAGCTGCTCTCTCGGTGAAGCTTGTGGCCTGAATGTGCTTTTCCACAAAGGAAAACTGGCGCATCTTGCTTTCAAGGTACTATGGGTCTCTGTGTGAGAAAATAAACCAGGAAATGTTTTCAGCTTGTTCTTCAGAAGTGTTTGTGTATGTTTTGGTCAGTGTCAATAAATATCTATTCCCTTGCTAGTTTACTTTGAAATTTTAAAACTGTTTAGAACCATAGTAAAATACACATTTCACACTCAAACACAATCTCCCTTTATTAAAAATGAAAATAAAGGAGAAATACTAAATTCACCCAGGCTTGCAACACTTACCAGGAGGGAGCTGTGATAGGAAGAGAAAAAAATTCACCCTGGTTCCGTTATGGTTTTTTCCCACTTAAGTTACCAGTGGAATAACGAACCTATATTTTCACTTGGGCAAGTCTAATCTGAGTTTTAAAAAACACCTTTTTGGGGGACACTCTTTTCTGACTCTTGCCTCTTCTGGCCATTTTGGTCACAATTGTATTAACAGATTCAGAGACTAATTTTCACAGAATGGATGATAGCTTGTTAAAATTTTAATCAGTCTCTTCATCTCCAAGATGAACTCCTAAATTATAAGGTGCATCTTCTATTCCTAAAGACATCTAGAGAGAAAGATCTATCTTCCCTCTCTCTCCAATAATGTCTATTCCAGAATTCTCTATCCTTCAAATAAAAAGCGTATAGATATTTCAGTATAAATCCTTGCTCTGATAACTATAAATATCTTTCCGTTTTTCCTGACAGAGGCTATGGAAATAACCATACGTGAAAATAGGTAAAGATGTTCAAAATCCCCACGGAGTTCTTTAAAAATACATATGCTCGGTTGATTTTCAAGCCCTGCAAACTCTGGGGCTTTGTGTAGCCACCCAGGGGAAGCTTCAGCATTATTTGATATACCTCTATTCATAGATTCCTCTTGGTAATTTTTAAATTTAATATTATGACTTCTCAACTGAATCTAAGTCTCAACACTTTCTTGATAAGTTCTTCCTTTTCACTTTGTCCTCGCTATGTAATCAGCTCAGATTTCGTGGAATTCACTCTGGCTCTAAAAGAAATTCACTCATCTGAGGAGAAAACCACCCTGTTTCTCAGCATCATAAATAAGTTTCCCTCAAAGGATATTTCCCACCGATCAAAGATCTTAAGGAAACCTTCATCCCTTTAGAGATTTGTTGCAGAAAGGAAAACAACATTTTTGCCCTGTTCCTTCCAGGTTTCATAAACTCATGTGCATCTCATTTGTAGTCCAAACTTCTCTGCACTTCATCAGGGCTGTGTAATTGCTGGAGTCCTTCCTGCGACACTTCCAGCCCACTCTCAAATGGAGCCCTGCTCATTCAGAAAAGGGGAAAAATTATCGCTGCAGAAGTGGTGGTGGTGATGTTGTGTGTAAGGGCTATATAAAAAGAAGAAGGTGAGCAAGCGAAAATCATGGGATTAGTGAAAGTGAAAAGGAGTATGTTTTCCTTCTTATGACCTAGGACACACCATTCAAACTCAGGATCAAACGGAGGTTTTTAAGGTTCAACCATCGCTGTCTTTCTCAATGAGAGAGGCATGGCAGTAGAGTATCCTGGAGCCAGACCTTCCACTTCCTGGCTGTGTCCTTGGCCTGTCACCTCTCTAGGTCTTAGTTTCCTCATCTATAAAGCAGGGATGATTACCTTACAGAACTGTGAGAGTTAAATGATTATGTAATGTGCTTAGAACAGTACCTGGGGCATAGTAATCACTCAACATATGCTAGCTATTATTATATCATAAGCTTTTTTTAATAATTGGTCAGCCTGGTCCCAGTCCTTAGGCAGATTGCACCTGCACAGCCAGAAGCAGTGAATAGAGGGGTCAGGTGCCTGGAGATGGCTAGCTCTAAGAGTGGACTAAAGCTTCATAAGGTTAGCTTTCAACTCATTTGCATCTCTAAACCTCCATTCAACTCATTCAGTAAACATTTATTGACCCTCTGCTAAAGGCCAAACGATCTGTTAGGAAGCCTGTAAAGATGAATATGCCTGCAAATTGTTGGAAAAGACAAACACATGAACAGATAACTGAGAAACACAGATCACCATGGGAGCTCAGAGAAAGGGCATGTTGGGGCCAGTAATATGTGGAATGAAGGGAGTTGTCCGGAAGTAGAAGATGCCTGAGGCTTGAAATAGAAGTAGAGTCGGAGGGTGTGGAAGAGACATTCCAAGTAAGGAGAGAAACCCAAGCAAAAGTCCAGAGACACAAAAGAAAAGACCACTGGAGTACACATTTGGAGGTACTGCAGAATGTGTTTCTCCCCTCTGGATCAAGGTATCCAGGGAGAAAATCCATCTATCTCGGACTCTTCCAAGGGCTCTGGTACAAGTGGTGGAAAACATGGAAGTGTCTCTCTCAACTTGGTAACTGATCAGGTTCCATAGAGAGCTGGATTATGGAGGACTGCTGAAACCCTCGGGAAGCATTAGTCAAATCCATTTCACCTGCCTTCACTAATCAAGGTCATCTACAAAAGACTTGCCTGTCCTCCAGGTGGCACGGAGCCGAAACAAGATGTTTGCCCCAGTTGTTCTCCGGGAATTGGAGTCAGCTGTGCCTAGTTGGAGCTGCCTGGTTAAGACTGGATAGGACCAGGACCCTCCAATTGGGCATGCGTGAGTGTCCGCTCCGTGACCTTTTGACGTCAGGGGCCTGAAAACTCCACCCTCAGAGCGTGCCAAGCGCCTCCGTTTTAGAACGTGCAGAGCCCTGGAGCTTAGTTACACCTGAGCAGAGCCATGATTACCGCAGATTTTTCCAATCCTTTCCCCACGCTCCCCACGCCTTTGCCAGCCCTGCCTCTTTATTTGTTATCCCATAAATATCCCACCCCCTAGGCCCTTTGCTTTTCTGGGAGGTGGATTTGAGATGCGCTGTTTCGTGCTTCTCCCTTGGCGGCCTTGCGAATAAGCCCTCTCTTTGCTGCAAACCTCGGCGTCTCGGCATTTTGGCTTGCTGAGCGCTGGGTAAAATGACACCATGACCCCTCACCCTTCCACATCCACCTCCACCATAAAGCAACTGGATTGTGGTCAAATGGCCAATTGGGTATCTACCTACTGATCCTAAGCCACAAGAAACCAAAAGTAAAGGGGTTCCTGGGGGCTACCTGAAGATGCTTATTGGAAGAGAGGGAGCAGAGTTTTAAGTGGAGGAATAAAGTGATGGGGAGGGAAGAAGTCTCACTTTGCTCTTCTGCTTTATTTTCTTATCTCTCTTTCAGTAAAGTTTTCTTCCTAAGGTTTTATCTTTTCTTTCCTTTGGAACATATTCCTGTTTTCTCCTTTTACCTGACTCTGTGGGGTTTCTGTATAGTAGATGAGACAGCCACCTCTCCAGATCTTGCAGGATTGCTCTTGTTGTAGGAGATGAACCTTATTGTTCAAACCTGCCCTAGCTTTTGGTTATCTCCCAAACCTTCGTGATCGCCCAAGCAGCCTATTTTATTTTTCGTGGCTCCCAGTGTTTGAGGTGTACCAAGACCTATCTGTCCTAAAGGTGGGCGGGGGGACCTCAGTCAGCGCCTAGGTTTAGGCTGTTTACGAAGCCAGACCCTCAGGCAGCAGCTTCAAAATACATAAATACAGTAAAATACATACAGTGCTATGGGAACGCAAGCAAAAGCCCTGCTGGCCAAGAGAGCCGGGGGATCTGGAGGTGTCCTCTGGACGACAGTTGCAAAAACTAGGGCACCAGAAGAGTGTATCAACTTTCTGGGGGATACCGGTGAGCTGGAGCCAGGCAGAGGGAGGGCGCAAAGATGGTGGCATCCCTGCCTCTGTTGCCCTGGGCTGCAGCTGCAAAAACCTGGGGCACCCCCGTGGGAGATGCTAGTGCAGGGAGAGGGAAGTTGGCTTTAGGGAGGCGCCAGCCGGAGGGGAGGCGGCACCTGCAGAGGGTAAAACAACTGGACTCCACTGGCTTTAGGGAGTGCCGGTGTCTCCATCCCCATTCCGGGAAAGTGCGGGGCTCCGCCCTCTAGGCTGAGGCTTTAAGGTCAGCACGTGAATCTCTTTCACATAAAGTCTGTGCGCTTCTCAAAGGGCTGCTTCTGCACCGGGCCCTGGAGAGAGTGAGGCTGAAACCCTTTAAAAGCTGGTTCTCAGGTCCCTACAGCCCTTTGGGTCTTGGGGCTGTGAGCCCCACTGGTTTTCAAGCCGGGTGTTTGGGGGACTTGTCAAGTGCTGCTATCAAAAATTGGGGTGCCTGATGTGAGGGATAAACCCTTTGTTCCTTGGGGAGAAGTTCGTGAGTTCCATCCAGATGGTGGGTTGCCATGCTGGGGGTTTAGGGTGAGACCACACCTCAGCCTCTCCTATTCGCCTCCGTGTGGGCCTTTTCTTGTTTTCTGATGTGGTGGAGCTGTTTTGCTAGTCTAGGTCTTTTTCAGAGAAAATTGTTCCATATGCTCCTGTAGATTTGGTGTGTCCGGGGAGGAGGTGACTACATGGGATCTTCCTATATCACTATCTTGACCACTGCCTGCCCTTTTTTTATCAGCTTTACCCCTCACCCCATCTTCATCTACCACTTAAGGCTTTGTGGAAAAGAAAAAGGAGTAGAGAGGACACATGGAAGAAAGATTCCACAGTGATCCTGTGATTACCACCAAGAGTCCACCATGTTCTTTCCCGACAGCCTGTCAGGCACAGAGCTCCCTCTAATAAGCGTGATGGAGGCAGTGAAAAGGTAGGGAAAAATCAGATTTGGGCTTTGCTTACTGAAATTCCCTAGGGCCACAGGGTCACACAACGCCACTTACATTGTCTGGATTTGCTCGTGGAATCCAGGGTGAATGGAATCTCTTGGAGTTGCACAATCCCGCAACCTTGCTTCTGAGCTAAGTTCCCTTATCGATGAAAGGGGATAATAATAGACATGCCTTGCAGGACTGTTGTGAAAACTCAATGAGTTAAGCCTAGTACAGTAAACGCCACACAGTAACCACTCTAAAAATGATAGCAGGGCTTACATGCTGGTGACAGGGGTGGGAGGAAGGCGAGCTTGAGCTAAATTAGCTGGGGCATCACTGCTTCAGTTTTTCACAGCCCATCTTCCTTTGCCCTGGGAGATGTCCATGGTCTAACCAAGCCTGCCATGATGCTGCACTCAGAGTAAGAGCTTCATGAGACTTATTCAGCTGAGGGGATGAGCGGATGAACAGGAGCCTTTGGAAATCTGAGATCAAAGAGGCGACAGAACTAGAACTAGAATCCTGATCCTGTTTCCATTCCATTTCTTTGCCTCTGGCTTGTGAGTTCAAAGCCGTTCCTTTAAGCTGGTCATTGAATATTGCTCTGGGTGAAGTAACTTGAAGGGGGACCATGGTTCAGTAGTTTTGTAGAAGCTTCATGGCTGAGAAACTTCAACACGCCCTTAATCGAATCCTACTAGTCTGCCTACCAATAAAACTCTCTGGAGAGAGGAAAGTCAGAAGTTTTACTTACAACAGCCAAAAAGCTCATAGAGACAGTTGTCTGCGGACGAAGAATGAACTTGGTGAGAAACAAGGATTATACTTTCTTTGCTCATTTCACTAGATACCATGGTTACATTAGAGAACTGGCCCTTATTCCTGCAGGAGCCCCCAACCCTCCCTTCCCCAATGACTTGTCTTTCATTCAGTTTGGAGATACGTCATCCCCAGGGCCAATGTCCCCAGGCCCCACAGAGTTCCAGTCACTGGGCAAGGTTCAGGAAGTTCCCCTTCTTGTTCAGAGGCTCAACTGGGTGCCCCAATGTATATCATAGAAGGGATCTGATTTTCTACTAAAATGAGTTTTGACTTACCCAAGAGTTTGTCTAAATTCTTTTCTTCTCCCTCCTCAGTGGGTTTTGGGTTGTTTCCCTTTCACTGCTTCCTTCTTTGAATAGGCAAAGGAGTTGGAACTCTGATGAGTGGTTTACTTCTTGTTAGCAACCCAAGTTAAACATTTAATGACGGAGCTGGTATGGACTGAACCACTACTTGGGGGTAAATGCCTGGCTTCACTTGTCCATGCTCTCTTTACCACCGCGCCCCACAACACCGTATGTAAGGTCTGAGCAGGTTTTCTGGAGAGTGGTCAGTGTTTCTTTTTACTATCGCTAACGTAACAGCTTCAAATATAAACGCAAATACAGCCAGCGTCAAGGAGAGCATCTGTAGAGACCATGGAGCTAAAAGAGACTCTCAGAGATGTGCTTGACTTTTCCCTTGGCAGCGTTCATGGCCCCCTTGGAAAGGCTCAGTGAACCTCTCTGCTGCTGGCAAGCTCTAATTTGGGGAAGAAGTTGGCGGGTGCCCGCAAAGAACAATAGGCTTTTAATTAATGTCTGTAGGGCCAGAAGCTCAGGAGGCCCCCCTCCTGCTGAATTTCTTTTTAACACTTGCATTTCTTCAAACTGCCCTACAAACAATAACTGTGTGCTGCATCAGGGTAACTGTGGTCATTAACCTTCTGTAGCACAGGAATTTCTTGTAACATAAAGGCAGTAATGGGATTTTTTTTTTTTTTTGCAATACCTTGAAAAATTAGTGTTAACTTGTGTTCCCGGTTTGAGGCAGTTGATTTTACTAAGGGGATGCTGAATATGATCTCATAACTTGGTCTTTCCACGCAAACACCCTCTGTGCAAAATTCTCATTATATCTGACGCTAGAATTAATGTAAACATGTTTCGGTAATGGCCGTGTTTTGAGTCACTCAGGGGAAGATTTCTGCTTGCAGAGAATGAACCTGCTAAGCATCGTTGCTATGGGGACTGTGAGAGTTGGATTAATTAAGGCCTGAACAGATGTTGTGAAGTGTGCAGAATGCACTGTTTTCTGCTAGTAATTAAAGAGGGTACGTGTGTACGTGAGAGAGGAGAAAAAATACAGACGATCAGAGACCAGGCAGTCAGACAGATAGATGTGCTTGGCACTGGACACGTAACATTTCCTCTGGTAAAACTAACCACTGATCATCACTCTGCTGACACTACTCTATTTTCTCCTCCACCCATGCCAGACAGAATAATTGCTTGAAATGGACAAGTGGTCCATTCATGCTTCCTTTCTCTGGTCTGATTTATAAGAGGTATAGGAATATACAAAAACATGTTCTTGGATCAGTGGGTTCAAACAACCCATCTTTCTGAACACTCAGAAATCAAACTGGACTGTGTAAATGGTAAACTACCTAGCAGGGAGCCCAAGTGTGTGGATTGGAGCTATGTTAATTGTCCAACCTGCCAGGCGTAGTGTCATCAGTGACTTGGAAGCTGAGAAAGAGATTAGCTGCCCAAGGCCATGGAGAAATTGTCACGGGAATGCCTTCTAGATTAGAAGGTAAATGAAACATCAATCTAGTTCAGGTTTGATTTGGAGGATATTTGATTGTTTCAGTTGGAACTAAATGATGATTTTTAAAGCTTTACATTTCTATTTTCACTTGAATGATATTAATGTTAGGTTGAGGTCCAGGTTCAGCAAATTAGGTTCCATCTGAATCCTGCTTAGTGGCCCCAAAGATGAGTAGTGTCCCCACGTTGCATCCTCCTGGTCAGCAGGAAGGAGTTAATGGGCTGAAATCATCCTAAGATTTTTCTGCTGGACTGACAGCAATTTGACCAGAACTGGTATCTTTTGAAGCGTGATCGCTTTTTTCTTTGTCTCCAAGCTGTGGGGGCAGTGCTGTCTGAAAATGGGAATCAGAGCATCACACGCAGAGGTGCTTGTTTCCTGGGGGATAGTGTCCTAGCGTCTTGGTGGCCAAACTCAGCTTCTTCCCATTCCTAGACTGTGGAGCTGAGTCAGAGTGGGATGATGTAATAGGGCATTGCAGGGCAGGGGTGGGAAGAAAGGGAGGCAAGGGAAGAGAGGGAGAAAAGAGAGGGAGAGAATGACAAAGCTGTCTCATCCAATGTGAGGTAGGTGTCTGATCATATATGTATGCCTCTAAAGAGTGAGACATCCTGTGCCCCAATCCCTGATGTACCCTTTACCCAGTTCGGCTGTGCCACTGATAACAGCATGGTTCTGTCTATGAATGGGGCCGTTTCTTTTCTTTTTTGACGAGGTGAAGGCTGCAGGTGGCACTCGATCTTAGCGAAGGTCAGACACCTTACGGTTGTGTGCCGTGGAGAGCTCTAGAGATAGGGGAAGAGGGACAAATTGGATCAGTGTGAATTTATCACCATCTGGGGGGAAAATGCAAGTGCACATCTTCCTTTCTGTATTGTCCTCTCCAGACGTGACCTGTAGTTCATTCACCCTTAACCTTGATTGTTGAATCTGTTTGTATTTTCTACTTTTCCTCTTATGTGAGGATTATCTCCATTTATCTCATGGGAGAAAGCCCTGCTGAGGCTACAGAAATAGAAAGGATTAGGATTTGGCTTTTGAATCAATTGTGGTTTGTTTCTGTCTCTGGTCATTAATGAGAAAAATGACATTTAAAAATATAATTGTCTTTTTCTTCTCCCCAACACATATAAAGGGGGAAATATATTCTGGGTAATTTGTTTACTGAAAAAGAAATAGAGATGGGAGGAAAACCACAACAGTGGTTTGATGCCTTTGGAGGGACATCTGTTAGGTGCTTTAGTACAAGAGCAACAATGGAAACCTTGAAACAAATAAAAATAGAGCCAGTATTGGGAGTTAGGGGAAAATCTACTTTTCCCCTAACTCATCACATTTTGAGAAAGTGTTTTATTCTTGTTACCTGTTAACATGTATTCTTTCCATGTGCGTGTATATCGTGGTCACTTTAATATACCTGCTGCCCCAGCAACAAACTTGACTATTTGCCTTCTTTTGTGCCCTGCCCTGTGTTAGTATGAGGCCAAAAGAACCCAACTGCCACAATGCTGCAGACACGATCCACAACCCCGGCGAGCCAGGGGGACAAGAAGCGTACAGAGCTGCTTGTATTTCTTCCTAAACCAGTGGCCAGGGGTCCAGGATTTAGGTCCTCTCTGTCATCCACCCACCAACTATTCATCTAACAAAGTCAATGAGCATCTGCTGTGCCCAGGACTCTTCTTGACATGGGGTCACCACCAGATGTCTATTCTAAGATATCTGCCCACCAGCAGGGCACCATTTGTGGAGCCAGGTGAGACCTCCATCTACAGCAAGAGAACAATATAGTTCAAGCGGCATCACAGAGTGGTGAATCCCAGCAACGAAATGAGCAACCCAAGCACACGGTTTTAGGAGTCAAGTGAGGAAAGACTTTGTGGGCTGGTGAGTATTTTGGTTGGTTTGTGTCCGATGCGAGGGTTTTGAAACTCTCGGTGTAGTCTCATCTCGCCTGGAGCATACACAGCTCGGGAGGTATCTGGAAATGAGTGGAAGGTTTTCCGGTTGTCACCATAACTGGGCAGAATTATTAGCTTTTAGCGAAAAGGAGGAGCAGGGACACTCAGATGCTGCAGTGGGTGGGATCGTCCTGTAAGGACAGTTGTCACCTCCAAAAGCCCACCGAGAAGCACCGATCGAATGCCAGCTTTTTAGAATATATTTTTGATTCACAATGTGAATTCAAAGGTGGGGAAGCATTTAGAAATCTTTCATACAGGCTGAGAGGTGACTATTTTATAGATACGGGTATCGGGAGCACCTTGATTTTTAACCAGAGTTCAGATTTTTAAGGAGCGTATCATAAAGATTCAAAGAGGAATTTTAGGGCAAGCGTTCTTAGAGAAATCATTTCCTTAACGTTGTCAACTCCAAAGTGAAAGGCGAGACCAGCCCAGAAGCGAAGTTAACGGGGCTCTGACATTTTTATAAAACACATTCTAACTTTAGCTGACATTTAAATTAAAAAGCCCAGCAGTGTAGCAGGCAGCTGATGGATTTGGAAAGCATGGATATGAGATAATGAGGGCTCTGCTATGCTTTTCGCGGTGAGGGGTAATAGGTGATCTATTCCTGGCTAAAAACAGAGGAGTTGAGGCGCTTTCTGCATTTGCACTGTAGGAATTTGCATCTCGTTGAGGCTACAAGTCATTCAAACACTGCTTTCCTTCTGCTTACTATAGGATATTCTTAAATTAATCTTGATAATGAACAGGAAAAAGACCCTGGTAGGCATTTCTTGTGTCAGAGACACTAGGGGTTAAAGTGGACACTTGAGGAAGCCCTCAAGATCCTTTTAAATCCTTTGGAATGAAACCACACTAGGGGACACTTATCTGGAAGCCAGGTTGACAGAGGCCTTCTGGAAGCCCAATAAAAATTAACAGGAGGGGCTTCCCTGGTGGCGCAGTGGTTGAGCGTCCGCCTGCCGATGCAGGGGACACGGGTTCGTGCCCCGGTCCGGGAAGATCCCGCATGCCGCGGAGCGGCTGGGCCCGTGAGCCATGGCCGCTGAGCCTGCGCGTCCGGAGCCTGTGCTCCGCAACGGGAGAGGCCACAACAGTGAGAGGCCCGCATACTGCAAAAAAAAAAAAAAAAAAAATTAACAGGAGAAGAGAACCCTTAGTCTCCTTTCAGAAAAAGTAGGTGCTCATTTCATTTTGCTAAACAGAGATAAAAGCACAAGATTGCTGTCCTAAGAGTCACGTCAGTAGACACAGAATTTGATTGACAATGAAGTTTGTCCTTTTAATCAGATCCCATTCATTGCTCCATATCAACTTCAGTTCTGACTCTTGTTAAGAAGCCATTGACTCCCCAAATCAGAGTGATATTTTGCCACCAAATATGGCTCCTTGTCCTTCCTTTGAGAGGATATACTGCTCCTGAACATGGAAAAAGAATACACACACACACACACACACACATATATATTATTCCCTTAGAAACAACAATGGCAAAAAAGAGTGAAGTATCAACAATGGCAAAAAAGAGTGAAGCAACACAGTCCCTATGGTCCTTGAAATGTGGTGTATATTATCCTAATTGGACATTTTCTAAACAGATCTATGTGGACTAACTCTTGGGGTATTTATATTAATTAAATATTTCTCCAAGGAGCAGATTATTCTTTACGTGCTTCGTAAGTTGGTTGCTGTTGAACTGTATCTGAAAACAAACTCTTTCCTCCTTGATTTTTCCCTCTGGGATCCATCAGGAGACTGACTTTCGGGCAGCTTAATGCAAGACAAGGGTCCACCAACATGGCTTAAGGAACGGAAAGAACTGTGTGCTGATTGCCAGAGGCTCTGCATGCTGGCTGGCAGCTTCATACAGCCCACTGGGGCACAAGTCTCCCACCCTTTGCTCCAACCTTGCCTGCAGAGAAAGAAAGGGCTTTGGGGGACTTTGGAATTCTAACAACTGCCTCTGACAAGCCTCCTGATGGACTCATCTGGGCAACCTCAGGTTACAAATGGGCATCTAGGAATGGCTGGCATAAATTCAGGGAGTGGAATTTCATTGCTGGTCCTGCTTGTGCATGGTGTCAGGGTTTACTCCGCTGATGCAGGCATTTTGCCTCTAATACATGCAACTGTTTCGTTGACGTTCCAAAGTACTCCTCCAGGGGGAGCAATCTGAAGGTGCCAACTAGGCACTTTGGGGGTGCAGAGGCAAGGTAATTTAAGGTTAATTCATCCCAAACTAATTAGATGGGAGTTCATCAGCTGGAATGTGCCAGAGAGAATCCTAGCCTTGTAGAAAGAAATTTAGCCCCATCATTTTCTCCATTTCGTAGAAACAGTTTAAATAGGATACGGTAGAACCAGTAGGCCTTAACAGGTCTAAGGTGAATACAAAACACAGTATGAAATAGCGGTGATAAACCTGGGTTCTAGAGTCAGACTACCTCAATTTGAAGCCTGGGGCTACTGCTGACTACTTGTATGAACTTAAGTGAGTTATTGCCTAACACTTCTGTGGCTCAGTTTTTCATTTGTCTGGGTCATAATGCCTACCTCATAAGGTTATTTTGAGGTGTATACAAAGCTCTTAGAACAGTGCCCTGTGCATAGGAAACCCCCAACAGACTTCCATGATTACATGAATAGCCTTTACTGAAGCTTGCGTTCAGATACTTCATTTGTATCACGGCATTCACCATCCCCATTACTCCCTTGAAATGACTTTTATTCATAGGTTTTCTTTATCTGAGAAGTTAAAAGTGGATGGCAGACCCCTCATTCATTCTCACAGCATCATCAAGAAGTAGAAAAGAGAACGAGTATAAGCCACTTTCCCACAGTGGAAAAGAGAAGAGGTTCCTCTAATAGCGTCATTGTCAAAGATGGGGAAAGGATGCTGTGTATACCTAGGCGGTCATGAGCTGGCTGGTTCTCTGGGTGTTCATAACCCCTCTCTTTTCACCATGGCATCAAGTTCATGCACTTAGTGACTTCCCCTGGGAAGTGCTGATGGTCATTCACCACCCCAGAGAAGGGAAGATAAAGGGAAGAGGGATGGAGAGACCTCAAGCTGTTGTCACTTGAGAGATACTTAAGTATGACCTTTTTTGGTTTTCCACTCAGGAACTGCTGCTAGAGTCACCACAAAAACCCACAGAGCAAAAGGGAATGGCATTTGCCATGGCTTTGGTAAAAAGCTACGTCTCGGGCAAGATGCTAATTTTAGTAGGAATATGACCTTCTTGTCCAGCATATTGCATGTAATCAACAGGGATGGGACTCTGGTGGTTAAACACACTTGCCCAAGACTAATTTGGTTTCAATCCGTTTCTCTGAACCAAGATTAATACAGCCCAGAATAGACTTGGAGAGAAAGGAGCCATTTCCCAAAGGTAGAGGTTTCTGCATGCCTCATACTTAGATATCACAGAAATTCCTATTGGGTCTGTCTTCTGACCCAGTGGATTCTCAGGTACAATTTGTTGGGCCCAGTGTGATGGGTTGCTGAATGAGACATAAAATCCCCTGAGTCTCTTCAGCTGGATTAGAGGCCAACTGGGTCTAGCTCTAATGTTCTTTTTGGGCTTGAACTTGTTCCCACAGACTCCACAAAGAAGACCATTTCGAATCCACAGGTTATACGCTATCAAAAGAAAAAAGATACCAGAAACTTGATTGACTCGTTAATTGAACCCAGTACCTTTTCTTAAGCCAGTCATTCCAACAGAACCATTTGGGTGTTATAGGGTCCAAAATTTTTATTTTTCTTGAACCAAAGTGAAATTGTCCCATGGCCCTTGTTACTTCTGCCCAGCATGCCCATGTCACAATGGTGTATTCTTAGCTCTCTTAGCTGCTTCCATGTTACCACTGTAGTCTGTTTGTGCAGCGTGGGTTACCCCACACAAGCTCAGCTGATAAAATCTGCCTCTCTCAATGCAGAGAGGAAGCCACAGGAGGCAACTTAGAAGCCTGGGAGGTATAGAGCCGGGAAGATGAAAGAGAGGAGTGGGCCTTTGATGTTTACCGAAGAAAGTTGACATGTTTGTGCAGATTTTTCTGCAAGATGACATAACATGATTCCCAGAGCAACATGTAATCTGGCTGCAGTGGGGTTGGTGTCGCTCAAGTTCCCACTGGGAAAAACAGCAGACAGACCAGGCTCAGCCCAACGCCTGCAGACATTTCAGCCTCAGCTGTACCCAGTGGGTTCTTGTTGACTCTTTGCACCAAGTTCTGAAATCCATCTGTATCTAGAAGGAAACAGTCTCTCTTTGCTTCTGTGTGACCCTTCTACTGAAACCAATTAATATTCTCCTTCATAAGAGCCATTTGATGTCCTAGAAACCTAATAAGTCTTTTTAATTAAAACAAGCTATTTTATTTTGAATGAGAAACAACCTGCCAAGAATTCTCCTCCAACCTCTGAAACCCAAAAACCACAGGCAAAGAATTCCAAGACCCAGCCAGATAGCCCTCCAGATTTGCCTGCCATGAAACAACCAGCCACGTAACAAAACTGGCCAGTGGCCAGCAGCACAGTAAGTCCAGGACCTCCAGGCAAGACAAGTCCTAGAATCTGGGTGGGAGATGGGTCAATAGACGGAAGATAGGAGGGCGTGCTTATCTACTGTTCTCTTCCTATACAAGAGTTGCTGTGGCTTTGTGCTGGGAGCTGGAATTCGTGCGCAGGCCTGGGTCAGACTAGAGATCCAATCAGCATGTAAGGACTACTATCTATTGATCACTCACGACTTGCCATGTGTTGTGCTAACATGTCACAGGCAGTATTTCTGCACGTACTGTTATTATCCTCAGATAATCGATAAGTAGGCTGAGGTTCAGAAAGTTTGAGTGATTTGCTCAAGGTCATCCAGCGGTAAAGGTAGATTCATTCACCACTGCCTGGCTGACTTCAAAGCCTGGACATGGTTTTAAACATATGCTCCACTCCTGCTTGAGTTAGATGGAGATAAAACAGCTCACTGAGGTCCGCATACTACTTGGCATCAAAAGCGTTTCATATGCAGTGAGGTGGATGGACCTAGAGACTGTCATACAGAGTGAAGTAAGTCAGAAAGAGAAAAACAAATACTGTATGCTAACACGTATATATGGAATCTAAAAAAAAAAAGGTTCTGAAGAACCTAGGGGCAGGACAGGAATAAAGACGCAGACCTACTAGAGAATGGACTTGAGGACACGGGGATGAGGAAAGGTAAGCGGGGACGAAGTGAGAGAGTGGCATGGACATATATACACTACCAAGCGTAAAACAGATAGCTAGTGGGAAGCAGCCGCATAGCACAGGGAGATCAGCTCTGGGCTTTGTGACCACCTAGAGGGGTGGGATAGGGAGGGTGGGAGGGAGACGCAAGAGGGAAGAGATATGGGGTTATATGTATATGTATAACTGCTTCACTTTGTTATAAAGCAGAAACTAACACACCATTGTAAGGCAATTATACTCCAATAGAGATGTTAAAAAAGTGTTTCATGTATGTCTAGGACTACCTGCCCAGTGCTTGTTCTTAGTGTTTTACTATCAAATTTAATTCCAAATGTTTATTCCTAAAAACTATGGATAATAATAGTTAATGTTTATTAAGCATTTACCAGGTATGAGACATTATACCAAAAAGCACCTTAAAATCTGTGACTTCGTCGCATCACTACAGCACGGGAGGTGTTATCTCCATTTTACAGAGAAGACAACTGAGGCTTGGAAAAGTAATGTAAACTGTCTAAGCTCTTGTGATGTCAGGTTGAACCATATAACATTGCCATTTTGTGTGTCAAAACCAGCCAAATGGTAGGTCACCTTTAACCAGCAAAACTCGGACTTGAGTCCAGGTCTGTGCCCAACTAATGAGCAAAGGAATAGTCTGTGGGGGGAAGCTGGACTCAACTGTCCTTGGCATCTCTTAGAAACAATGCCTCAGATCAGGGAGTAATAAACCATCAGAAACCCCTTGTGGCTTTACAGTGCATGAACGTATATATTGTTCTAGAATGAACGGACACAAAACATGGTTGGGATGTTGTCTAAGTGGTGGAATTTAAACTCAGCCCTGGTTATCATGCCACACCCCCTACCCCCACCTTCTTGTTGTTTTCCACTTGATTCCTTCCGCTTCCCTTCAACTCTGCTCTGTTTCTGCCTCCCGATTCCTGTCCTTGGAGTCCCCTCAATCCTGTGCCTCTCCTGTCGTGATTCGTTTTGACCTGGCTCCTCTGGATTGGCCCTGCACGTTGGGTTGTTCCGTGCGACTCATCCCCTCTCTTGGTTCCCGCCTCTCACTCACTCTGGGCCTATGTGCTCCCCCTCTCAATTTAACCCTCTGGGGCTTCTGTCTCTTGCTCTCAGGCCCAGCCCTACCTGGGCAGCTCTTCACCCTGCAGCTGCCCTTGACGTTCCCTTTAGTTCCCAGTTTTCCATACCGGCCAGTTTTCTCTTCCAGATTCCAGGTGATCCAACTTTTCCCCCTGTGCCCCCAACCCAGCCTGGGGCTGGGGCAGGACAGACTTTGAAGGTGTTGGGGATAAGTTCGGAGGAGGTGGGAAAGCTAGCTGGCTCTGTATGGTTCCCATGAATAGGAGGGGGCTCTTCAGAGAGTGGACAACTCTGGCAAAGGCCATGAGAAGCTGGTGGCTGTGATTTCAGGAAAAGGACAGCTGTGGTGATGAAAAGGTACGATGGGGTGAGGCCAGTGGGGCGGAATACAAGAATTCGGTTCTTTTGGCTATCCAGGCATGTGAATCACTTAGAAGCTTAGTTCTCAGAGGAAACCACGAACCAGGCAAACGAAGCAAGCAGGTGATGCCCTGAGAAGAAAGGTGGTGGGAGGAAGAAGTGGATTCCCACAGTTTTAACTAAGGAGGCGGATGTATGAGGTCTTCCTTTTCCTCTGAGCATTTGGCTGCATCTGTATGGGCCAGCTAATGAAAAGGATGACAAATTTTAAAGATCTGGGAACAAGGACCCAAAAGAAAGTGATGCTGCTGAAAGATATTAGTGGAGAGAAACCAACCTGCTTTACAGGAAGGTAAGAAGGGTCTTAGTAGACGTATTGGACATGATTGGGAAGTGGCTAATGGGAAACCGCAAAGCGTTGTGTCGGCTTACCTTGGGCTTTTTAATACCTGGCAGCTGTAGGACTAGGCAATTGACCTTCTACATGTTTAAAGACAGATTCAACAAGGAAAGCCCTTTCCCTACAGTTCAATCATTCTTGCCTTCTATGAGGTATAGCTACGTGGATAGCTTGCAGTTGTACCACTTGGGCATCGCTGTGAAAGGAGTCGTGAGGGGCTGACGTGAGCTAGGATAGTCATTGGGAAGTACAGAAGACCAGAGAGCAACAAAGACCAGAATCTGAGCCACAAGGGGTTGGAACCCCTCCATTTCTATCCCGATGCTGCTCTTAAACTAGGCCACGCCCTCCAAGCAGGATTGAGAGAGTTTCCTTGAGCCTAACTCTGTGGAAGAGGTTGGAGGGTGACGTGGTTGCTTTGCTGAGCATAAGAACATTGATCAGTGTTTGAGTTGTGGGCTTTGGAGTCAGATGCCTGGGTTCACAGCCCAAATGCTACCATTTTCTACCACTTAAGCAAGCCTCTTTATGTACTCTTCCATTTCCTTAGCAATAAAAACGGGAAAGTAATAGCTACCTCATAGGATTAAATAAGAGCTTGGGTTGATATAAAATGCTTGGCACAGGGCTTCATTCATACTGAAAAAGTGGTAGGTGGTATATAATAAGCATGATGATGTTAACAATGATGTCGATTCCTAGTTTGAGAATCAAGGTTGACAGCAAAAAAAGATGCTTTCGTTTTCAACCTCAGAAACCTTCTTTACCTATCTCTGTTTAACCTTTCGATCTCCGGATGCTCTCTAAAACCTTGGTTTTCCTGCAGATGCTGGGCCTCATATTAGACTCATAGATGCAGGCAAGAAGCTCATTACCTCTTCTTCACATGGCCTCCAGAGCAATGTTCTTTCCCTTGCTGTCTACCTGACTCCTGGGGCAGGTGGCACTGCCAAACCCGACCAGGAGCACCTGAGAGAAGGCACTTGATAAAGTCCAACCCTTCTTCCATTAGAGTAAGAGGAGAAAGCACACTCTCTATCAAAGAAATAGGAAAAGAACTAACAGCAAGTAGCTCTATATTACTTCCTGTTGAAGTGTCAAACACCATATAACGTATACCCTTTTAGGCAGCAGGGTTATGGAACAGAAGAGTAATTGAGAAGGGCCTGAGTTCTGAGACTGTTAATACTTCTTTAATGGAAAATATTTAGTATCCATTTACCGGAAGTGATGCGTCTCAATACTGTGGTTCAGTTGACTGAACTGAACCACATTCGTAGAACCACATTCATAGACTATGAATGACTGTGTTTCATAGTCATTAAAACATGCTTGAGGGACTTCCCTGGTGGTGCAGTGGTTAAGAATCCGCCTGCTTGCCAATGCAGGGGTCACAGGTTTGATCCCTGGTCTGGGAAGATCCCACATGCCACGGATCAACTAAGCCCATGTGCCCGCGAGCCACAACTACTGAGCCCATGTGCCACAACTACTGAAGCCCGTGCGCCTAGAGCCCATGCTCTGCAACAAGAGCAGTCATGCAATGAGAAGCCCATGCACCACAACAAAGAGTAGCTCCCGCTCATCGCAACTAGAGAAAGCCCGCACGCGGCAACGAAGACCCAAACGCAGCCTAAATAAATAAGTAAAGAGTAGTAATTAAAAAAACAAACAAACATGCTTGAGTGTTCCATATGCTTGTGGTTAATAAGCGTTATACTTTGGTTGTTCTGTTTTCTGTCCTGTAATGTCTAGTCTTGCCTGTGTTATATGTGAGAGGGAGGGCGTTTGGAATGATTTGGAGGCAATCTGTATGGGACTCACATTGACTTAAGGAGTTAGTATGGGTCAGTAGATATCCTGGAGCATGTTTATTTCATTCTGTGTTCAAGTATGGCAATATTTACAGCTTGACTCAAAATGGATTATAATTAGAAAAGGATGGTTACCTCCTAAACATTGATCGTTTTCTTATGTTTTTACAAATTGAACATATACACATAACTTCACTCTATAGACCCAATACAGTCACATCTCTCCAGCATTATTAGGGAATTAAGTCCTCCCCAATAAGAATTTTCCAGATAACTGAAACTTATTCCCTTTAAGATTGAAAACATTTATTTTAATCATTTATATGAAAATCTTTTTTGAAATATAAAACACAGTTCTCTAACTTACTAAACAGTGACTCTCAACATAAATTAACCTTTATTGATGAGTCAGAATGAGGGTTAAAAACCACCGTTATTGTACTGATCCAAGACTGGCCTTCTTTAGATGGTTTTTCATTTGATGGTTCCGGACGGCAAGGTCTTTGGATTTCTGATTTTTAGAATATTTCTTGTATTTTCCCCTGCTGTCGTTCTGTTGGTGTAACTTCTTGCCTCTATCAGTAGGTCTACTTCTATGATGTCAGCCATTCCTGCTTAACTTTAGACTGAGATCAGAATACCAGTCTTAGTGAACGTTTAAGTAAAGCAAGAGTTCATAATTTGAGTGAGGTTTCCTTAGGAATAAAACATTTACATTTCAGTACATGGACTTAGTGAGTTCTCTTTTGGCTATTCTAGTAGCCTTTTGTGCTTGTTTTAGTGTTTTTCCAAAGTGTTCCAGATAGGGGAAATTACCTGAATTCTAGGTAATGGAGATGCTGCTACAATCTTGGAAAAAAGGAATCCATCACTTGAACTGAGTTTACCTGTGTGTCCATTTGCTCCAGCAATGAATGATGCAAGTCTTCCTGATCAGTCCAGCCCATGCTAATCCCTCCCCTGATTCCCCAGGTGTATGGCTTTGATCTCTACCACACAGTAATTTATTACACACAGTAGACCCCTGGAATTCACAGCAGATACATTTTAAAGCCTTAGCAAATCTCCAGAATTGCAAATATTATTGTAACATAATAATATCCCTCACACAATGCAATAAAATGTGGTAGAAAAATTTGTGTTCCTTTAGACCCTTAATGACTATAAATATAGGACTTAAGTTACTTATAAAGTTGGTTGTCTTTCATTTCAGGGCCCTTTCTTACAAAGAAATAAAATTTTATTATTTCACCAACATTACTGTGTGGGCCCTGACAGAGGGAAGCAGAGTCCAGATCTGAGGGGGATGCTGTGGGTTACACTGGGCTCCGACATCCAGCTAAGTGATTCCCCGTACATACCAGGCTCACACCTTGAAAGATTCAAGTTTGGGTTTGCAACAATTACAGTAGGTCCTGGACCAGGGACTGCAACCTCAGATTCTTCCAGGGCCGTGCAAATGAGCGCGGAGGGCCAGGTTCATCAACGCACTCTGATGGCATTTCCATTTCTGTCTGTTCCAAACACAGCTTTCCGCATACTGACTGTGGCAATAACATTGAAGGGCTCACTCAACTCCCTTCTCCCTTCTGCCTCACTTCTAGAGGCTGAAACTTGATTTCCCAGTTTCCTTGCAATTAGGAGTAGATGTGTGACAGAGTCCTGGCCAATGGGCACAGGCAGAGGGCTTGGGGAAGGCTGCCTTGTATCCCTTCTCCTTCTTGCTCCCTGAAATGTGCAAAGTAATTTTCAACCATGGGCATGAAAACTGCACAAAGGATGGAAAAAGAAAGATAGGAGTCTGTCTCTGACAGCTTTGTGGAGCTGCTGACCCTCATACTTCAACCAATATTTTTGAGTTTTCTGTTCCTTGCAGCCGGATGTATTGGTTTTTTTTTTTTTCATTGCGGAGCACAGGCTCCGGACGCGCAGGCTCAGCGGCCATGGCTCATGGGTCCAGCCGCTCCGCGGCATGCGGGATCCTCCCTGACCGGGGCACGAACCCGTGTCGCCTGCATCGGCAGGCGGACTCCCAACCACTGCACCACCAGGGAAGCCCAAGCTTTTTTTTTTTTTTTGTGGTACGCGGGCCTCTCACTGTTGTGGCCTCTCCCGTTGCGGAGCACAGGCTCCCGGACACGCAGGCTCAGCGGCCATGGCTCATGGGCCCAGCCGCTCCGCAGCATGTGGGATCTTCCCGGATCGGGGCACAAACCCGTGTCCCCTGCATCGGCAGGCGGACTCCCAACCACTGCGCCACCAGGGAAGCCCCGGATGTATTCTTGACCAGTTCACAGATCATAGTTCTCATCACGTTTTGTCTCATAATGGAACATTAAGCTGTGTTATTTCACCCAGACACATTTTTCCTGTTAAACACATTGTCACGGTCTTCCTTTCCATTAGAAATGTACCTCTAACCCACTTTTTGAAAAAAACAAAAACAAAAGGCAGCCCTCTCAGTCTGCTTCTCTTTCTTGTTTTTTGAAAAGAAAAATTCTAAAATTTAAAGAAAGTAAAAACAGATGATAAATGTTAGCTGAGCTCTGACTGAGTGCTGGAAAAAAAAGTAGGAAACGATGAGTACTAGGGAAAAATGGAGGACTCACACCCCATCCAAAGGCATGTTGGAATGGGAATATGGATTCAGCATTACCTGTTTTCCAAAAAGAGAAACTTATTTGATTTTTTAAAGAAAAGCTGGAACCAGATCTGCAATATGTTCTATTTTTACAAATTTCTTGGCAGCCAACTTCTAAATTTTTAAACACTCTGTGAGCCAACAATGTGCAGGATAAGCTCTATGTGTATGGCTGGATGACTTGGCTCATTGCCAGCGTGTATCTTCTATCACGAGGAAGCTTATTAAAATTGCACATTGGCAAACACCAAGGATCTACCACAGTAACTTACATGGTTTATTATTCCATCTATAAAATCTTATCTCTCCAACTCAATTGCAGGCAACCTGCAAAAAAGAAGCAGGCTATATATTTTTTCATGTTTTAGGACACCCTGTCTGTGGCTGTCTGGAGGGTCTTTGTAGGATATTTTCACAAAAGTGTGTGGGAGACACACAAAAGAAACTGGCAAACCCCTGGAGTCTAATGGAAGGGACCACACGCTCACATGACCTCATACTCCTCGAGAAATAGCAACCACACACTATCAACTCGGGAAAGGGAGTGTTAACACAACTGTACAGTAGATGTGTTATTACTCAGGGAAACCTTCATACAGGGTCTGAATCTTAAACTGGATCTTGAATAGAAGGAGGACCTACCACGCTGGAGGAATAACTCTTCAGAGTCAAAACACAGAAGCTGTCGAAGAAGGAGAAGCCTCTCTCCTTAAAGAATCTGAAATCTGAACGTCTTTTCTCAGACACGGTGAAAAATCATCCCTGTACGCATTGTTGATTTGTATACACGTAGCACGTTTCACGACACGTGAGGTGAAAATGGGAACTGTGAATGCTGAGAATGTGCCAGATATGTTTGTTAAACATTCAAATGATTTCTATGATAATGAAGGCACGCTCGCTGAGCTGTGAACATTTTGCGTAAGATGAATTACCAGGTACCTTGGTCCATTTACCAAAGCTGGGACGTTATCAGGGCTGGGAAGTTACATTTAATGCTGTCCATTGAACATCCAGCCGAGCACCCAAAGAATGTGGAACGAAAGCTAAGGGAGCCGCACGGCTCTAGGAAAATGCCCAAACTTGAACAACACGGGCTTGCTCGATGCCTCAGGTTTCAGCAGGCCAGAAGCCAAGTTTTCTGAATTCATTTCATACCTGTGATGGCTTCCAAAACGAATAATTCTTCCTTTTGTTTGGTATACAGTAGTCGTGGATGATATGATGACAAGAACGGTAAGATGGGGTGAAGCCAGAAGTGGACAGGGCAGCTGTTGGAAGCTCAGTGGGCCTGATGGGAGGAAATGCAAACCAGAAGAGGGGTTTGTGAGTTTCTAATAGTGCTCAGCTCTGGGCTGGGGGCTAAGAGGGCGGCCCAAAGTGATCTGTGTTTGTCCCCAAGGAGGCTGCAACATGGGCACTTTAAAAATTAAGGAGACTGACTATGGAAGCAGACACCTACTTTAAGTTTTGCCTTCCTTGGATGACCTTGGGCATGTTACTTAGCCTCTTTGAACCTGACGCCCGTGTCCTCATACCCTGTATGGGGCTGGTACATCATAGCTCAGAGGGTTACTGTCAGGGTTCAATGAGATAATGCAGGCAAGGGCTTAGTTTCCTGCTACAGAATCCCCATGCATTAAAAGCTGGCTAGTACCTTTGTGGCTATTACAATTAATTTGTATTATGCAAAAAAACAGAATGAATTAAAGGTGGTTCCTATACAATGGCCTTATTATCCAGGCAGATAGAGGTAAATCGTATTTGGCCAGATGGTGCCCTGGATTGTGTCGTGAAGGCATTCATGATGGAGGCTCCATTTGGTGGCTACAAAGCAGGCTGTGGCCTGACGTGGTTCTGTATTTTTGGAGCCCAGCACAGGGTCTGCCTTGGGTTGTAAAGTATGTGAACAGATGGTGTCCCTGGGAATTTAGAGTGGAACTGGTTGGGAGGGATGTCACCAGATCTCCCAAAGCCCTGAGTCCTAGAAGTTTGTCGCTGAGTGTGAATGTAAAGGTCACGCAGCCTGAACACCTTATCTTATAGAAGGAGGTATCTACTCCCCTTTACCCCAGCTCTAACACTCAGCAGAGATTGCTGGCGGGGGCGGCAGCCTGGGGTATGGTTGGACGGTGTTGTTCTCCTTTCAGAACGGTTCTTCCTCTGCCCGAACTCCACCCCCATCTCCACCACCACCGTTCCCCCTGCAGCTGCCCCATCAGTGCAACCCTGGTTCCCTCTGAGGGCAGAGCAGAGGAAGTAGGAGAGGGTGGGCTTCTTGCTGGGCTGGGTGGTTCCCTCAGGGTGGTGTGGCTGCCCATCTAGCCTGGGATGGTTTTGATAAAGTTCTGGTGAGAGGTAGAGGGATGAACCAAGATGATTTTCCTAGGATGCTGCCAATAACACTGAGACCCAGGATTTACCAACAACCAGCAAAGTAGACCTCCTTTAAGAGGGTCAGGGAGAATGGGAACCCTGACATTTCCCTTGGGATTGAGAGGCGCATGAGAAGAGTCATCTTATTTGAGTCTGTGCCTATCGAGCCACTCTGTGCTTTCTAGAAAATGATTCTGGCGGAAGATTTCGTCAACTTTAGGTCGTTTGGGTAACTCACTGACAACTGGCTTTGAGACCGTGGAGATCGCAGAGCCGCTGTGGGTCCAAATGCAAGCAAACTTTTCTCAGTGCGATGAAATGTAATTGAAAGATGACTCCAATTTTTAGTAAATCCCAGAATATTAATGCTCTGGGAGTGCAGTGATTGCTATTGGTTACAAGCTAGCACGTCACCCAAGTATGAACCAAGAAGCACCATGGTGATGGCAAATGAAGGCCATCACATTTGCCCAGAAATAACAACCAAAACAACAATAATAATAATGGCTTATAATCTCTGAGAGCTAGGTATTCAATACTATTCTAAAATTTCTGTGTTTTAACTCACTGAATCCTTACACAACCCTTCAAGGTAGGTGCTATTGTGATTTTCATTTTGTGAATGTGGAAACCAAGAAATTGCAAAATCGACCTAACATAGCTAATACACAGTAAAGCCAGTCAGAGAGATATTGCCCACCTCTTCCCTGCAGTGGACACACATGGGGTGTGTTGGTTTCCTACCCACTTGCTTAACCACGTGGGTTTTCATTTGGCTTTCCTCCCTCTCCACACACGTCCCATGTGTTAGGTTGGACCATAGGAAATTACTGTTTCTACAAGTCAAAAATTGACAAATTGACTATTAGCAGTTTCAGATGGTTCAGCCTAATAGTCCATGATCCAGGGGTCATTTTTAGTTAAGTTAACTAAGACAATAAGCACATCCCATTTTCTGCTCATTGTCATCTATTCAGGAGGAAGGCATATGACCAAAGTGAACCAATCGAAGTGAATCTCAGGACTCTCACCTGGAATGTTAGGATGGAGGTGGTCATGTACATAAGGTCCAGAATTTCTGTAGCTCTATCGATAAGAGCTCAAAAATGAAAACTATTCGTGGAGTATCCATACCTATCTGAAGCCAAGAGAACCACGAACTGTACAGCCTGGACCTTGTATAAACCACACCTGATCCCTGATCTCCCTACGTTTTCGCTTAGATGAGCCAATCAAACTTCTTTTTCGTTTAAGGCAACTGACTTGAGTTCTCACTCCCAATCACAGTTCAGTCATTCTTGAGTGGAGAGAGACAGGAGAGGATAACCACTTTGCAACTGACATGAGTGGCAGAGAAGCCAGAAATGTCCATGACCCTTTATAGCTGAGTCCTCTCTCTCTTCAGCCAATAAGCCATGTAACGCTGAGACAAGCCTGTTTCCATTACACAACTTGCTTTTCCCTTCCATCGACGATCCTATGAACTCCATCTCTGTTGTCTCTAAAGAACAATTGCATGACAAAGACACACAATGAAATGAAGTCCCTTCTAAGGACAGATAGAGGCATCTTAGGCAGAAGAGCTGGAAGGCAGAAGTTATGGAAGACAGTGGGCAGTGTGAAGTTCTATATTCAGTGGGTGCTTTATTCAGGAAAAGCAGGAAGTGGGGAGTAGAAGGCAGTATCCTGGTCTTATGTTATGAATTTACCCTAACATTTATAGTAAGTCATTTCCATGCAGTATTTTTCCACTTGGAATTAGTGGCCACCCCTATTTTCTTCCACTCCATGGGGGTGTGATGAAGAGTAAGTACGGACAGCATCAGTGCTCTGGTGCCCCATGAAAGGTCAACACTGTTGGTTGCCTACCCAATATCCATCCCATTCCCTATTTCTTCCTAACAGAATCCTAACGTTGTGCAGAAATCCATGTGTTAGAATGTTTCACAGTACAATGTACAACCTGGATAGGGACTTTATTGAGCTAAAGGAAGCCAAATCCAGCTTCAAAGATGGAAATGATTGTCCCAACTTCTTAAGAGCATTACTCTTCTGGTAGTTGATGATTGCTCTGTCTAGGAACATAGAGATTGTATATTTCAGTGGTGATATGAGTAGTGTTCTTTGATCAGAAGTGATTTAATTATAGGCTCAAGAACCTTAGGACATGAAGGAGAGCCTTTCAATGTTATTCCACTGAAAGGGTGTTAGAAACCACATGCCATTCAAAATGGGACTGGGTCCCAGAGAGACCCAGTCCCATTTGGTCATGGGTGGAGATGGGAAATTGGGGGGAAAAAATCTCCTGAAATTTGTTAACCTAAATTTATTCAAGGTAAGTGAGGGCCTAGCAAGCTGAGGGTTTAAGCTGAGGAACAAAAGGGCTGAGATTCTCGTTTTCATTCTCATTTCCCTATGGGACCCCCCCTTCCCCAGTACCCAAGACACTTTTATTTCTTGTGAGGTAGGAAACACCAATACTTCAGTTACTGAGCTAACACCTTTCCTGTCTATTCACCGATTGAAACATCTCCTAGGACAGCAGTGAGGCAGAGGACATTGTCATTTGTGGGGAAGCACAGGAACGATCTGGGAGTGAATGAAGTAAGATAGGTCAAGGACGGCCTGCAGAGCATGTTGCAAATACTGGCCAAGGCAATCAGTGCTGGAGAATGTTCTAGATCCCTTGAGTTGCATGGGAAAGAGTGAGGCACAGGTCTTTCTGGTGACGCAGGATGGCCGGGGTGAGTACGGAGGGAAGGAGAATACGAATGTTCAGGACCCTCCTTGGGGAATGCAGGCCGCCTCTGGCAGCACACATGGAGGCTTCTGTAGGCAATCAGTTAGAAACGAACTTGAAGGGAAGCCTTTAAAGGTAAATAAGAAATTCCACTTGCTGTCTGAGAAGATGTGTAGAATTGAGCCTGGGAGGCACCATCCAATTGGCCTTGGGGATAGGGGGGAGTGATTATAAGTCTCAGAAATTTGAAAGCACTGACTTTCATCATATCTTAAAATTTCTCCAGAATCAGGAAAACAGTCACCACAAACACTGATTCTACATCCTGGAGAGCTAGGAAAAAGAGAAGCTAAAATGAAAGCTGCAGTTGTATTGTGTGAAAGGCAGGCCGATTACAGTCATGTATGTGACCTGCTCATCCCTTTGGCTGCATGAGGAGGCCACGTGATGAGGGTACGCATAGCACTTGATCGTGTGGGACTAAGTGTTACTTGATTCTGTCAAAAAATTTTTTATTTACGCGCTCAATGTGTGTTACTTGTATGTCAGGGACGTTTGTCTGTGATATAAATACCTTTGAGCGAGCGTTGGCGGGGAGACCTTAGTGCTTTACATTCTGGGATGGGCTAATTTTCCTGACAACAAGGCTTTTGGCTCAACCTTGGGGCCGGACAGGCACCAGAAGAAGCTCTGCAGTGAGCACAGACCCTCACCCGTGAACAGACTGAGGAAGCCACCAGCCCAGAGTCCCTGGGAAGCCATCGCAATGACACCATCATACCAATGACGGTGATAACTGGTTTCTCACCAGGGCTCACTCTGTGCTTGATATCACTCAACAGATCATACACACTGTCGTGTTTAACTCTTACAATTACCTTCTGAGGTTGATAGAAATATCATTTCTATTTTACAGATGAAGCAAAGGGGGACTCAAATCACGTAACTGATGAGAGGCCAAGCCGGAAGGCAAAGGCATGCCCATGTGACCCTACGGCCAGAGCGGCACACTCACCAAGCACCAGGCTGGGGCACCCTCAATTCTTGAAGCCACTCTGATGGCGAGTTCTGTCTGAGAGCCACCCTGGGTTCTTGGCACCATGTGACGTTTAATACCCCAGCATGGGTCAGAAGGGAGGGAGTCTCCGGAAACCCCCAGACTCGGCAAAGGAGGCCTCACCGCTGAATCCCAGCAAAGCCCCCGTGGGACCATTTCATTTCAAAAGTTCACTTCTTGCCCCAGAGTTGAGGAGAGGGCAACCTCCCTTCCTGCCAAGCTCGCGCACCATCAGCCCGCCAGTGGTCAGTCACCAGGGCCAAACAAAGTGGCTCAGGCAGAGTTGCCAATAAGATAAGGAATTAGCAAATTTCGGTTCTTCCTCCCTTTGTTCATTCTAGGATTGTTTCATCTTGAGTTTCACAATGAGGGACAGTGCAGGTCACAAGGAAATTTATCAGGCTACTGCCCAGGGCCATCTGCAATGACCAGCCATAAATATTTTCAAGGGGATGAAAGTGGCTACTCCATCGCTACCTGCCTACCCACAAATGGGCCTTGGGGGGGAAGCAAAGCTGCCAGCAGTGAAGTGTGGGAAGCAGCCTAACCCTTATCTTTCCTGTGGGGGGGGGGGGAGGGAGGGAGGGAGGGGGCCGATGGCTGCTGTTGCAAGTGGGGTCCCAGCCCCTCCCTCCCCACTTGTACTTAATCTCCGGAGACTCGCCTGTGCCTCCGGTGCCAGGCCCGGATCCACGACAAGGTGCCATTTCCCCCCCATCTCCCAAGCAGAGAGCAACAAAGGAAAGACATTCTAAGAGACCATGAAGTGCTGTTACTGAAACCCTGTTCTCCAGAGAGAGACTGAGGAAGTGGTTTGAGCAACCTTATTGCAAAATAAAAATGAAAGGAAATACGAGAGAGACAAGTTCGTAAAAAAAGCTCTAAAAAAAGTGTGCAAAAGGACTGGAAAGAAAAGGATGTTAAATAATTACGCACAAAAGCAGCAAAAAACAGCAAGAGACTCAAAAGGACCTTTTTTTTGAAAAAGTCTACACATAATATTGCCCCAGGAGGAAGCTTCTTTGGGATAATATGCGTCACTTTTCATATTTTCTAATTAGAACGATTCATCAAGCTGTGTGTAATAGCTGGGAGGGGAATCCCTTATCTTTACCTTTGTACCTTATGAGAGCGCTCTGATGCTGTTATCAGTGACAGTATTATGAGAGTATTTGGCAGTACTTCCAGAAAGTTTTCAGGTGCTTCATATTTTGTTTGCATAACACTTGTTATACCATAACTTAGCGTCATGGAAATAAATCTGCTCATTAATGAGGCTGATTAAAAAGCAGACACAAGGGCTTCCTTGGTGGCGCAGTGGCTGAGAGTCCGCCTGCCGATGCAGGGGACACGGTTCGTGCCCTGGTCCGGGAGGATCCCACGTGCCGCGGAGCGGCTGGGCCCATGAGCCATTGGGCCTGCGCGTCTGGAGCCTGTGCTCCGCAACGGGAGAGGCCACAACACTGAGAGGCCCGTGTACCGCAAAAAAAAAAAAAAAAAAAAAAAGCAGACACAACAGAACGCAGCTACATTTCCAGACCAACTATCCACGGCTCCCCACCTCTCCAGCCCCAGATCCGCCAAATATTCCACTGATACTGAAAGGAACAGGAAGTATGCCCCCGCTGAGCTCTGATCTAGGAAACTTTTCTCTCTTTCTTTTTTTGCTTGGCTTTGACATTGGTTATTGATGGCTAATCTCTCACTAGATCCTCCAGGCATTTCAGAACACATGGATAGGGTGCATTTTTCACAGGAAAACCTCTGCCTGTATTTTAACCCACAGGTGCTTAGGGTTTCCACCTGAGAGTGGGAGGGTAGCCTGGGCTGGGTGCAAATACTTGGAGTATGTAGGTGCACTAAAGCCAGCCTTTTTGTCAGAGGGGCTCATTTCCTTTTCAAGCAACACTTCTCTTGGGCTTGGTCTCTTTGGCTCCAGGAGTGCCTTTGGCTCTAAGTGCCTTTTCCCTCCTATGAGGAGTGAGGGTTGAGGGTGGACTGGGGACACAGGCCTCTCCTTCTGCCCCGTTGGGTGCCCGCCTGCTGGAAATGGAACTTGGGACTCTGCTGGTATCCGTGTTACCTGTGAGTGGTGGTCACGGGGCAGGAGAAGTATAAAGGGCTTGGCGGTCCCTGGCTGACCCCCTCAGTGTGTTGGCTGGGGACTGGTGGGGGGAGGCGGAGGGAGATTGGATAAGTATACAGGGGTAGGGAAGCGGGTGGATGGTGGCATGGAAGGAGGCCAGCAGGGTGAATGACACACACACACACAGGGTGATGGGTCACATCTACGTAAGGTCTTGTCTCCTGTCTCATCTCCTTCTAACCTCTGGGGCTGGGTACCATTCAACCGCCATCCCCCCACAGACATGCTTGCAGATGTGTCAGCTAACTAGTGGCATCAACACTATTTAGATCCAGCACTCCCCAAATCTCAAAGCACCTACAGAAAACACGCAGAATCTGAGCAGTACTTGATGTTCTAAACAGCCTGATTTCTCTCTTAAGAAGCTTTTAAGAGGACTAATTCTGCATAAAACTGAGGTAGCAAGCAGTATGATTCCTCCAGGCATGTTTGAGTCAGAAAGACCCAGCATTTTAAAAATAAAAACTGCTGCCTCGCTTAATATATTCACTCTTCTAATAAGCCACCAGGCAGCCATTGCACTCTCCCACGCCGAAGGACATATATCTTGCTGAGACACATGTGTCCAAAGTCAGGATATTGTCTGGGAAACCTGAGCCCGCAGCCTGCACAGCAGCAGACATCAGTGCATAATTCCTTCCAGAAGAACAGAAACCCAGGCACAAAGCAGCAGGCAGAGTCCCCAAAGGATGCGTTGTCATTTCTTTTTTCTGTGATTGTTTTCCATTACACACTGCGGGAGGGGCGTTTCCTAATGCTATCTTACTTTCTTTTCATGTCCCTTCCTTTACTGCACCCCGAGAGGCAGTCAAAGTCTCCAGGCTACACTCTGCAATAAAAACTCAGCAAATTTGGAGGATACGGCATGAAGCTTCGCAGACTGCCAGAAGTTCTGCTGACGGTACTAAAATTCAGGCGCACCATCTAGCATCCCAGGCAGGTGCGTTTATCCAGCAAAGGGGGAGCTGGAAATGCTTCCTTTGGGGATGCTTCTTCCTCTTGCTGGTGTGTTTTCCTCCTGGGCTGCCTTGATCCTGAACTTTACCTTTGTACTGTTTTGAACAAGGCTGAGTCCTTTCAGCAGGAGTCGAGGGCTCTTTATGAACTGTGATCTAAGATCAGAGTGTTTTTCTACTCAGGGTTTTTCTTGGGCTGTTCCTAGTGCGTGGTGACAGAACACAGTCACACGTTGGTTCCTGATATGTAAGTGCAAGGCACCCTCTAAATGTATTCATAGAAAAATAGTATGTTTCCCCACCAAAATAAACTAACAGATGCAATCTCAGATGAAATGGCCCACTTTGCACGTCACTGAGGATAGTCTCCTATGTCTTGAACTCTGAGTCAAGGTCACTTTGGTGCATTTTGGAAAATGCCTCGGTTGTATCAAAATCAGTGCTTCTCAAAACGTCCAAGCATCAGATTCACCTGGAGGCCTTGTTAAACTAGCTTGGTGGAGCCCTCCCCCAGAGTTTCTGATTGAGTAGGTCTTGGGTAGGGCCCAACAGTTTACATTTATAACTGATTTACGGGAATAATGAGTTACCGTTCCCCACCAACCCCCTGGGGGCCCCCCGAATTCATGCCCTTCCCAGAACCTCTGAATAGGACTTTATTTGGAAATAGGGTCATTTCAAATGTAAGTAGTTAAAATGAGGTTATACTGGAATAGGATGGATCATTAGCCCAGTTTGACTGGTGTCCTTATAAGAAAAGAAGAGCGGCAGAGACACAGGGGAGAAGGCATGTGACAAGAGGGAAATTGGAGCGATGCGTCTGCGAGGCAAGGACCGCCAGTGATTGGCTGCAACACCACAGGCGAAGAGCGGCGTGAACAGATCCATCCCTGGTGCCTTCAGAAAGAGCATGGCCCTGCCTACACCTTGATTTTGAGCCTCCGGAACTGTGAGATAATGAATTTCTGTTGTTTTAAGTCACCAGTCTGCGATAATCTATTTTGGCAGACCTAGAAAACGAAGACACCCCAAACCACACTTTGAGAACCACCGATCCAAAGTAACTCATCTCCCTTTTCAGCAATTTCTCCTTACGATGTCCATGATAAATTTTTTTCTGGACCAAGTCCTACTTGCATCTGCCAGCACCTGCTTAATTCCCTAAGAAGAATTTTCACAAGCTCCCGGTTCCTTAATACTTCCCTGTTTCTCGTTCCTAATCTTTTTACCCCCAAATAACCCGTGGGGCTCTCTTTAGCTACATTGTGGTCAAATAGAATCTCTGATCCCCGACCCCCACCCCCACCCCCACCCCCGCCGCCGCCCAAGCTGATAGAATTGTGACTTCATGTGGTTGAGTCTTTATATATTCTAGTAAGAGACGCAGGTAGCAGGAGGCACCAGGGAGCTGCAGAGATGTGGGGTGAGGGGATTTCAGCCTCAGGAAGACAGGCATTAAGAGGGATTTATCTGCCTTCAAATATATGAAGTGCAACTGTGCATACAATGCAGACAGCCCACCTTCTACCCCTCCAAGAAGGGGCCAAAGGAAAGCAGGCTTAGGAAGGAGACCTTCCAGTGGACAGAAAGGACTTTCTGAGGTTGAAGGTCTTAAGTCGCTGGAATGTCAAGGAAGAGGTTTAAGTAAAGAGTAGACACCCCTTCATTAAATGTGATTTAGATGGGGCCCTTCCTGGAGCCAGGAGGATGAAGGAGATAGACTCCTGAGGTGCTCTCTGCTCTTCAAGTTCGACAACCTTGCAGAACAAGAAAAATGCCCCATTGGGAAAAAAAATAACTCAAAAGGAAGAAACATCTCTCTGTTGGTATATTTGTGATCCTAGGTAGGGAATCTGCCCGAATTTCTTCTCATTTTTAACTTGATGCCTGGAAGACACCCTTTTGGGCTAAGGAGTCAGATTAGTTAGAAGGTTTGTTGTTGTGTTTTTTTGTTTGTTTTGCGGTACGCGGGCCTCTCACCGTTGTGGCCTCTCCCGTTGCGGAGCACAGGCTCCGGACCCGCAGGCTCAGCGGCCATGGCTCATGGGCCCAGCCGCTCCGCCGGCATGTGGGATCTTCCCAGACTGGGGCACGAACCCGTGTCCCCTGCATCGGTAGGCAGACTCTCAACCACTGTGCCACCAGGGAATCCCCAGACGGATGCCTATTTTACAGACCAGTTGTGCTCTAAAGTTCAATTAGGCAATCAACTGTTGGAATTTAAGTTCTTTAATCGAGAACATGATATAAAAATTTGTGGTTTTCTACGTTTATTTATTTGTTTGTTTGAGAGTATAGCATAGAGGGTATGTAGCTTTGTAGCCAGACTGCCTGGGTTCACATCCTCACTCCGACATTAACTGTGTAGTCTTAGGCAAGTCATTTATTCTCTCTGCCCAGTTTCCTTCATTTTTGAAATGGTGACAATAATACTTTATGGAATGCTGCTGAGGATGAAATTAATAAGTATAAAGCATCTAGAATAATGACTGTCATATCATGAACACTATATATGTGTTATTATTTGAGTTTGGACACCAGATGTCACATGCCACTCACACGCTCGACGCTCTGTGGGCATTCTTACGGCTCTGAGCATTTCTTGGCTTGTAGCTATGGCTCTGCTCCTTTCTTTTCCACTCAGAATGCAAGAAAAAGTGACATTAAAGTATTAAACTTGAATCAGGACTGATTGTTTTTAAAATGAAATGATTTCTAAATTTCAGTCTTTGTAACTAGTAATAATAAGAATGATTATGGTAGCTGAAATGTGTTGTGCATTTACTGTACGCCAGGAAGTCTTCTAAGTGTGGTGAGAGCATCACCCCTCTGAGGAAGGTACTATTATCTCCTTTTACAGAGAAGGACCCTGAGGCTTAGAAATTATTCACTCAGCTGGTCAGGAGCAAGGTCTGCCATAGGAAGGAGCTTAAGCAGCTGGACTCAAAACCCTCAATCTTAATATCTATCCTATACTGCTTTCCCATTTTATTGCTGGCCACTTAGATCTCAACTTTTGTGTCATGACATGACAGCCAAGAAACACCGACATAAACGACATAAAAAGGAACCCTGGGTTCCTTTTTATCTAGGTGGGCATCGTGTAGAAGGAGGGAAACGACTTGGAAGATACATATTTCAGATAAGCACCTGCTACGAATCAGGCATATACAACGTTCCTCACTCACCATTCTCTCATTGACTCCTCAGAAAATACTGCAGAGGGCCAGTATTACCTTCTTTTAGCAGCTAAACACATTGAGGCTCAAAAGTTGCCGGCGAGAAGCTGAACCAAGAGTCAAACCCCAAATCTTCAGGCTCCCAAGTCTGCACTCACTGTTCCCACCACACACCGTTGTCTGAGTGGTGAGCCCGGAAGAGTGGAGAAGGGACCGGTCTGGGGCTTGTGTCTTCCGTGTGGAGGGAGAAGGCCCCGGGCAGGCAGCAGGGGGCCCCATCGGCCTGGACCAACTTGGTTGCTCTTCTGATGGATCTGCCATCAAAGGGCTTGGCCGATTTCTAATTCTGCCAGGTACCGCTGCTGCAACCCAGGGCACATCACTCAGATGCCTTCAGCAGCAGTTCCTCACTTTTTCAAATCAAATTGATCTTGTTTGAAAGACAAAGTTAGATAATTGATGCTAGCACTGGGTAGATGCTGTAACACTTTTCTCATATAAGCAGATACTCAAGGTGTGGAGGGAGAGAGTAGGAGAGAGGGATTGAAAAGGTGAGGAGCTGCAGGCAGAGAGGGACAGTGTTGATGAGTAGCAAGCCCTGTCTGTGATTTATTATTATACCCCTTTGGATAAAAAGACAGTTTAATCCTGGAGCGTCAGAGGTCACTCCAGAATGCTATTTCAACTCTTTTTCGGTTTTCTTTTAGAAGACAGACATTAAGTGAGCAAATAGAAAAATTCCTGACAAACGGAAGCCTATTAAACACATAGTAGAGAAAACAGAGGCACAGCCCAGTGACTGGTACTGGGCGGGGGCTCCGGAAAAGGCTTCTTGACATCACGAGTTTCAAAGAGCAGAAGCTGAGAGAATGGATTTGGAATCACATGTACCTGGTTCCATTCCCAGCTCAGTGGCTTAGCTATTAAATGGGATAATTGAATTCTATTTTCTCCTTTTTACAATGTAGATAGGAACAGCAACCTTGCAAGGTATTTGCAATAATTAAAGTAGGCAATGATTCGATTAGCGCAGTGTGGGCCGCATGTGAAGTGCTCACTAGTGGTACCTGCTGTGTCATAACTATGAAAATAAGGATACAACCTGGAGGAAACCTGGTTGCTTCAGTTTAAGTACTTTATAGAGAAGTTCTGATTTGAGTCCCACCTTTGGATTCTGCCACGTGCAATAGGAGGAGGGTGGGACCAGGCAGAACAGCGTAGGTCCCAGATGCCATGTCTATGTGTCATGTCTGGTGCTGGAAACAGGGTGGTGTGGAAAGACAGTTATGAGTTTCAGGAGTAACTGTGTGCTGACCTTAGAGCCCATGCGTCATCTCTTGGTTCGATAGAGGTGACAATGACAGCTGTGTGGGAATGGGGTAGAGATGGAAAGAGGTCCTTTCCTATAACGTATGTCAACAGGCCTAAGAAAGTTGTTGACAGTGTCACTCGGCCATTAAGGGCACAGACTCCGGAGGCAGGTTTGGTACCTATGGCCTCAGACATTTCACTTAACTTCTGTCTGCCTCAACCTTCTCATCTATAAAATGGGGAAGAAGGGTTATAATAGTGCTGACCACACAGACTTCTGTAGTGATGAAATGAGACAGCACCCATCCAAAAGCCTTAGCACAATAAGCCCTCAGAAAACGTTAACTCTCATTATTACGACCCCTATAATTCAGAGGAAACTGAGATTCAGCAAAAGCAAAACAATCAGACAAATAAAAAATTAGAAGCCAAAGGTGGATTTTGCAACTGGCTCTGTGATTCCACCTCAAGGGTATTCCTGCCCCTCCTGTTCATCTCAGAGTTAAGAATTCCCTTCATGTTCTGTCCCCTGTATATCTGTCCACATTGTTATTAAAACACAGATTGTTGTAGAAGTGTGTCCGGAAAGGGGACCTGTAAGGTGCTCGCATTGTCTACCATTTGGCAGCAGAAGGGACTCTTAATGACTTTGACTTTTGGGGGAATTTAGTTGGGGAAGGTCAGTTGTCCTTCAAGACCATGCTATCATTATGAAAAGGTCCCATCTGACCAGCTGAGAATCACAGGATGTTAAGTACTTCCACCAAAGCTGAAAATTGTTAGTTTCTGATTCCTGTAGCCTCTCAAATGTTCTAAATACGACCTAGAGCTGAAAGCTAAGTTCAAAAGGCGATTTCAAAAGAAACCATTAGGCGTATCCTGAAAGAAATCAGTTGATTTCATCTGCTCGGAAAAAGCATTTCGACACAAAGTGACCTAAAACCGATGGGATGGCCTTTTGCAAGAGGCCAGTTTTTGCAGGGATCAGAAGGAAAAGCAGAGAGGCGGGTGGGCTGATGGCTAGAGATAAGTCTGAGGGAGGCTGTGCAGGCAGTCTGAGCACGTAGCCTTAGCACGTAGCCTTGTCCTCATGTTAGAGGCATATCACCCGGAGAGAAAAACAGAAATGGGCATCCCGGGCTTTCAACCGAGAGCAACTGTAAAGGAGAAACACGCGTCTCCTGTGTGTCTGTCCCTGATTCCTCACACAGAACACTTCACTTCTGACACTTCTGGTCACCAAACGTATGGGGTTTCTCCCCACACCCGGCAATTCCCCGAGACACCAGCTGCATGTCATATAACTCAGTTCAATTCTGACCCTGTCTACCTGGAGAGCCCTCACCCACATACCACTGAGATCCAGAGTTAGCAGATCTGTGTGCAGGAAAAAATCTGGAGTTTTGCACTTTTTTTCTTTGATTCTGATCATCATCGAGCTTCGGGGGCCTCTGGTCTGCAGTGGAATCTGTTTCTCTAAGGAACTAAATGGAGATTAGTCCTGTAACAGTGAAGAGCTGATACTTCATTTAGAACATCTGACCCCCTCAAGATTCCCTGGAATAAAGGAGACTAAATTAAGAGGAGCCAGTGGCGGGCACACACTATCCGGCAAGATGACAACATCTGGAGACTGGAGAAAACCACTTATCCTTCTCCAGGGAGATGCCAGACAATCGTACCCCATTGGTTTTCCGACGAACAGATGAAGCCTTGGGGCAAAGGCCTTACATCCTGTAGCATCAGAGTCATGAGCAGGATGGATTCACTCAGCACTGCAGAGTGAGGGAGGACTTGCGGTGAACAGCGCTGGATCGTGGGCTCCGCTTTAGAGCAGGTGGAAAAGTCCTTCCCCCTAACAGGCTGCTCCCATGTACCCAGTGCAGCAGCTCACTGAGCTAGAAGCTCTAATCTGCACCCCAATGCTTCCCACCCTCCCCTTCTCCGTCTCTCTGGAACAGACTGGGTTAAATTCTGAGCACATGCTCCTTTCCTTCTTCCTCTGCTTATGAAAGAGGCTTTATTCCCAGTGACCTGAGATCCTAAGCCCACATCAAAAGCAACAGCTCGGGGAGGTCCTGACCAAAGCCTGTGGCTCAAATGTTAATACGGTATCTTCCAGGGAGCTGGGAGGAGCTCTGTGCAAATGGGCTGGGAAGGAGTTCAACTGCCTGTTGTTCTGGATAAAGGATTCTGTTGGCTCAGGAGGGGAAACCCTCAGCTTCAAAGCCACAGATATTGATTTTCCCACACACTCAGCAACCATTTTCAAGTAAATGCACACTTACTTCATTCTCCCTCTAGGTGAGTGAAGACATTCCCGCTTGTTAAGTGCCCACCAGGTGCCAGGTACTGGGTAAAATTCAACACATTCATTCCTTTATTTTTTTAGTTTTTTAGGTTTTTTGCGGTACGCTGGCCTCTCACCGTTGTGGCCTCTCCCGCTGCAGAGCACAGGCTCCGGACGCGCAGGCTCAGCGGCCATGGCTCACGAGCCCAGCCGCTCCGCGGCATGTGGGATCCTCCCGGACCAGGGCACGAACCTGTGTCCCCTGCATCGGCAGGCGGACTCTCAACCACTGCGCCACCAGGGAAGCCCCATTCCTTCATTTTACCTTCCAGTGACTCTCTGAAGAAGCCATCAGTACATCATCATTGTCCCCATTTCATGGATCAGCACATTGAGGTTCAGGGAGGCGAAATGATTTGACCTTCCTTAGGCAGTAAATAGCAGAAGAAAGACTCCAACCCTGGTCTGTCTGCCTTCAGTGCTCTTGCTTCCTTGGTCCTCCATGTCTTGAAGCACAAGTAATGGGTCAGGTTAAGAAAAATATTGTAAGAGCTGTGAAAATTGCTAGCATGCTCAATGATGAGAACCTTTTAGTAATATCCAAGTCCACTTCATTATGTTGTTATCTGAGCATAGCTGGTGGTAAAACCATACATGTCCATTACTTCCCAAAAGGCTTAGAGGTAACTGCCTGCACATAAGCATCTACTGGTGTTTAGAAGACATTGAGAGAAAAACACAAATGTATCAAACCAATTAGCATGAGCCTGTTTTTGCCATGAGGAGTCCTAGTTGACAGAAGGATTTCCTTTAAATGGGAGTGGCGGTGAGCAGCCCCATTCTTCCCCCACTAGTTGTTAACCTGGTGCCCATTTAGTGCTCAGTGATTCCAAAGGCTGGTGCCTGATGCCTGGGACCTACACTCAGAGCTTGTGATGTGATGGATGGGAGGCGTGGCCTGGGTGTCGGGTGTTTCCAAAGCTCGCCGGATGGCTCTGATGTGCAGCTAACCTGGAGAACTACTGATTTATACTGGTGGGGAAAGGAGACGAGTTGGGGCAGGAGAGGACCAGAATCTAAAGGGTTAGGAAGCACGAAGCAGTGACCAACTCTTCCCAGTTTACTACGGACAGTCCCAATTTTAAAACCAAGTCTGATGTCCCGGGAAACCCCTCCACCCCAGGCAAACTGGGACTGTTGGTTGCCCTACATACCACAAGTGTTAAGCAAAGACAAAGGTTCTCAAATGACAATCTCTGTCCGTGGGAAATGGATCTGTTTGCCAAACTTCTCTTTATACAACCCTTTAAAACCATATGGCTTGTACATGAAACACACAATGCCGTTCCATTTGAGGTCTATCACAACAAATGGATATCCTTGGTTTCACAACCTGCATTCCCTTTGCTTTGCACTGTGGTGCAAGGCATGACTATTGTCCATAAAGCTTCAAGCACCCATCTGGCCCTGTGGATTCATTCCACAGCCCTGTTGTTTGAGAAGAGACATGCTGAGAGATCCTTTTTTTTTTTTTTTTCTGTTGCCTTTCACTAAAAAATTCCCAATGCCTGAAGATTAGCAGGGCTCTTTGAAGCATCCTATGATTCTGATTCCCATCAAGTTATGAGCGATGTGAGATAAATCTGAATTTACCCAAATTAATGTATAACTTTTAGAAGCACTCCACGCCTGCGAGCATCCTGACTGGTTTCATGGAATCTCATGTGCTGCTGACTTCCCACGGGCTCTGGGATCTGGTCATGGAGAGAGGGAGGCCGTCATTCCTGCTCACTGAGCATGTTTGGCAACTTTCATAGTAAACACCAGGGAGACTGGTCTCTGCTCTGACATGTCTCAGGTGCTGAATCAATCAGACTATGGGTTTCTGGTGGGCCCTGCCTGCCCAGACTGGGGCTGGTCTCCTGAAAGCCCAGGTATTGGCAAGTGACCAGTAGTCACAGACCAGAATGTCCACCTTCATTGTCAACATGATGCCACATTCGGAAACACATGACACAGGAGTTCCAGGGTGTTTCTCCGTGATATATCCCATGTATTGAGGGCTTCCTCTGTGCTGGCCGCCATGCTAGGGGCAGCACAGACATGGCCATTCTTCATGTGAGAGGGAGATATTATTACCTCTGGTTTACAGATGAGAGAGCAGGCTTGGTGAGAAGGAGTAGGTTACCCAGCTGGTGACAGAGAGGAGAGATGGCAGGGCTTGATCTGCCTGTCACCAGGCCTGCTGCTGTGGACTCTAAGTGCACACATTCCAAAAGGGGCAGAGAGAAAGTGCTGAAAACACAGCACATAAAACAGACATTTAGATTAGAAAATATTCTTAAATGTAGCATAATGGTTACATGTTTGGACATGGATCTACACTGCCTACTTCCCAATATTGGCTCTGCTTATCTGTAAAATGGGTTTAAATGAGTTAATCTGGTTAGAATGGAATTCAGATCAGTAGGCATCCTCTCAGTGATAGTTGCTGTGTGGCTGTTATTATTATCTTTATTGTCGTTATTGCTATATTATTTATTATTGCTTCCTTAAGTCTTTGATCCCATATCTTGAGCTCTTTGGGTCATGATAATACCAGGATTAACAAGCTCCTGGGAAAATAATCCATCCAGAGCAGGGCACAATATTTTCTGTCAAGTCATGGCATACTTATTTTCTTAAAAGTTGTTTTAAAAAGAAAAGGTCCCCAGGGACTTCCCTGGTGACACAGTGGTTAAGAATCCGCCTGCCAATGCAGGGGACATGGGTTCGAGCCGTGGTCCCGGAAGATCCCACATGCCGCCGAGCCACTAAGCCCGTGTGCCACAACTACTGAGCCTGTGCCCTAGAGCCCACGAGCCACAACTACTGAGCCCACATGCCACAACTACTGAGCCCGCGCACCTAGAGCCTGTGCTCCGCAACAAAGAGAAGCCACCGCAATGAGAAGCCTGTGCACTGCAACGAAGAGTAGCCCCCGCTCACCGCAACTAGAGAAAGCCCGTGTGCAGCAAGGAAGACCCAACGCAGCCAATAAATTAATTAATTAATTAATTTTTAAAAAGAGAGTGAGATTAAAACTTAAAAAACAAAAAAGATCCTCAAACCTCAGACTTTGCTAATCTTCATTCAAGAAATGTTGCAGCCATTCAAGAAACGTTGTCTGTTCAGTACTCACAGCTGATGCTGAATAAGTTGCAGCTGGAGAACATTTTGCAAAGGGACTTTGAATTGGCCCCCACGCCATTCCTGGGGCCAGATTCATTTTATTTTATTTTTTTATTAATTTTTTTAAAAATAATTTTTGAATTTTATTTTATTAATTTTTTTATACAGCAGGTTCTTATCAATTTTATACACATCAGTGTATACATGTCAGTACCAATCTCCCAATTCATCACACCACCATCCCCACCCCGCAGAGGTTTTCCCCCTTTGGTGTCCATATGTTTGTTCTCTACATATGTGTCTCAATTTCTGCCCTGCAAACCAGTTCATCTGTACCATTTTTCTAGGTTCCACATATATGCATTAACATAGGATATTTGTTTTTCTCTTTCTGACTTACTTCACTCTGTATGACAGTCTCTAGATCCATCCACGTCTCAACAAACCACCCAATTTCGTTCCTTTTTATGGCTGAGTAATATTCCATTGTATATATGTACCACATCTTCTTTATCCATTCATCTGTCAATGGGCATTTAGGGTGCTTCCATGACCTGGCTATTGTAAATAGTGCTTCAATGAACATTGGGGTGCATGTGTCTTTTTGAATTGTGGTTTTCTCTGGGTATATGCCCAGTAGTGGGATTGCTGGGTCATATGGTAATTCTATTTTTAGATTTTTTAGGAACCTCCATACTGTTCTCCATAGTGGCTGTATCAGTTTACATTCCCACCAACAGTGCAAGAGGGTTCCCTTTTCTCCACACTCTCTCCAGCATTTGTTGTTTGTAGATTTTCTGATGATGCCCATTCTAACTGGTGTGAGATGATACCTCATTGTAGTTTTGATTTGCATTTCTCTAATGATTAGTGATGTTGAGCATCCTTTCATGTGTTTGTTGGCTATCTGTATGTCTTCTTTGGAGAAATGTCTGTTTAGGTCTTCTGCCCATTTTTGGACTGGGTTGGTTTTTTTTTTTTAATATTGAGCTGCATGAGCTGTTTACGTATTTTGGAGATTAATCCTTTGTCCGTTGATTTGTTTGCAAATAGTTTCTCCCATTCTGAGGATTGTCTTTTCGTCTTGTTTATGGTTTCCTTTGCTGTGCAAAAGCTTTTAAGTTTCATTAGGTCCCATTTGTTTATTTTTGTTTTTATTTCCATTACTCTAGTAGGTGGATCAGAAAAGATCTTGCTGTGATTTATGTCAGAGTGTTCTTCCTATGTTTTCCTCTAAGAGTTTTATAGTGCCCGGTCTTACATTTAGGTCTCTAATCCATTTTGAGTTTATTTTTGTGTATGGTGTTAGGGAGTATCCTAATTTCATAATTTTACATGTAGCTGTCCAGTTTTCCCAGCACCACTTATTGAAGAGACTGTCTTTTCTCCATTGTATATCCTTGTCTCCTTTGTCATAGATTAGTGGACCATAGGTGCCCAGGTTCATTTTATAGTCATCAGAGCCACCAGGGATTATGAGGAAACACGCTGATCATAGGCTTAACTAGGCAACTGGAAGCCCTCCAGTTCAATTTTCTGTGTTTCAGGAACCCCTCCTCTAGTGTCTTTCTTGGCATTTGAATACCTCCAGGGTTGGGGTGCTCACCACCTCAGGATGAAGTCTGTATCACTCTTCATGAGCTCTAAGTGTTACACATTCCTTTCTGGGTTAGTCTGCCATCTGTCTCCCTCCAATCACATTGACTGCAGTCCCGCCATCTTGGCAACATGGAGCACCCCACATCCTCTTCCACAAGAGGGAGACATCCCCTAAACCTATAGTATAGGTAGTTGGCAATTCTGTCCTTTTTCAAAGTTTGTTTTCTAGGGGAACATGCTCTAGTCTTGGAAGTCAGGTCCTAGCATTATGCTGGGAACAATGCACTTACTGTGTGGACTGTTTTTTGGACACAACCAACCAGCATCGCCTAACAGTTTTGTGCAAGCATGTTCTAATGGGCTTAAGTATGAGATTTGGTAATTTCAGCCCAAGGCTAGACTGGCCACGTTTCAGGCTTCCAATGGAATCACTAGCTCATAAACACCTTTATCACCTGGCTTGTTCAAGTTGTTCCCTGTACATGAAATCTTTGACCCATTCAGATACCAGTGGGGCCTGACCATTTTTGACTCTTTCTATTTTCCAGGAGGAATTGTTATTTTCATTCTAATGCCTTTGTCTGAAATCTAGAGATAGAGAAGTTTCTCGATGCAGGAATCTGTAAGGCCACTGCTTTCTAGGACAGAAATTAATTATGAAAGGAGACTTGCTCTGATTTTTGCAAAAAGGGTTGTCCCACATTCATACTAATAATGTTTCCTTTTTATAGTCACTTCCCTTCTGTAAGAGAGTTCAAAGTGCTTTATAGGCATGGCCTAATCATTTTTATTATTTTTTTTAAGTGCAAGTTTTGTGCTATATCATTATTCCCACTTTGTAGGGAGGGAAATAGAGGAACAGGGAAGCCCAGGGCAGGGGAGAGGAGGAGGAGTTGGACCTCTGGACCCATGACCTCATTCCGCCTGTTCCTCACCTGGGCAATGTCCTCCCACCGACCTCCTTTCACCCATTTCTCAAAGGCCATTTCATGTGCTCTCAACTGATGCCGATTTTTCTCTTCCCAATGGCTTGTTGCAATGTCATGTTGATTTAACTCAGGTCTTTGTTTTCGAGGTAGGCGTTTTGAGTCCTAACAATTTGTTCCAATTGTTTACATCTGATTCTTCAAATATGGAGTAGGAGTTCCTTAAGCCAAAGTGCTGTGTAATCTATTTCTGATGTAGCCCAGATAGCTCTTGCCTAAGGGCTGGGTGCAGAGTGTGTACTTAACAAGACCTTAGCTCTCTCCCTCGGACTTCTATGATGGGATATGCCACAGCAGGAAGGAGTGATTGTTCATGCCTGGAATGGGGCCTAGAAGGGGAGAAACTTCGATCAGTCAACACAGTAACTGAGTAGCCTCCATGTGCAGTGCATTGTGTTATGTTGTGAAAACAATGCAAAGAGAGGAAGGATTCTGCCCCTGCCGTCAGGAACTTGAGAGGGTAAGGACCACCTTCCAGTGGCTGATGGCAGGATTTGCAGCCTACATATGTGGCTTTGAATCTCTGCTTGACCACTGATGAGTGGCCTTGAGTAGATCTTTAAACTCTTGGAGCCTCTGGAATTTCTTTTGTAAGCTGAGAATAATAATAGCAGAGTGATGACAAATGAGGTAACGTCTACAAAGCATGTGGCACAATGGTTCCTACAGAGTTAAGAATCAATAAATAGCATCGATTTTAACACAATTATTAAATGGCTGGTAATTCTAAGAAAAGTAAAAAAAAAAAAGCGGCACAGCAAGGACACGTGTGGGAGTTCAGCAGAGTTGCCAGTAAACCGTGTGATGAAAGAGGGACCTGCAATAAACCTTGAAAGATAGGGAGAATTTGGGTTTTGAAAGGTGTGAAGGATGTGGAGGCCTAGGGAAATGTGTGAGTGTGAGAAGGAGAGTGGGCTGGGCTGACGAAGTAAAGGTCCACATGGAGAAAGCCTAGCACGTCACGATAAGATAAGCGCAATGCTATTGCCCATAGCGGTAAGTTCTTTCCTTTGAATAATTTCCTTTAATAACGATCAGGAAAGAATTATCATAGGCATTTTAAAGATTAGGAAGCGGAGATTCTGAGACAAGCTGAAGAGTTAGCTGGAAGTAATTGCAGATGACTTGGCTGGTGTTGGTGTTCATGCATCCTCTGGCACGCTGTTGGTGGAGAGTGAATTACACAGCCTTTCGGAGAGCACTTTGACAGCGTCTGCTAAAAGTAGGGTAGCTTTTGTAGGGTCCGCTACCCTCAAGGTACTGATTCAGGAGAAACACTTGCGTATGTACCCAAGAGGCAGGAAGAAGGATGTTCACTGAACAGCCCAAAAACTTGGATATGATTCACATGTCTACCAATGATGGAGTATGTCGGTAAATCGTAGCACGTCCTCACTGTGGTATATTTTTCAGCAATTAAACATCATGAGGTAAACCTACATGACTGACGTGCAGTAATCTCTAAAAGAAGAGTGAGTTTTTTAGTGAATGAGAAAAGCTGCAAATCATAAAACCATTATAATACCATTCACTTTTCACATCCTATGTGTGTGTAGGTATATTGGTACATGCATTGAATGCATGGACAAAGGTCTAAACGAAGACAAATCAAACTTTTAACAGTGATTGTCTCTGGGGAGTGGAGGGATATCTATTGGGGAGCGTGTGTGTTTAAAGGAGGATTTACATTTGAATCTATGTACTATTGTCTTTTTTATAAAGAAAACATATCTAGCTACTACCCAAATTCAGGAACTAAAATTTTAAAATATATATGCTACATCAATATTGTAGAACACTATAGGGTCATCAAAATATGCTCTAAAATATATTTATTGATTTGGAAAAAAATTTCCAATTAAGTGGGGGGAAAAGTTTCAAAGCAGTATGTACTCTATATATAGCTTTATAAAAGTTAGCATACACATAGGACAAACACACATATACATGAATAAATACTAGGAAAGAAATACACACCAAATATTGGTTACCTCTGGATAATGGGTTATGGGTATTTTTTTAAATTTCCTATTTACACTTGTAGCACTTAGCTTTTGCCACAATAATGGTGTGTAACAAACCACCTCCAAATTCAGTGCCCGAGGATAATGATGGCTTTTTCTTCACTCACCGCCATGTGTCTTTGGTCAGCTGATCCAGGTGGAGCTCAGCTTGGCTGGCTGTGGCTTCAAGCTGGGTCCAGCCTACTCTACGTGTCTCATCTTCCTTGGACTGCGGACCAACCAGGGCAATGTCAGAAGGGCAAGGGAGCCAGTGGAAACACTTGCTCTCTCTTCAGCCTTTGATGTGGAGTTGGTACACTGTCTGTTCTGCCCACAGGGCCAAGCCGAAGCCAATAGGGGAGGGAAATAGACTTCGTTTCTAGTGGAAGGATCTGCAAATTCTTTGCAAAGGGCATGGATACAGGTGGTGGTGAAAAGTGGTAACTATAATGCTGGTATATCAAAACTGAAATGGGTTTTCTCATTTCCCCCACTGTGAATGTCTATTACTTATGAAATAAACATCTTACTATTTAGTGGGCAACACTGCAAAAAGATGTGTGACAAAACATGGAGTTGGGAGCCATGGTGCTTTGTTTAGTCCTTGTCTGACTCAGCTCCAATCTACTGGCTTTGTGGATCATCTCTAATTTCATCCTGCCACATCTTTAGGACATGCCTGTGAATAACTTGTCTTCTGTTTGGACAACCTTGCAGGGCTCATCTTTCCTTATCAAACTCTGTGTCCAGAGAGTTCATGCACCTTGGGAGAATAACTTGGAATGTTACATGATTTTCTGAGTAATATAGAACTATGAGCAAGAATGGCAGGCAGTCACTGTATTCTAAGGTGAGCACACAACGAAGTTACCTGAAGCCCTTTTTGTACTGTTTGGCAAATCTCAAATGAAACAATGAACTGCAAATCAAGTGTTCTGGCTTCACCATGGCCGGCAACAATGGTAGTCAATCATTGCACACAGCAATGACAACAATTTATTATCTCAGGTTTTCTTCCTCCATGTCTTACTGCACCAAAAGCATCAATTACAGGAATGAGAGCTGATCATAAACCCCAAAATTCACCTACACTGCACTCCTTGCCATCACACCTGCCCGCAAAAGAGAACACCACTTTCAGATAATGTGCTTGGGAGAGAAATCACTCCCTGAATTCCCCTCTGCCTCCCCCAAGCTAAACTTCTAGTTCAGTTCCCCTGAGAGAAGCCACTAGACCCTTCCAGGTGTGCAGTAAATCTTCCACCAGCCTATTTTAAACTCCTAAAAGGAAAGGCATTTAACCCCATCCGTGGGGTGTTGGTGTGTGTGTGCGTGCATGAGTGTGTGCATGCGTGTGTGTGTGCGTATGTGTACCCGTGAGACAGAAACTTTTTTATGATACAAATATTTATGGACTTTTTAACCTTGCCCTGTAATCTTAGACATGTCTTGGCCAAACTATCGTCTAACTGCTTTAATCTTTCTTTGTAAATCACTCGATGTCTCTTCCTTTTCCATTCAAATCTATCATCTTTTCCTTTTTTCTCAGGTGCCCAAAGTGGAGTGTAGAATTGTCTAGATCTACTCCCAGATTATGTCAGGGTTCCACATAGTTTAGTCTCTATCAGAAATGGGCCTGAAAGCTTTAACAGCGGGGCCTTTCTCCTGAGACTTTAGACTGAAGTGCTCATTTAACGCAAAAGAGACATTTCCATCCCTAGTGGTCAAGCAAAAACCATAAAATCCCTTCAGGCTTTTGCACACAGAGGCTTCGCTCGTTTTAACGCCTGGGGAACCTGTCTGAGGCGGCTGGAGCATGAGGGACTTTGTCCCTGTGGTTGATGGGGGAGAGAGCCCGTGACAAAGGCTCCACATTTTTCCGTTTCTCTGTCCCCATATTTGTCCACGGGTGATTTACTCACATAATTCACAAAAGTTCATATCTTATTAACTGCATGTCTATACCTCACCTTAAAATATGTAGGAGAGGGAACCACTTTTGGAAAATGTGCTTGGGACAGAAATCACATACCCCGCTGCCCCTACCTGCCCTCCACCTCCCTAAGCTAAGCTTCTGTTCACATGTTGTAGTTCAGTTCCCCTGACAGGATCCACTGAGCCCTTTCAGATGCGCAAGCTGTGCCCACCCCCAGCTGCCACCCCATCTCTCTTTGCTGGTGTTTCAGCCGAGAGCCCTGGGTGTGTTTCTCTGAGGCAGGAACAAGATTCTCAAAGAAACTCAATTGCTCAGTTTATGATCATGCTCAGTTCTGAATTAGTATCCTTTTCAGAATTGTTCAAGGTGGTCAAATAGCAGAGGAAGGAACAGGCTGCAAGAACCTCCAAGGTAGCTTGAGGAGGACCCATCAGGGGACCTTCCAGCATGGGAAGTGATTATGTCAGAAAGAATGAACGAACCTTACCTGATCTGGTGCTTCTTAACAACACAAAGAGAGCTAAATGCTTTCTGGAATCTTAAAAATGAATTGAGGGGCTTCCCTGGTGGCGCAGTAGTTGAGAGTCCGCCTGCTTATGCAGGGGATGCGGGTTCGTGCCCCAGTCCGGGAAGATCCCACATGCCGCGGAGCGGCTGGGCCCGTGAGCCATGGCCGCTGAGCCTGCGCGTCCGGAGCCTGTGCTCCGCAACGGGAGAGGCCACAACAGGGAGAGGCCCGCGTACTGCAAAAAAAAAAAGAATTGAGAAAGTCTAGGAGAGGCCAATATTTCAGAAGGTACATTTGGAGCTCTGCAACAAGTCACCTAGAGCGAGTCCTCTGGTTCTCTGCTATTGGAAGACATCATTTTGGGAGTTTCGACTTTTTTCCCACAATAGTTAATGCCAATAAAGAGAGCTCAGAAAGTTATTTAATTATTCCTATGACAGTTAAAGCTAAGGAAAAAGTTCCATAAAGCAGAAAATGCAAAAACGTGCTCTATTTGAAGAGGAAGCATTGGTAAAAAACAATGAAGTGGTAATTGACTAAAAGGGTCCACCTTCCTGGGCTGGGATTGTGGAGTAAACACACCACAACCACCACCCTACCCAGGCTGGGCACAGGGTACATCAGGCGCTTTGGAGATGGCATAACTACAATGCTGGTAAAATTCAGATTTCATACGGGCAAGAAATGGGCCAGTTCACAGTCTTTCTGAAGGATTAGGACTTAGGAATGAAGATGGGGGGGGCGGGAACCTGCTAGTCCCTCCCAATGTTTCAGACCAGGAGGTTTCCTGGGCAAGCAATAGATATTTATTTCGGAGTCTCATCTTTGGCCCAGTAGTCATTTTCATCACCTTTTTGAGGCCAGTTTCAGGCAAGGAAAGACTTGTGGGATTTAGAGCCGAGCATTTCTGAAAGTGTGCTCTGAGGAATACACGTTCTATGGAATTGTCATTGAATGTAATAGAGATTCTGTGCTCATACAGACTTGGAAGATATGATTTAAACAACCTTAAATCTTTCTTTGCCAGAATGTCATTGAATGTAATAGCAATTCTGTGGTCAAACAAGCTTGGAAAATATGATTTAAACAACCTTAAAAGCTTTCCTTGGGCTTCCCTGGTGGCGCAGTGGTTGAGAATCCGCCTGCCGATGCAGGGGACACGGGTTCGTGCCCCGGTCCGGGAAGATCCCACATGCCGCGGAGCGGTTGGGCCCATGAGCCATGGCCGCTGAGCCTGCGCGTCCGGAGCCTGTGCTCCGCAACGGGAGAGGCCACAACAGTGAGAGGCCCACGTACCGCAAAAAAAAAAAAAAAGCTTTCCTTGCTGCATGGTTTCTCAGAGCCTTTTAAATTCTGAGGTGCCCTGTGAACCTCCAGGCAAAAGTGGGGCTGGGGTATGGGGCTTGGCTGGAGAGAGTATAGTGTATACACTGCTTCAAGAACTTACCTCATCATAAAACCCCCTTCTGCTTTCCTCTCCTAGAAAATCTTTTAGACCTGGTGCTCCGTGAAATATTTTGTGACCCACACTGTTCACGTGGGAAAAGCCCAAGATTGGGAATGAGTTTCTCGGGGTTCCAGTTGTGGCAGCTTATCTTTGGGCATTTATTTCACCTCTCTGAGCCTCAGTTTTCTCATCTGCAGTAAGAGTGAGTTAAGTCCTAATGGTTCTAGAACCCTGTGCTTCCTTTATCTCTTTCTGACCCAAAATGTATTCTGAAGACTCCATTAAGGGAGAGTCAGCTCACCACCAGTTGAAGACCTCACAGGATGAACAAATAGGGGTAGCCCACTACCAATTCTGTGGCTTCCCTAGGTATTTATAGAACCAAGGAGGTTTGCATTAAACCAACACACCACTAGCTGAGCCTTCCTGCAAAGAACAGTTTATACTGCTGAATGCCCTCTTAACAGATTACTTACAAAGGACATGAATCACACTTCAAGTCCATTGCAAAACTCATCACATTTTCCACCAGGGCCGAGGAGAATCTTCAGTGTGGAGGGAGATATGGTCATTTACCCTGGGGCTGTTTCTCAGAATGATAAAGAAACTATTCTAGGGCAGATAGGACCTCATAAAATAGCTGTCTGTCGGAGGCTTTCTGGTGACTTTGATGTTCTGCAGGGGAAAACCGTCACAAGCGAGGGTGGGCCAGCCTAAGTCCAAGTTGAACTGGAAGGCAGTTCTTCTCATTCATTCAACAACTCTTTATTTAGCACTAACTAGGTACCAGGCTCGCTCATGTGCAAGATCGTCATCATCAACAGAGGCTTCCTTTCATAACACTCTTGCCAAAACTGGGTATTACCCTTTAAAACTCTTTGCTAATTTTGGAAGTGAAAAATATTTCACTGTGGTTTTTATTTTGAATTTCTGATTCTTGACATTTTACAATTTTTTTTAAATTAATTGTGTTTTCTTGTCTTATGAATTTTCCGCTTACACGTTAGGATCTTAGTCCGAGTGGAAGGAATAAATGCCAGGAGAATACCTAATAATCCATGAGCATAGGAATGATGTCAAAACTGTGGGGTAGATGATAGGGGATGCAATGTGTGTGAGCGACACTAAGGACCCCCCAGAGGCCAGGCACAGCCCTGGATCTTCTCTCTGCCCAGCCGTTGTGCTAGCTGTGACCACCTCGTACCAGTTGCCCCTCTGCCTCTATGAGCCCCTCATGACCTCTCGGGGTGGTTGGTCTTCTGGACTGGGTTGGAGTCCGGGACGCTTGCAGGGCAAACTATATTCTGTTTCTGCAGAGGTGGGATACACCTAATACCCAACAACTTTATTTAGGTACTGGAAATTTTTTCCCCCTTATTTGTCTTCTCTTCCTCATGTCCTAACGTGGATTTAGAATCCTTATGGGAAAGGAGCAATGTAAGCAGCCCATCTGTTTGACAGAGCAGAGTGCATGCTTGAATGACGTCCCCGAGGAAACCAGATCCTCAGCAAACTTGGAAGCCAGTCTCTTTGCTTCATTTTATTCTTCCCATGTCCTTTATGTCCCACACGAGGCATACTCCCGCGTGGTGTCATAAGGTTTACACAGCCGCAGGCTCATGTGGAAAGCCTCAGGGGCCCGGGTGATCTGGATGGACCGTCAACTTCCTGATGGTGACGTTCTCCTCAGCTACTTGGACCCCATCCCACCAACCTATTTTTTTCTCCTGCTTAAAAAAAAGAGTTGAGGCTACAGTGAGCCCTTTGCTTGGCCTGAAGACAAAGGAGCCTCCCAGTTTCTTTCTCCCCCTACTCCCAGCATGAACCAGTGAGTTCATCATTTGGCTGGCCTCCTCTTAGTGATGGGACAGTCACAGACTTAGGGTGATTTCTGTGCAGATGTAAGACATCCAACACATCCTTTTGATGAATGGGGACCGAGGACATTCTAAGGCTGGAAAAGTTAGGAGAGTCCAGCTTGTGAGGCATGGTGCAAAGTGCAGTTTGCTTGGGGTTGAACAGATGTTTGTTTCGTTCACTGTTTGGGTTGACCATAGCATTATTCACGCTGCTCCTTTCTTCTTCTCATCACTCATGACTGAGGATAAGAAATGGTAGAAGTTTGAAAAACAAAACTGAGGTTTGGGCCAATGTCCCAAACTCTCCTTTCTTTACATCTCTCTATTTATTTATTTATTTTTTGTGGTACGCAGGCCCCTCACTGCTGTGGCCTCTCCTGTTGCGGAGCACAGGCTCCGGACGCGCAGGCTCAGCGGCCATGGCTCATGGGCCCAGCCGCTCCGCGGCATATGGGATCCTCGCGGACTGGGGCACGAACCCGTGTCCCCTGCATCGGTAGGCAGACTCTCAACCACTGTGCCACCAGGGAAGCCCCTACATCTCTCTTTATTTAAGGAAGTGTTAGTCAACTCGTGGACCCTGACTTGGCTGCCTTTGGAAGGGTGCCATGCTTACTGTTCACACAGCAGAGGAGCATGGATGGAAAGATGAATGTGCGAAGAGAGAAGCAACAGGTCCAGAGAGCTGCCCCTCAAGGTCGACTCTGCCAATCTCAGGCTCTTGACCATGGTGCTTTACTACATACCAGTTGTGTGGCCTCGGACAAGTACCGCATTATTCTGATGTTAGTATGGGAGTAATTATTGTCCTTATCCCATAGAGTTGCTGAAGGATTGAATGAGTTAATACATGTAAAAAATGCAGAACACCATCTGCTTATGTAATAAGGGCTCAATAATGTTAGCCATTAAATAATCAGAGTGGCTCCAGTAAACTGCAAATGGAAGCCTCTGGTGTCCCCAAAGGAGAGGAGGATATTCACTGAGAAAGTGATTCATGGTCCCATGAACTACTGCTTTTGGAATTACTGAGCAGCTGCAGCAGACAGCATGTTGCTTCACCCTCCTTTATGCCTTAATCTCCTAGTAGATAAAACAAGTTTAAAGTACTGTACCTCTGCCCATCTACTTGGTTTTCCACAAAAATAAAATAATTTTTGCAAAGCACTTTGGCTAGAAAAATGCAAGTGGTCATCATTGTGGTTTTCTTTTCAGCCGTGAAGGAGCTCAGATTTTTTTCCCTGTCACCAGCACAAGTGAAATGGACTATTTTTTCTTTCTTTTACTGTCCTTTTTTAAAAAGTAGCCTTACAACGTTTGGAAGTGAGAGAGTTGCCTTTAGGGTTTATTGTGTTAAGCGAGATCACGCAGTCATTCACTCATCACTGCAGCCTGTGTCCCAGAAGGTCCCAACACAGAGACGGTAAGCAGGCAGTAAGAATACAACACAAAGGAACATGTGAAATCTTTGTCCAAATGATAGCAGAAAACACAGTAGGTAAAAAAAAAATGGCCTACCTGGGAAAAAAGAAACTAAATAGACACAAAATACTGGAGTGGCTGCCTGGGGAAGTCAGATTGCCTCTAAGGAACAGGGAAAAGAAAATTGCAATTCACTGTGAACTTATGCAGTAGCCATGGTCTTCATCTTCTAATCATATCTGCTAAAATTTATTGGCTATTATCTGTGCTCTACACACTCTCCTCAGGGGTCTACAGTGTCTTATCTCTTTTAATCCTCATTAATAACCCAATGGGGTAGGTAAATTATTCCTTCCATTTTACAGTTGAGCAAACAGAAGCCCCAAGAACTGTCTGCCAATGATAGCTAATAAGTGGCAGAGCCAGGATTTAATCCAGATCTATGTGATTCTAAAGCTCACACTTAGAACCATGGTGCTATCCACCGCACACATCAGTGAGTGGTACATCCCACTAGCCTCTAGGGCACCCATATTGGGAAGGTAATAAAAATGTGTCCCTCCAAAGGAGGTCATCAGCTATAAGAGAAATCGGGACACATCAGATTTTATACTACAGTTGCTCTAGATCTTCATTTCAGTCTTGAGTTTGTGAACCAATGCCTTTAAGGAAGAGACACCAACAGAGGAAAAGTATATCCTGGGCCCAGTTATTTCCATGGTAAGTGATCTAAAATGTGAGCCCACAACGAGCTATGCATCACTGCTCCTCAGCAAACCGTAGTAATAATGGCAACTGATAAAATCAAAGGCATGTGTACCAATGTGATTCCTCGAGTGTTATACTTTCCAGGGAGAACCCAGCATATCTATTGCTCTAACTCAATAGAAATCAGACTCCTGGTATTTCTAGTGGGCAGTGCTGGATAGCTACTTTTTAAGAAGTCTGGAATAATCTTACATACTTTGGTGACTATGTGATTGACAGGTAATTTACTTCCTATTCATCAACATCCTCAATGAAGGAAAATGTTGGAGTGATTAATATGATGATTTAAAGGGGGAGTGAAGGAAGAAAATCAGTCTGGGAACTTGGTATTTGGATAATTTATGGGCAGTATGGCATGGAAAATTTTACATCAGTTTTCGAGCAAGTACGAGTTATGTGCCTCAATAAGGAGCTTATAAATAAACATGAAGGTCTAGCAATCCTGAGCTTCAGAATTAATCTCATCTGAAGCAATAAGGGACTCTGTTTCAAAGACGGAAATCTAGGGCAGAATGCCCAGCTCAGTAGACAATCTGAGGAGGGGAAAGCTTTTGGAGAAATTAAAAACCTCTCCTACTAGTTATTTTTATTTTTAAGCTTTAACATAAGAGTACCAAAGTTCTTCACATGTAATCTCCAAGAATTTAAGATAGATTAATTCTTATGGTGAAAAGGGCTTTAAAATCCATCTAGTCCAACCTGTCCTCACTTTATAAGGTGAAAAAGAGAGAGCCCAGGGAGCTGAATAGACTTATACAGTTGCATGTCCAGCCAGCCTTCATTTCTATTCACTAGATTTAAAAAATAATCATCATTTAATAATCTTTCTGATTATAAAAGTGACAAACACTCATTGGAGCAAAGTGAGAAAAAAATAAACCCTCACAATTCTACCACTCAAATTATCGTTCCATGAATATTTTGGTGTTTTTCCACCCATCCTTCTTTTCTATACGTTTATATTGAGTTTGTAGTTTATTAAAATGGGATCATATCATCCTTTTTTAATTTAGAATTTTGCTTTGGAGAGTTTTACTAAATAGCTTTATTGCTTTTTTATAACTATAAAAGTAACACATGTTTATTGTAAAACTTTCAGACAGCACAGAAATTATAAAGAAGAAAATAAAAATCACCTGGAACTCCAGCAGCCAAAGATGAAAACTGATGATATTAATCTATTTTCTTCCAGAGTATTTTCTATGGTACCCTTGTCACCCAAATGTCTCCACGTCTCACCAACTTAAGGGTTCATATGAAGACTCTTAAAAATGGGCATATTTATTGGCTCATCCCTGCCAGCCGAAGCCTGCGGGATCTCCAGTGCTGCCTCAATCTCTCCCCCAATCATTTCTGGGGTACCTGGGGTAGCTCAGGGTCCCGCCGTCTCCTGTTTTGCTCTGTGACGTCCCCTGATCACAGAGCCTTGAGAGAGGCACGTGGTCACCCCAGCAGGAGCCTCTGGGAGAGGAGCCTGGCTTCCTTGTCCAGCGTGCTGTCTCCTGGGACCTTGAGTCTGCAAAATATTCATGGTGTCCAGAGACCCTGTAGCCTCCCCAGGCCTCCATATGGCCTGCTCAGTAGGGAATACAAACCCTCCCTCTCCAGCCATGCTTTTTAGGTTCTACATTCCTGTCTCTTTGAGGGAGGCCAGTGTGCTTAAAACCAGCTTCTCCCAACAACTCCGATCCTAATGCAAATTAACGCAGGCAAATTAATGACTGAAGACCTCCTGGCTTTAACTACCTTTAGCTCCCCCTGTGATCTATTTTGGGTTGAATTTTGGATATTTTGAATAAATATTTCAATGAAGTATGGATGAAAGTTCATTTTTTTTCGCATATGGATATCTAATTGTTCCATTGCATTTATTGAAAATACTATCCTTTCTCCACTGAATTGCCTTTGCATCTTTGTCAAAAATCACTTGTCTTGTTATGTGGGTGTCTATTTCTTAACTCTGTTCTGCCCCCTTGATCATTTTTCCTTCAGATCCCAATCTGACACTGTGATGATTAGTCACCCTCATAATAAGGCTTGAAATGGGTAGTGTAAGTCCTCTAAGTTTGTTATTCTTTTTCAAGGTTGTTTAGACTATTCTAGGTCCTTTATGTTTCTATGTGAATTTGAGAATCAGTTTGTTAATTTTTACAAAAACAGTGCTGGGATTTAATTGGGATTGTGTTGAATCTTCAGTTCAATGTGGGGAGTATTGACATGTTAATATTAAATCTTATGACTCATGAGTGTGATAGCTCTCTCCATTTATTTAGATCTTTAATTTATCTCAGCAGTATTTTGTATTGTCTCATCTGTTCTTGGTTCTCCCTTTCCTCTTTGTTATGTCTTATTTTAGATTAATGAAATATTTTTAATGATGCTATTTTATCTCCTCTGGCTTAGTAATTAAAACCTTTTGTTATTTAAGTGGTTGCTTCGGGCATATAGTATACATCTATAACTTACCACACTCTAGTTGGTAGTATATAGTTGTATTAAGTGACTTCACATGTAGTATAAGTGATATTATGTGACTTCAGGTGATATTAGATGATTTCACATGTAGTTCAAGAATCTTACACTAGAATACTTTCATTTCCTCTCTCTCAACTTTTGTGGTATTAGTGTCATACAACTTAACTTGTACATCTGCTACAACCCAACACTTCATTGTTACTATTTTTGTTTAAACTGTGAATTATCATTTAAACATACTTTATTAATAAGAAAATCATCTTATATATTTACCCATGCAGTTACCATTTCTGGTTCTCTTGTTTCCTTTGTGTAGAGCCGTATCTGATATCATTTTCCTTTTCTCTGATTGACATCCTTTAATATTTCTTTTGATGGAGATTTAATGGTGATGAATTCTTTCAGATTTTGTATGTCTGAAAAAGCATGTATCTTGACTTGGCTTTTCAAAGATATTTTCCCTCAATATAGAATTTGAGGTTGACAGTTTTGTTTCTTTTAGTATCTAAAAGATGTTGCTCCACTATTCTGTTTTGCTATGAGAAAACTGATGTCATCTTTATTTTTGTTGTTCTATAAACATGTCCTTTTTCTCTTGCCGTTTTGAAGATTTTTCTCTTTATCACTAGTTTTGAATACTTGTGCTCACTTAACTCTTGGGCTTGAGGTCTGTCAAGCTTCTTGGTATTTGGGGTTTATAATCTTTGGTAAAATTTTGGTCATTATTTCTTCAAACCTTTTTTTTCTGCCCTCCCCCCTTGGGGGACTCTGATTATAACTGTATCAGGTTACTTGAAGTCCTACACCTCACTGATGCTTTGTTCATTTTTTAAAAAGTTATTTTCTTTAGATAGTTTCTATTGCTATATCTTCAAATTCACCGATTTTTTCTTCTGCAATGTCTAATCTGTCATTAATACCATTAAGTGTTTTTTTCACTTCACATAAGTTTCATCTTTAGAAGTTTCTTTTAAAAATCTTTCAATACCTCAATTTTTCTTTTCAAAGCTGAAAAGAAAAATAAAAATCTCCAGTGTCTTAATTTTTGAACATATGGAATACAGTTATGATAACTTTCATGTTTTTGCCTGATAATGCTAACATATCTGTCAGTTCTCATTCAGTTTTTTTTTTTTTTTTTTTGCGGTACGCGGGCCTCTCACTGTTGTGGCCTCTCCCATTGCGGAGCACAGGCTCCGGATGAGCAGGCTCAGCGGCCATGGCTCACGGGCCCAGCCGCTCCGCGGCATGTGGGATCTTCCCGGACCGGGGCACGAACCCGCATCCCCTGCATCGGCAGGCGGACTCTCAACCACTGCGCCACCAGAGAAGCCCTCTCATTCAGTTTTGATTGATTACCCACCTCATTATAGGTCATGATTTCCTGCTTCTTTGTATGACAGCTACTTTTTTTTTATTATATTCCAGACATTGTGAATTTTACTTAGTTGGGTACTGGATATTTTTTTATCCCTATCAATATTCATGAGCTTTGTTCTGGAATGCAGTTAAGTTGATCAGAAATAGTTTGGTCCATTTTAGTATCTTTTTTAGTCTTGCTTTTAAGATTTGTTAGGCAAGACTGGAGTTGTACTTTGTCTAGGGCTTATTCCCCACCACTGAAGCAAGATCCTTCCGTGTATCTGTCTAATGAACTGCGAGGTTTTCCAGTCTGCCTATAGGAACATGCCCTGCATCCAGCCCTGTGTGAGTGCTGGGCACTGTTGCCTGTAATCCTGTTAACTGGTCTTTGCCCGTCCATGGGTAGTTTTTCACATGTGGCATGTGCTGATCACTGTAAGGGAGACTCAGCAGAGCTCTCTGTGAAGCTCTTTCCTCCCCAGTACTTTGTTCTAAGAACTCTAGCTGCCTTGGTCTCCCCAGATTCTCAGCCCCCTCTCCTCAACTCAGGGAACCTTCTGGGATCCACCAGGGAATACTCTCCCTGCTCCATGGTCTGGGAACTCACTAGGGAGTAAGATGAAGCAATTTTATAGGGCTCACCCCATTTGTTTTCTGTCTTACAGGGAGTATCTTGAAAACCACTGTTTAATATATTTTTTGTCTAGTTTTTTCTAATTCTCTTTGGTCATTTCAGGCAGGAGAGTAAACCTGGTACCTTTTACTTCATCTTGGCTGGAAGCAGAAAGTACATTCATATTTACAGATTTTTTTGTCATTTATACATTTTTTGCATACATATTGCCAAATCGCTCTCCAGTAACATCAGACTATAAGTGGCAAAGCAGTTGAACCAAGTTTATGTACCTTCAATGGCCATTCTTTTATTCAAAATGCGTCAATTTGGTAAGTGGCATATATTATGTTGTCACATACCATTCTTTTAATCACTACTGAAATATACTGTACTTTCTATATTAGCCCCTTGCATTTCCTCTTCGGTGGGTTTGACTGTTCATGATCTTTATCTTATTTTCATTAGTTTCAAGGACCACTCACAGGATCTGAGTCAACACCAAGGGCAGAGAGGCCAAACACTTCAGATTCCTGTTCCAGAAAGTTGCTCTGTGTGCACAGAGGCTGTGGAACAAGAGGCTGGGTGGAGTAGGATGGAGAAGCTAAGCCAAGGTGCTTTGAAAGCCAGAGAGAGCCTTTTCCCTAACCCAGAACATTAACCAGATCTTTGTTAGCAGCAAACAGAAGTGTAAGCAAGCTCTAAGAACCAAACTCTGTTCACAGCTCCTTCAACAGTGAGCTGCCTTGTGTGTTTGCAGGTGGTACCCAGAGATCTGGAATTACTGTCAACCTTGTAGAAATGACTCCGGGCGGGGGTAGGGGGAGGTGGTGGTTGGCCAATAGAGCTGTGTTGGTCAGGTCTGAGATCAGTCAGCCCGGTCTGTAATGTCTACATAGGCTGAATAATACTCCCTATTTATAATAAAGTTTTGCTCCTCTTTGGCCCATTTCATGAAAAAAAGTTCATAATTTAGTTGATTTCCCTTATCATCTTGCTTCAGCAGCAGGTAATAGATCAAAGGTAAGTGAGAAAGTGTTATCTGAAACTCCAGGTTTAACTCAGCAAACTTCGAAAGTTCTTTTTAATGCCCTACATGTCTTTGATTACACTGGTCTCATACAAGCATGTGCAAGAATGTGTTATTTTAATCATGGCAATCTCCAAATGAATAAATTTTTTGAATGAAACTGACAGTTACGTTTCATCTGGCAGGTCAAGTTGTAATTATCTACAGATTGTCCAAGATCAACCTGCTCAACCATCTTTAAATAAATAACCTGGGTACCAAATTAAAAAGAGTCATACGTAAATTTATGCATGCAAACATGTTCGCACATATCCCAGGGCCATTATTAATTTGTGCACTTACCATGAAGAACTAGATGTTCAAGGTTGTTCCGGCAATTCATTTGTGTATTAGACGGCTAGGGCTGCCACAACAAAATACCACAGATTGGGTGGCTTAAACAACAGACATTTATTTTCTTACCGTTCTGGAGTCTGGAAGTCAAGCAACATCAAGGTGCTGGCAGGATTGGTTTCTGGTGAGACCTCTCTTCCTGGCTTGCAGATGGCTGCCTTCTTGCTGTGTCCTCAAGTGGCCTTTTCTCTGTGTGTGTGCCTCCCTGGTGACACTTCCTCTTCTTATGAGGACATTAGTCATATTGGATTAAGACTCCACACTTATGACCTCATTTAACCAAAATTACCTCTTTAAACGTCCTAGCTCAAAACAAAGCCACGTTGGGTATTGGGACTTCAACGTATGAACTAGGCGGGATGGGGTGGGTAAAAATTCAGTCCTTAATAATTTGCAAGGGAGCTCCTGTGCTTTTGGGGAGGTGGAAGAAATACAGAAGAATCTAGGCTTAGTTTCAGGCCTCATGATGTTTCTGAAGAATACTCCTAAAAAGGTGTGAAGGGCCTGCTATTCAACCCCTGGATGTAAGAGTGGTAGTGGGTTTGGGGGGAGTATTATTTTTGGGAAAAAGAGAACTCACCAAGATATAGAGAAGGGACAATGAATCAGGGTCTGCTCTGGAGATATTAGGAAATATTAAGATTTTATTTACTATCTGAGGGCAACTCTAGGGAGCTTTATATGACGTACATGAGATTCTTAATTATTGAATCCTGTAGGTTATATTACAATACGTTTACTAGGTTTACAATAGGTTTACTAGGAAGATAAATGTCATCACAGCATGGAAATATCCACTAAAAGCTAACCAATTAAAAAATTGGTGACCACTCAAACCTCACTTTCTGCTTAACCCTGGTATTTATTCAGTGGGGTGCTGGAGCTGGCTCCTACAGGCTCTCAGAAGCAGTGTACACGTGTCTTCTCAACTCCTCATTCAGTGACATCACATGGGTCACTTGGAATTGACCATGGTGCAGTATCTGTACTAGGCAATTGGAAAACACTCTAAATCAGAGCTCTTTGTTTTTCTGAGAACTGGTTGTTCAAGATTTACCAGTAAATCATTGGATTGATTCATGCCCTTTGAATCAATATCATTGCTGGGCCACTTATTGCCTATTGTTCAAAATAAAAATTCAGTGTAAATAAAAGGCAGAGTGAAACTCAATATCCAGCAAAGGATGTTAGATTTGATGACATTGCTGGAAGTGATGTTGTGCTACTATCCGCAACACACACACAGCCATGGACAAATAAAGATGGGAGAGAGTTTAGTCAGTCAGCAACTAAAGAAGGAAAATGAACAAAGAGTTACATATCAAAATATAACAGAGACCCTAGTGAAAAACGATAAAATCTTGATTATTTTTTTCAAAAGTATTTTTTTTTACTTGAGGCACAACAGTCCAACCTGAAATTGCAACGTCCTCATAGATGTTGTCAGTGTTTTGAGAAATTTCATCTCCCAATACTATTTCAAAAAAATAGTGCCTACTTAAACATATTCTAAATTTTTTAATAAAAGAAATTATTTTAAGAATTTAAATTTTATTTTTAACATAAAATTCAAGTGAAGTTTTCTTTGTCATTTATATTTTAAGTGAATTTACCTAAAGGATTCTTTCTCCAGCTTCAATTAGGCTCAGGGAATGAAAACATTAAATACTTGAAAATGGTCATCGACTAACTCCGAGGTGAAATGCCCTGGCTGGCAAACTTTGCTGGGCCCAGGATCACATAGGGACCTTGTTAAAAATGAGAATCTAATTCAGTAGACTTTGGGGGAAAACAAGGGACAGAGACTATGAATCTGCATTTTAAACAAAGCACCTAAAGGATTCTGATGCAGGTGTTCCATGGACCACATTTTAAGAAGCACTGAAATAAGTTAGAGCAATGCTCAGGCTACTAGTCTACTATTGGAAACATAGTTTTCTGAGGTTTAAATGATGTATATGTGCATAGATGATTTAAATGATCATAGTTAAAATATGCTATGTATTTTTCCCACTGAAAGAGTTATCTAAAAATCATCCCATGTTGAACTGAGTGCTACCAATAAAATGTTCAAAACTAGGAAGCAAGGAATGTAATGGATGACCAAGCAATAGCAATTATGATTCTCTCCTACTGGTAGGGTGCAGCACCCTTTAGGAGTTACCTTAAAAAATTATGTCATAAGTCCCCAAATTGATGGGTGTATAGTTTATATTATTCCTGTAATAATTTCTATTTCACATTATACTTTTCTCTTTTTTAAAATAACTCATGGCTCAAAAGCAATACAAGCTTTTCTCTAACATTAGAGTCAGGCTTAATGTTTTAAGACTTAGAGACAAAAGACCATAATAGGGTTGCCAGGTGCTGTTCAGATCTTGCGACAACCAAGAAAATTACAAAGACATGAAAACAAGAAGAGAAGCATTGTGTTGATAGTAAACACACTGTTACAGAGCAATAGATAATGGTGAAATCAGTCTAAAAATGTGGATTTACTGATCTGTTGAAGCATGTTGGCTTCATTTTTAGTGTAGTGACACCTAATGATGAAGAGACCCGTCAGGATGAAGCAGTGGCAGAGGGTTTGGGTTTGGTGGGAGTTAAAGGAGAAGGCTTCGTAGGTTCTGAAGATAAAAAGTAAACCTCTATGATGCCTTTTGGTCGTGTTTCTGCTCATTGTTATGGGGATATCGTATGATTTCTGTTGGAATTCAATTCGTTTGTTGCCTTCCGTATACTAATTTTCTGTGAACTACTTGATTTAACTGCCCAAATAACTATGATATTGACATTCCTTCCAATGCAGTAATCTGCTCCTGTATTTTGTTCTAGTGTCTAGTGGAATGTTTGTTTAGCTACATGTGCTGTGACTCCCTGTATAGAAATTCATTCAGATTTATGTTGTTCCTTGCTTTGTGCCCATTTTTATTGATATATTTCGTCTGTCTGTATAGACTATGCAGAAATTTATTCTAATGTATTTCATGTTGTAACTCACTTATTGGTACCAACATTTCATAAAATACAGTCTTATTAAAAAAAAAGAATATGGTCATTGAGCATTCATCCATGCATACATTCATCTATCCATCCATCCATTTATTCCTCAAACAGTAATTGAGTATCTCCTATGTATTAGACACTAAAGTGTCTAGGAACCTGACAAGGTCTTGGTCAGTTTGGGGTAAGTAGCGCCCATCAGAGTCATTCAGCATTGGCTCAAAATGGCTGGCCTTTATGCCTCCCCAGGAAGGATGGTGACCTCGGGGGAGGGGGTCTCAATGCAACTGAGGTAGCCCCTGGACTTGCTGAAGCTGGAGGCTAGACCACACTCCTCCAGCTAGGCAGCACGCTTCTCCTTGAAGAGAGATTGGGGCAGTGTATCTCCATAAGTACCATGGGCTAAAGGGTTCATCTTATCACTTTTGGGAACTGGGAGCCTTGGTTCAAAGTCTGGCTCTGACAGTGGTGGTTTTCTTAACCTCTTAGTTTCCTCGTCTGTAAAGCATGTGTGTGTCTGTGGTAAAGGCTAATAATAGTACCTAGCTAGTGAAGTTATGGTGAAGATTAAAAGAGATTATACTCATTAGAGGGCCTGGCACATGAAAGATGTTCAGTAGACGCTAGTCATTATTCAAGACATCATATGCTTTGAAATTTGAATGTTCTACATTGAATGACTGAGACCCCATAATACCCAAAACATTGTATGGCACATTGCATTTCCTTCTTATGGAATCAAAAACATAAATATTGGGACTTCCCTGGTGGCACAGTGGTTAAGAATCCGCCTGCCAACGCAGGGGACATGGTTTCAAGCCCTGGCCCGGGACGATCCCACATGGCGTGGAGCAACTAAGCCCGTGCGCCACAACTACTGAGCCTGTGCTCTAGAGTCCGTGAGCTGCAACTACTGAGCCTGCATGCCACAACTACTGAAGCCCGCATGCCTAGAGCCCGTGCTCAACAACAAGAGAAGCCACCGCAATGAGAAGCCCGTGCACCGCAGCGAAGAGTAGCCCCTGATCGCCGCAACTAGAGAAAGCCTGCGTGCAGCAACGAAGACCCAACACAGCCAAAAATAAATAAATAAAATTTTAAAAATTAAAAAAAACATAGATATTGATTCTGCTTGACACAGTTTACATTGATTGACTTCTGTTACAACAGCAGGAAGAGAAATAAGAGATTATTGTGATTAATTTTGGAAATACGCTAGAAGTTAATGCATGTATTTGTAAACACCTTTCTTAAACAGAAAGTCAGAATGACAAACTTAAAAGTGAAAAAGTAACTTCAAGCTGATCATAGTTCCCTAAATCCATTTCATTCTCTTCCTTTATTAGCCCCTGAAAAGAAGGGCACGAATCTCCTGTCCTCTGAACTCATCTGCTTCATGGAGGTTCGTCCAAGTGTATGCTGCCTGCATGGTCCTCTGGGCATTCCCCGTAAAGTTCTCTCTCTCCCCTGCCTATATAAGATGTTTCTTATGGCCTGAAACTGTTCGTCTTATGGAAGTGTATACATACATTTTGTCAGTTAAGATACAGGAACAGAAACAATGGAAACGCATGATTTAGATGCATCAGGGACTGATGTATTCCCACACCAAAGGAGCACAGATGACCATAATTTTCTGAAGCTAAGGTACTCAATATTTCTCTTCAAATCCATCCTATTTGGATTCCAACGTTTGGTTCACTAGCAAATTCTGTAAACCCATACCACCAAATCAGCCACCTGTGGTAGGAGGCCGACTGACATTCCATGGCCGAGATCGTTTCTTCCTCAACATTTAAATCGACTTTTCACTGGATAGCAGATTCCTATAAGCGTCTCTTCAAGGAAGCAACTTCTCTTTCCCCATGTACACAAGCATCTTGTCTCCTGACTACAGGTCTGAAGCTGTGGGAGCTGAGAGATCCAGGCTTGAAGCCTTGACCAGCTGATCATGCCTGGACCCAGGCACCCCAGCACTGCCTGAATCAGCCACATGGCAGGAGCAGGAAGGGGGCCCACGGGAGTGGCGGGTGGGAGGCAGCAGAAGTCCCAGGCACTCACAAGCGTAATTACGAGACATCTATGTCTCATTAACGGCGTCGTGATAGTACCCATTAAATCTTGTAAAAAGTAAATTAGCATTCAAGAGACATTGTCCAACATCCTGATGGTGGGAAATGCTTTTCATCTTGTGTGTGCTGGCTAGTGCATTTCTTCTCCTCCTTTCTCCTGATGCGATTCTGCCTCCTTTGCAGCAGCTCAGAACTTCGCCACCTCCTGCCTCAATACACAGGCTTTTGCAACACAGCCTCCTTGTGAAGGTCAAAGCCTCTTGCCACCTGCTGCGCCACACAGAGCTGAAGTTCCGTCTCTCCTGTCGTCCCCAAGCTGAGGATGTCCCAGGGGCTCATAGACTTCCCAGCAAAGTGAAGTTATCCTAGTTTCCCCAAACTGTCTCATCCTTTCCATATCCCTGCTGATTTTTGAATGTACAAGAGTACTTCTGAAGAGGCATTTTGAAGTCTAATTTAAAGACTAATTATGAATACCTTGGGATGTGCACTGTTAGGAAATAAACGACCTTACAGACCTGGGGGAAAACCTTCTGCTTTACTCAGTGCCCCTGAGCACATGTTAGTGGGTTTCCTGGGCTTCCCACCATACAGAATTGTTTGAAAAGGGAGGTTCTGCCCAGGTGATCATTGCATAGGCTGTGAGTGTGGTGGAAACGGGCTCCAGAAAGGCCTCTCGCAAGATGCTCTGGCTCCAGCAGCTACAGTTTTGCACCTCCTCTCTCTGACCTTGAAGCAGATGAGCTAAAGGCGTTCCCTGTGGATTCCAGCCTTTAAGGGACCTCCCCAAGCCCTAGGCCTGCTGCCCTCACCCCCTCTGCTTGTCACGCTGGGCCTCCGTGTATCAGCAGGCGCCACGAGATGCCAACCGACCCAGAGCCCTGGGGCCCAGATTTTGAAGGAAGGGAGGGCCAGCACATGTGTCTTGGTACCTAGCGCTTGTTTCCAGATATCTAAGCAGGAGGGGCATGGATTTGGAGCTCGGGAATTAGGTTTGGACTCTGCTCTTCAATGATGAGCGGCTGTGGGACCTTCAACCCCTCCGGGCTTAGGGTTACTTCAGTTTTAAAGTTAGGGAGTTTTACTGAGAACGCTAAGATCTCTTCCAGTTCTGAAAATATACCATGTTTCAACACTGTCCCAACGTTAAATTCACTTGGGCAGTTTTAAGGCATGCCGCTGCCCAGAGATTCTGATTGAATTGGATTGGGTCGGGCCTTGATCTAGGTTCGTAGGTTCAGAAGAGCATATAGTTTGAGGGGACCCTGTCAAGAAGAAGAACAAAACAGTACCTTACTTTTGAAAATGTTATAAAAATGTGACCTTGTGAACACGTTGCAGGGTCCCTCTCCTCCCAGGGCCTCCAGAGGGGTCTGTGCAAGTGAGTGTCCCTGAAGGTTAACTTTACTGCTTCAGGGTAAATCTAGGGGTGCCCAGGCACCAGTAAGTCATAAATGCTTCCCAAGTGATTCCAACATTCACAATTGCAGTGTGAGAGTCTTGAGGTAGGGTCCAAATCTTGAGGTAAGGATGAGTGTGAAAGCACATGGTAATCCCGCCAGCTCTGCCCGGAATATCCTTGTTTAGAAGTTTCCCCTCCATGCGTCCGTCTCCTAACTAATTCCTACTCACTAGTAAGGTTCAGATTCAAGGTCACCTCGTCTGGGACCCTTTCCTAATCCTCTGGTTAGATGTCATCTTCTGTATTTGTCTCAGACCTGTGCATGGCTCCGGCATGGCCCACAGTACATGCTATTATAATTATTTCTTTATGCTTCTTTCTCCCCCGCCTAAGCTGTGAGCAACTTGAGGGCAGAGATTGTGTCTTGGGTGTCTTTTCATCCCAGGACCTAACGCAGTGCCCAGCACATGAAGCCTTCATGGAAAAAAGGGGAAAAAAGTAAATTATTATTATTTTTACACAGAAGACCTTTTGGTCCCCCCTCCCCATTATATTTTCTAGTCTCTTCTCCCAATAGCCAATGAAGATACCACACTGGAAATCTAGTCAGCTTCTCCATATTTACAAATTTAAGCCCTCAAAACCCCTCTCAAATGCCTACAAAAAAGCTAGATTAACCACTGGATGGCACTGGTGTTGGAGCAGAAGGGCATTTGCACAGCATATGGGAGTATCAGAAAGGATCCTGGCAAGAACCAGGAGGCACACCCGGCTGAGATTTTGTAGATAAAAGATGGTAAGGGCTATTTACAGAGGTGCGTGCAGAGTGAAGGGAACCGGTAAGGGAGGTTGAGGCCCCCAGGAACCCGTTATCCTCCAAGTCTTAGGAACCATGTTCCCCAACCATGTTGAGGGTTGGAGCCCAGAAGAGGGGCTGCCCAGTAGGAGCTCTATTTCGAGAAGTGTGGAGGCACCCGAAAGACGCTGCTGAAGAGAATGGAGCACAGGAAGAAATACTTTGATCTCTCTCCTGCCCTCCAGTCTCCCGCTGATGCTTCCCATGGACCCACCGACTGGAAGCCAGAGGCAATGGGGCCCCAGTGAGGCAGTACACAGGGATCACTCCCCTGCACCCAGCTCAGAGTCGGGGGATGAAGGTGGAGATGCATCTGGGGAGGGAAGGTTAAACAGAAAAATCAGCACAACGGAGAGGGTGATGTCATATTACAGGGAGGGGAGGAAATAACTGGATGTCTTTATCTGTAATAACTTGATATAGTTTAAAGTAGTTCTGCTGTACTTATTTGAAGTGAAACCAAACTCTAGGCAATTTATAACTAGCCTAAGAGTAAAGGGCAGACAGCGAAGATGACTCTGCATATCCATCTGCTCTATTCTAGGAAAGAGAAGCAGCGGCATGTGGGGATATTGACTCCCACCTGCCGATCCCCGCCCCTCACTGTTGAGAGGTAATCACTCTTGTTTCTATTCACATCTTATTTGCTCCTTGGGTCCCACAGCTGTCGGCACCCCATTTTTCCCTTACCATCTCCCACATCACCTCGGGTATTTCTAAGGGACTCTCCTTCTCATCGTGAAGATCCAAGCTTGCCGGTTTGGAAGAGCTTACCACTTAGCTCTCTGCTGCCATGCACGGCTAATTACCTCGGGGACTATAACAGTTGGGGTCCACCGGTCCCCTCCTCAGCCTGAAACCTCGTACCCACCTTGAAAGGGGGCAGAAACAGCACTGCAGGTTGTGTGTCCCTAGAGGAGGCCTCACACTAGGTATGCAGGGTCTCTGCAGTGCTGGAGGAGGCCAGCAGGGGCGCCCTCGGCACACACTCCCCTATGGATCCCCTTCTGCCCCGCCACTGCTCCCAGGTCCCCTTCCCTCTGGGGTTCACCTCACTGACCTGTCTCCTCACGCAGAGGGTCGTCAGAAGCAGTGAGAGGAGCACGTTCTGAGAGGACGTGCCAGGGGTCTTCTTTGGCCTGAGGTCCACTGTTCCCCCCAACCCTGGCTGCCCACCATTTCTTCTCTGTGTCTCTCGTTTTTCCACAGTTGGGAGATGACAAAGTAAGGGGGAGGTAGATGGGATTCTCTTGTTTCTCCGGTTCTTAAAGTACCTCTGGGGGGAGTTTCAGAATAAGAATGTGGCTGACCCCCATCAGTGTTGAACTTTCCAGTCTGTAACTTGTGGGCAAGACTGGAATCTGGGGTGGGCAACCGCATTTGTGGAGGAGATATTTTTCTCTGCAGCTATCTAGAAAGAACAAGGAGGGCTCTAATGCAGGTAGAGCAGGGCTCTCAGGAGGGCTGGGGAAAAATACAGAATTCTCCTAGCTGAGGCTGAGGGAGGGCTTCAGGAAGAGCTGAGCAGCTGAGTGAGGTTACGGCTGCGCCGGAAGGGCTCACGAGGGAGGAGCCAGAGGGGCCAGGCGCTGGGAGTCTGCACCTGAGCCTCCTTGTGCGGGGTGATGGGTGGGCGGGAGTAGGGGAGATGGGGGAGGAGTAGGGGGAGGGGTGGGGGAGGGGGAGGAGTAGGGGAGGGGTGGGGGAGGGGGAGGGGAGGGTGGGGGAGGAGTGGAGAGGGGGAGTGGGGAGTGGGGTGAAGCCTGAGTTTTCCTTCCTACTTCTTCTGGGGATTGTGAGTCAAGGGGTTACCTGCAGGGGATGACCCCAAGAGACTAGGGAGCCACTAGATACGTAATACACGTACCCTCTTAGGTTGCGACTTCTGTGAGGGAAGGGGCTGTGGTGTCTTCTTCATAACTCAGCCCCAGCTGACTTACAACACCTGATGTAAATGTAGGTGCTAAAGGGTGCTCAAGGGTGGTTGAATGAATGCATGAAGAAAGAAGACAGCTGGTGTTTGGGGTTAACTTTAAACACTGTGGTCAAAGTGCTCACAAGCTGGCTTACCAGGCAGATAGCTGAGCTTTTCTTTCTAGATGCTGAATGGGAGTAGGCGCCGAAGTCAAGTCATTCCCCCTGCCGCCTCCCCTGCACCCACAAAAAAAGAGAACCTGTGCAGGGTCGAAGCCAGCTTGCTGAGTTCCAAGCTCCAACACATGTCTTTCCCCAGGTCCTCTGGTAAACCTGTGCCTGAGAAAAGCCCATGGAGGTGGGCGGGATGCTGGGGGGGGCGGGGACTGTGAGTCTGACCTTTCTTTTTACTCAGCTCTCAAGTCCAAGTCTCTGAAACCAGACCCAGAGCTCTAGACAGGGGTGCATCCTGGGTGTTTGTGGCATATGCTTCAGCAAGCAGAGCCTTCCAGACCACAGGATTTGTCCAAAATCAATCTCCCTCTAGCCAGGGGATAACTGTGAATAACCATCCCATGCCCCAGCTGGAGATTTCCAGGGCCTTAAAAGCTAATTAACAATACCCTGGGAGTACCTAGTACATTTCCATAAAAACCAATGGCCCTACTGCCAGCTCCAACTCATAGGGTTCCGTGGCTCACAGGGCTGCTGACTCAGAGCGCTCCCGGGCAGGTTGTGATGGGTTTCATGAGCATCTCTTCTCACTGCTGTCTGAAGAGGGGAGGGAGGCTCTGCCCAGGTGATAATTGCCTTGACCTTGAGTCTAGTAAAAACTGGCAAGAAAAATGCTGTTGTAGCCTTAGAGTTTTCAGTGCTTGAGAAGAGTGGAAGCAAAGCCAGGGCACATGGAGACAGAGTAAAACCTGGTTTCACAACTGGGTTGGGAAATCAAAGGATTTCCCAACTCAGATCTCAGGAGACCCAGTGGAGAATCCTGTGGCTTCCATGAAAAGCCCAGTTCTAGTTAGCAGGCGTGAAGCCATAGAGGGGGTTTATTGTAATAGCTCAGAGTGGAACTTACAGCCTCAGACCCCCTAGCTGAGCTCCTAGCTGATCATGACCTACCTTAGCCTTTATTTGCTCATCATTCAGATGGAGATAATCATAGTATGTATTACATAGGTTGTTGGGAGGATTAAACAACTTGCATGGTGCCTGGTAGATAATCAGTGTCTGATAGCACTCACTTTCTTCCTCAGCAGTAGGAAGCCAAGGTGAAGTCAATGGCTGGGCAAGAAACTCTTTGGGAACATTTATATTAAATGACACATTCTCCTCTTTTCCCACCACTGATATCAAATCCAGCAAACAAAGACAGACAAATACAATATATACGTTGCAACTGGACAGTCGATTTTTTTACTGATGTGCAGCAAAATTCTTCACAGAATCACTGTACTTAAGCGGTACTCCAGGCCACACCAAGATACAACCAGTGGCTACTCAACAAGCTTGCATTAAACTCCTTTGCTTACAAGATGAGCCCAGCATTATGACAAGCCCTGCCCTCAGGAAGGTCATAGTCTATGTGGGGAGACACATGCAAACACATAATATTGGCACTAGGGCATGGGTTCTAACACAGTTGTGCTTGAACTAGCCTGTCTCACAGTCATCTGCCAAGCTTGCTAAGACAAATCCTGGACTCCGTCCCCACTGATTCTAACTCAGTAGGTTAGGGATCAGGCCCATGAATTTACATTACGTTCCTCACAAAGTCCCAGGTGATGCGGATCCTTTGAGGAGCACTATTATAATAGAAGTCAAAAATGACGGGGTGGATTAGAGCGGAGCAAGAGAGTCATGAATTATTTTTTCTGGAGGGGGGGAGTTGCTATCTGGGGTGACTTCATGGAGGAAGTAGTATTTAAGCAGAAAAAATACTAAAAAGTCAGGGAAAATGCAGAGTACCTGCAGCAAGCTGAAAAAATACCAGGGTGTTTGTGTTGGAGAAGGAAGGGTAACAGGAGGAGGTGTTGGACACTGGTTTCTAGAAGACCTGGGTGCTCAGGCTAAGGAGGTTGGACTTATTCTGTGAATAACAGGGGGGCTGCCAAATGTTTTTGAGGATGGGAATGACGTCACCAACTCAATGACCTGATGCTTTACGTCTGTGCGAGAGACAAATTAGAGGAAGTGATGAGAAAACCAGTTGGCTGGCTGACTTCTAAAATTCTCTAAGTGAAAGGAGGCCATCTGGAAGTCTAAAGTAGGCCAGTGGGGACAGAAAGAAGGATTCCTCCATGAAAGACAAAGTGGAGGGAATATCATCGGAGTTGTGAAATTAAGTTGCATGCGGTTGATGAGGGAGAGAAACAAGTCAAAGATGGTCCTAAGGAATGCAGCCAGAGTACCAATGCCAGCAGAAGACTTAGGGGTTTTAGGAAGAAGAAGGATTTACCAAGGAAGATAATGACTTTGGTTTGTACCTCTTGAATTTGAAGCGCCTACACGTTATCTAGTAGTTTGCAATGCAATGCTGGGTTCGGTAGAGAGGCTGGGTCTGAGCATTTATATCTGAGTGCATCACGTATAGAAGACTGTAGAAACTGGGAAAGTAGATCTTCATGCAGGGAGAACACATGGAGAGAGGGGTGTAAGCAACAGAACCTTAGCGAATGTCTAAAGTGGTTGGCGAAGAAGAGCTAGCAAAAAACACTCGGAAGCTGTGGTCTGGGAGGCATTGGGGAGGTAGTTGTTGCCGTCAGTGAAAGCACTGAAAGACGATGAGGAAGATTTTAGGAAGGGAGTGGCTCACAGTGTTAACTGCTAGAGAGGAAAGAGGCCTTTGCATGTGTGGATTGGGAACCTCAAGAGTGCGCTGTCCAAGGTGGGGCAGGATCAGGCTGCAGAGAGTCGAGGAATAACTAGGAGGTGAGGAAGTAGAGGAAGCGGGAGTTGAGTGGTGACAGGAAGAAAATGGGACAGTAACTTGAGAGGTAAACAAGTTCATGGGCAGGTTTTGTTGTTGTTTTAGGATCTAGGGGACCGCAGCAAGTGTGTAGGCCAAGTGGAAGGAGCCAGTGGAAAGGGAAAGATTAAAGAGGTAAAACAAGAGGAGATGATTGATGCCGCAGGGTCTGGGAGGAGATGAGAGGGTGGGAGGGAAAGCCCTGGGACAAAGGACCACTTTATAACAAGGTCCTCTAGGTGTTCTGGCAATGAGACAGCCTTGGATGGGCTCCAAGCAAGACTCTCCTTTTATTGAAACAAAGAGCATGGTGGCACCAACGCGGCCCTGGGAATCTCAAATCCAGAGCTGTCTGCTTTTTCCCAAGACCAACCTCTCCACTTTCAAGCATTCAGAAAGGACCAAAGGTTAAATGAGAGTTTCAGTATTCTCATTTTCCAACAAATTTATTTCCTCCCTGTTAGCCAAATCATGGAGTCTTTTCCCTCACCTGGGCTCCCAAATTTAATTAACAACCTTCCTTCTTTCCCTCTGAGAGTCAGAACAGAGACCTCATTTCTCTCCTTCCCTTCCTAGCTTTTGCTTATCTAAACTAAGGGCCCATGGGAGCTTTCAGTTGATTTATTTCAGCTGGTCCCTCACAGCTACAGGGACTCTGGGTTAACCTCCTTGGCCCCTCTGGGACCATTTTTAGGAAGGTCTGCTAGGTATTCTGACCTACTAATAGGTCCCTCGAGGGGAAGTCCACACTGTCACGGTAGATCTTACTACCTAACACCTTGTGAAATCCTAGGCTTTGCTGAGCTCAGTCAAGACACTGCAGGAAACACATGGGCTGGGGTTCCCAGAGAGACTGTCTAGATCTCGAAGAATAATGCTAAACAGACAGCGTGCAAAGCCCTCTGCACTAGGAGCCTTTAACTAGTAGCAGGAGAAAGGGATGAAATGTGTCTGTTTCCTAGAGTTTGTATTATTTGCAGATAGTATTGCGGCATTATTAATTATGAGACGAGCCAGGAGTTGTTGGGCGAAAGGATATTGTCAAAGGTGTTTTCCCCTTTTGTTTGCCTAGAGGGTGTGGCCTCCTCACCTTGGCCTTGCTCCAGGTGCTAATGCTTTTTTTAGGGGCATGTCATTAGTTTGAGCAACAGAGCCCTGTTCTGCACCCTTCACAGAACTACATTAATCTCTGCTCTTCAAACACTTTCTTGAACATCTAGTTCTGTTTCATACCATTTACACAACCCTAGCACTGGAAATTGTAACGCTGTCTCATCTTTCATGTTAAATTGAAGATGTCAGGAGAAAGAAAATAGCCAAACATGATTATAAACACAGCAAGTGCGATGTGAACTTCTGCTCGAAGCCATATTTTTAAAACTTTGTTATAACACATATAGGAGTTTGTTTCCTACTGTCTATAATTTTTGTTTTGACCTTTAAAAATAAGATATGGATGAAAAGTATGGGAAATATAGTTAGTGAAATATAATGAGCTGTGCTTTAAAGTTAGAAATGGAGTAAGAAATATACATCATTGCATGAGAGATGTACGTTTGGCTGCAATAGCCTTGCCAACAAGTTTTTCTTTTATTTTCCGAAGTGTTGGTCTTAGTCAATCTTTACGCGTTGCGGTAATGAAAAACTATTTATTATGTCTTCGTAAAATGTCATAGTCATTTTACCTGAGTGGGGGAGACTGCTAACCTAAGTGACTCAGTGACTATGTAAGGAAAAGGATTTGCCCATTTATGCTGCTTCAGATCTTCCCATGTAAAGAGCAGCTCCGTATGGAGGCTAGGCACAGGTGTTCAAGGCAGACCATCTTGGTTTAAATCATGGTTCTGTGTGGACTTCACCAATTTACTGCTCTCTGTGTCTCAGATTCCTCTTCTGTAAAATATGGATGGTATCAATAATAATAGTAACCTACCTCCAATGGTGTGGAGATTAAATCATTTGATATCTGTAAAGTGATAACAGATACCGTTCCTACTCCACACAGACCCCTTATCCAGGTACCCACACGCATCCCACCTGTTGCAGGTCTGGGCTGCTCACACCTGCACCTCCCCAAGAGACTTGCCCTTGGCTGATGGGAACTGTCTTGCTGGCCACATTTGTTAGGTGCTCTCCCCACCCAACCCCACTGAGGGTGGCTCAGAGCCAATGACCTTCTGGTCCAGGGATAGAAGAGCCAGCACCGTTGCTTCTGGAAGGGATCAACAGTCAGGTACAACTCGCCATCTGGATCTCCCCTGGAATCGGGCTGAGGCTAGACTTCTCTAGAAAACACACTTTGCCCGGCTTCTCTCCCTGCCCTGCCCTTCTTCTCTCACTCCTCTACTGGTTTCTCCTCGATAAAAGTTCTCCCTGGCGGGCCCAGGAAGCCCCATCTCAGGCTCCTCTAGGGAACTTGACCTGAGACCAGTACTTCAAAGAGTGCTTGGCACTTAATACTCATTCAGTAAACGTCAGCAATGATTAAGGATTGAAAATAATCAAATTTTTGGTCTTCATCAGGTGTATGAACCGGAGAAGCCTTTATTGTTTAGAATTGAGTGGCCTACAAATGTGTCATCAGAGTTGAAAACGCAGGGCTTCCACGATCGTCTTTTAAACTATGCTTCTTCTAGCGGCTGTGCTTGAGTGCCTACAAAAGGCAAGTGCTAGAGGTGTCAGGGGTGGTCAGTCAGGCTTGAAAGTGAACAAGCACGATGGAGGAACACCAGGCCCAGCTCCATAAGTGATGAGCAGTGGGGTCTCAGGTGTCCTAGGTTTCAGGGTCCGAGGGATGTAACAGGAGAGGAGGGAAGCGGAGGGAGAAGAGGCAAAGCAGTGGTGACTGGAAAGGAGAAATCGTCCAGTTCTCTGTCACTTCTTGAGAGACAGGGGACAGGTTTGAATCTGGTGCTCAGGTTCTTTGGTGGGCGGTGGGCGATAACCAGGCCTGATATATTGTTTTGTTCAAATCATCCTTGAACAAAACTCCTCTCAGCGTTGGGAGGGAAAGGGCAAGGCAAAAAGGAGTGGAAAGATGGGAGCTTTAGCTGCCGGAAGATGGTGACCCTTCTTGCCTTGCAGGGGAGAGACAGGCACTTTCTAGATTTAGGAGAGTGGACAGAGAGTCAGCTTAACTGCTCAGTGTGTGTTGAAAGGCAGGTGGTAGTCCTTCCTGGAATGTGTTCCTATCGAGGACAAAAGCCACGGTAAAGCGCACAGCGGGCCGTGCTGCAGGAGCATAGCACCCCGACGATGTCGTGCCACAGCGCTTAGGGGGGAGAGAGGGCCAGAAGTGACTGTCAGAATGGGCCGCTGAGCCTGGGAATTTCAGCTTCCTAAATTCAAATGCAGTCTTGAAGAAGTTCTTTTCCATTTACCATCTCACGGTCAGGAAAGCCGAGACCTGGACAGCAATTTGCAGGTGCTTGACATCCATTTCAGTAATTGCCAACTACTGGCTTTTTCTCCCGGAAGATGTGCCCTTGTCACCAACATCATTTACAGCAGATGAGTTCGAGACATCCGCATTAGGTAAAAACCCGGCCTCCCAGGACTTACCATCAGATATTGATTTGCTTTACTACCAGGATCACTCATGTGACCAGGTGACAATGGGTTCACCTGGCGGTAAGATGGTAAGGCTGGTTGCATCATTAGGATAGGAGGTACAGGAGAAGCGCTGCTAAGTGTCTGCAGGTCCATTCTAGTGAGACTTCTTAGAGAAGGTGAAATTCAAAGCCAGAAGAGGAGGAATGGGTATGCTCTGGAGGTTGGGTTCATGACATTCAACAAGGCCCAGGCTCTCAGGGTTCACTGCATTAGATGGTTAACAGCTACTCTGTATTGGGACCATTTTAGGGTGAACTTTGCACTTTTACACATTATCTTGGTCTGCTATCAACACAGTGACATTGTCATTTCCTCCCTTTTTTATTTTGAGAGAAAACGGAGGTTCAGAAAACTTAACCCAGTTAGGAAGTGGGAAAGTCAGCATTTGGACCCTGGCCATCTGCCTGGTATTTCTGAGTCCGGTATTTCTCTTTACTAGAGAAAAGAGCACAGCCCTGCTGTAAATACGTCCTGAGAGAGAGTGCATCTTATAGTATAGGATGTGCCACTTTTCTCTTTTGATTTATTTCTTGATTACAATTAACATTCACATGTATGAAAACCCAGAAAGGATAAAACTCTTCCTACCATCCTGGTCCCTCATCTGCTGAGTTCTTCCTCCCCAGCCCCACAGGTGCCTGCTGGTGTTGGCTTCTTATACATTCTTCCAGGGTCTCCTTATGTCCTAAGAGGAAATAGGAGATTCTGTTCTTCTTTCTACTTTCACACAAAAGTTAGCATATTAAAAACACTGTTTCATCCTTTTTTCAATGAACTCTCCTTCCTAGAGATCTTTCCATATCATTTTACAGGAGCTTCCTCAATCTCTTTCACAGTCGTATTGTCTTCCATTATATGGACGTCCTGTCATTTACGGAACCAGTGCCCCACTGATGAAAATTTGGTTGTTCCTTATTTTTCGCTATTAGAAAATGCTGCAAGGAGTAACTTGTACATTCATCCTTTAGCACATACACAAGCACATCTGTCAGTTAAATTGCTAAAAGTAGAATTGCTGAGGTAAAATGCTTGTATTTGTAATTTTTTGTGGATACTCACCAGAAACTTTGATAAGGCCAAAGTGAGACAGAAAGTACTTGCATACAGTGGTTGCATAGTGGGTTTGCCAAGGACATACCCAGCTAACGAGGACCCCAGCTGACTTCCTTCAGAGGATTAAGTATTAGGGGGGCACCCTGACTACTCACTGCAGCCAAGGATGCCCGGGCTTTGGCCTTTAGTTCCCCTTCCTTTCTGCGCCGGCTCTAAAACCAGGAAGACAATATACCCTTGAAGTTCCTCCTCTTGCCCTTGGACTTATCGTACTGGGAAACAGAACTGAGACAGGCAGCCATCTGCAACCTGTCTTAGAGAAACAGAAGAAGCACAGGCTCTGGGGCCAGAAAGACCAGAGTTCTAATCTTGGCTCAATCACTTTTTATCTGTGTCATCTTGGGTGAGGTTTTTATCCTCTCTGGGCCTGGATTCCTTCATCTGGGAAAAAGGGAAAATGATGGTACCCATCAGAAGTGGTCATGGTGAGGATTAGAGATAATCTGTGGAAAGCACACCCTGTGCTCAATAAGTGGTTGCTATGATTTGGGGGAATTATCCTAAAACCCATGCTTATAAACACCTTCTTTGTGTCACTGAGGCCCGGCCTCTACCTGGCATGCACATCAATGACTCATAACCTCAGCTACAAAACCATCTCATTACGGATGGTTCACCTCTTTGTAAGTACTTCCCGAGTGGTTTGCCACATCCGTCGATGATGCAGGATTCCTCACGAAGCAACCACGCTAAGCTCCATCCACACCCTTATAACATCAAAGGACCCTGGCTCATTAATTAGTCAGAAAGCAATTATTCACTGTTCGGTCCAGCACCTAAGCTGGCCCTTCCTTGAAAAACACCAAGGTTTATCTAGAGTCAGATGAGCTTGGAAATCCTACAGGTAGGGCCACCCACAGCATCTCAGTCCACGACAGGTGTCTGGACACACAAGAAGAAAAGACCCACGGAATAAAGAGCAGACATTTTCATCGCTGCTCTGAGAGGTGCTGCTTCCAATTCTCTTTGTTCATCTTTTTCTGGTAGTTTTTGACCCCCAAATCAGCACACAGAGGTCTGTGTCCTCTTGGTGAAGGGAACGAATGCTCTCTGAAGTACAAACTCCAGTGATAGCAGTAATGCAATGGTGGATTACCCTTGTTTCCTCATGTTCTGAATCCATTAAAAGGGGGGAATTGAATTCTATCTAGTCAGGACCCTCATTCCTTTCCTTAATTGCTTTTTAAACTACTGAAATGAAAAGTTGCCAACGAGGCACATATTAGCCATTCCTCCCCTTCTCGGCCCATTCTTGCTACACTCCCATCTTCCACCCTTCAAAGTAGTTCAGCAGCAAAGTGTTCCAAACCGTGAGTCACTCATGGATTGTTCAGGCTACCGAAGGAAAATCTGTTAATGGGATTCGCAGAGCTTACAGCCAAAAAGAGCAAGATATGGAATGGCCAATGTGTAAAGGATTCTTCCATGTCATTCAGAGTAATGAGATTCCGTTGCAGCTTCATCCTGAATTGAAATCACTGACAATGTATTTGCCTATTCATTTTTGGACACTTTGATCTAAAAACCGGTCATTGGAGGAAATCAGTCTAACATCTGAGAATTGTAGGCACTTGAAAATGAAAGAAGAATTCTCTAAGTTTATCTCTTTCCCTAATACTTTTGTGGTCCTGAAGCAGAGGCTGAAGACTGAGTATCTTGGGTGATAAGCTCACTGCCTGTTAAAAAATCTGATAAAGATTTGTGGCAGGAATATTAACTTATAGTATTTGCAGTTTTTGACTTTGAGATCATCAAGGATTAGTTGCAGGCTTTTATGTCACTGTGGAGATTTGAGTGGAAATGTTCTTATATCTGCACTGTGCAATACGGTAGCCACTAACCACATGGGCTATTTGAATATAAACTCGTTAAAATGAAATCAAATTAAAATTTCTGTTTTTTGGTAACGCTAGCTACACCTCTAGCACTCAACACCCACATGCATCTGTGGGGCAGTGCAGCTCGTAGGTGTAGAAAGTGTGATGGACACGGATCTACCAGACTGAATGTGATGGAGAGCTCTACAGTGGTTAACTGACGAATTAGTAGCTCCTTATAAAAGCCTTTCCTCTTCATTAGTGTGGCACTTTACTCAGCCCTCCTAACATCGCTAAACACGGTTAGCTACAGAGGAGGAGACTTACAAATCAAAGTTCATGCATTTATGGTTCAAGAACTAGTTAAGCATAACTGGGTTATGTGTAGTAGTCAACCCTTCTGAATCACCAAGTTTATCCAAATTTCTTCATTAAAAAAAAAAATTGAGTCGGGACCATAAATGGACCTGCTTTGGGAGATAATGTTTCCCCCAGGGGAAAAAAATGCTTTGGTTTTGTATATTGATGTTATTCAATGTACAAGCACATGTAAATTTCCCATCGTTTGAAATAACACAAGAGTTGGGTCAGATATATGCAAAACAGAGCAAACAAAACCCCCCTAGCCTAAGAGTCTGCATTTTCCGGTAACGAGTTCACTCTCAAGCCTGATGACTTGTCTACCCTGCCTTGATGCAAAAAGGATATGAGGCAGTATTACATGTGTTTTATGAGTAAAATCTAATCATTGTTCCATATTCATATGTTCTTTTGGAGATATCTCTTAAGGAGTTAATAGCTGTTACCTCTCCCCCCTCACCCCACTACCTGCCCTCCCACCTCCACCTATTGTCAGCATTATAGTCTAGTAGAAACCATCAAAATGAACACCACCAAAGGAAGTCTTGGAAGGAGAACAAAAATTCAAAGGGTTAAACATGAACATTAGTGTGAATTATTCTATGAGCTTCATCTAGGGGGACAAAGGGCGATAGAGGCTTATTTGATGTCTGTAAAGTAACTAACCTTTAGAGGGTTTATTCTGTGCCAGGACTGTATTCCACACTCTGTATTTACTCATTTAATTGTCACAGAGCAGCTGTGTTTTTCTGATGAGGAAACTGTGACTGGGAGAGGTTAAGCAATTTACCTACGTTCACGTAACCAGGCTACAAAACCAGGCAGTCTAGGGCTGCAGCGGTACCTTTACCCATGAGGCTAACTGCTGCCCTATTGTGTCATGTCTGCTTGGGCACCGGTTGGGCTCCGTCCTTTGTCCCGAGTACAGCCTGCTAGGGTGAGCTGGTCCCTGGAGCTAGTCTCGGAATGTAGGATGTGAGGTCTGTGCCGTGTATCATGACTCATCCGGAAGCTGCAAGGTGAGCCGGGCAGTCACTGGAATGCTTACCTCCATTCCCCCTCACTGGGGGTTTATGGCTCGGCCAGGTGTGGAGGAGAGAGAGGCCGCTCTGCTCGCTCAACAACCTTTCCTTGGTCCAGGTCCAGGCTTTGCCAGGGGAATCCAGGAGGGGTGGTCCCAGTCCTGCCAGCTCACTCTTTTTTGGCTCTTTGGTGGACTTGGGGGCACCAGGAACTGGTGAAGGCTGGAGGGTATGCGATGTCCTTTAGGAATAGAAAGTTGTTTTTGGTAGGGTCCAGCCTGGGTCCCCAGTCCCTTTGAGTAAGTGTAAATGGGCTCCCAGCTCCAAAACAATTCTGCTTTAAAGCCCCACATCTAGCAATTAAAACCCAAGATGCAGTTGAAAAGCAAAGGAAGAAAGGCTTTCCTTTGTAGAAGCACCAAATTATCCCATTGCTAGCAGCCTCTAAGGCATATAGTGAAAGCACAGTGTCGTGAAAAAGTGGCCCAGCACAGTGTCTATCCAGTCAGCAGACACTTAGCTGGCTTAGAGCCGGGCTCCTTTGTCGAGGGAAGCCATGTGGTTGGCACAATGCAGGTGCCCTCAGCGGTCCTTGTGTGTTTGTGTGGCTGGGCTGGGAATTTACTCCCCTACCCCTTATCTGTAGCAGGGTGACTGCCAGAAGGTAGGGTTACGGAGCCAGACAGAAGGCGAGAGGGCTCTCTCTTCTCTGCCGGGGTGGTCTCTTTGTTCCTATCTTCCTGGAAAAGATGATTAGATACAGCTCCGGGTTAGGAAAGAACCTTGAGATCATATAGACCCACCCGCATTGCTGCTTTGCAGATAAGAAAACTGAACCTTGCAGTGGTAAAATGACATGCCCAAGGTCAGTTTAATGTCAGAGATTATGATCATGGATGTCATCCAGAGAAAATCCCAATTCTTGTCCCAAGCTACAAAGTGGGACCAGTTTGTAAGATAACTTTCTTAAAGGTCTTCAGTGCTATTTCTTGGTAAAAAGCCTCCATTTTTGTGGTTCACGCATGGAGCCCTCTGTGCAGAGGAAACTGAGGCAGAGGAAAGTGTTTTTATTATTATTTATAATGAGGACTCCGCTAACTGTCTAAAGGATTCGTGGTGGCTTGTAATGAAAGGGAGGCATCTAATAAAGCTGTTAAAATTAAAAAGCATTTTATGTAGAAGGACAGTAAATAACCATATTAAACTTCTAAGTTAAAGGCAGCCAAGGGGAATAGCATATGAGTAACTCAGCTCTCATCATCTATTGAAGTATATTAATTCTTCAGGTACAACATTCTTAGAGAAAATTTAGATGGTTACCTTACCATTCCTCACCCATTGCAGAGTTGTTTTCTTTTGTTCTGAATCCACTTAGGGAAGGGCTCTGGGGCCAGCCATGATGCTCTGATCCTTACTGGCATGAATGCATGGTGCTCAAGACGGGGTGCCCGAAGCCATTACTACCATGCTTCGCCATTACTCTGAGGCACTGTTTTCATGGTGCACTATTTTGACCCCCCTATAGCTTTTATCTGGGAGCATATATTGTCACCTAATAACTTAGTTTGTCTTTTTAGAGACTGTCAGGGTCTTCACCTCTAAATACAAGGACACATCTGGGCACACCAAAGGCAGAACTTCCAGCAGGGAGATCTCATCAGAAGCCATTTATCTGAATTCCAACGGCATATATGCAGTACCTACTGCATGTCCCACTCCTGTTGAGGAGCAAGGGATAAGATGTGAGTTGGACTGGATCGATAGATAGATGTGGGTCTGATGACTTATAATACAATATAATGACAAAATATGGTGTGATATAATGGAACAGTGGCCAGAAAGGCATGTTTTAGGAACACAATAGAAGAACAGATTCTACCCAGGGGCGTGGGAAGAGTCTTCCCAGAGAAAGTAACATTTTATTCATTCTTTCAACAAATAGTTACTGAACATCTGTTTTCTTCCTGAGGTTGTATTGGGTGCTGGGATGATCAAAACAGTCTTGGTCACCTATCTATAGAGGGAGAAGGGGACTCCTAGAGTGTATTCTAGAAAAAAGGAACCCTATGAACAAGTATGGAAAGGACATAGTAGTTAAAGGGTGACCAGGTAATGTGAGGGGCATGAAGGAACTTGAACTTAATCCTATAGGCAATGGGGAGGCAGGGAAGGATTTAAGGAGGAAAGTGGAATGATCTGATTTGTGCTTTCGAAGATAGTCACAAAGATTTCATTATTTAAAAAACAAAACCATGAAAGTACTAGAAAAAGATACAGGTAAATATTTATATAATTTTAACTTGGGGGAAAGCTTTGTCAGTGTATGATATGGAAAAGTTAAAACCATACAGAAAGGGGCTTCCCTGCTGGCGCAGTGGTTGAGAGTCTGCCTGCCGATGCAGGGAATGCGGGTTCGTGCCCAGGTCTGGGAAGATCCCACATGCCGTGGAGCGGCTGGGCCCGTGAGCCATGGCCGCTGAGCCTGCGCGTCCGGAGCCTGTGCTCCGCAATGGGAGAGGCCACAACAGTGAGAGGCCCGTGTACCGCAAAAAAAAAAAAAAAAAAAAATACAGAAAAAGATTTGAATAGGTAAAGATTTAAAAATTGTATACCACCAAATCACTATTAAAAGGACAAAAGTTAAAAAAAAAAAAACTTTAAAAAAGTTAAAAAGGACAAACTCGGGAAAATTTAATAGCCTTAAAATCCTGAACATACAAATGGCTCTTACACAATAAGTAAGACAAAGAACACCTCCTAGAAAATGGGCAAAAGAAGAAATTCAAATGTCCAATAAAACAGATAAAAAATATTCAAGTGCACTAGCAACCGAAACATATTCGATGACATTCTTCATTTACCAGATTGACCAAAGGTTTTTTTAAGAAGGTAGTGACCAGTGTTAGCCGAAGGACTAGAGAAACAGGCACTTTAAAGTACTAGTGGCTTTCAGGTGGTTTGGAAGAGCAATTTGCAATGTGTTACAATGAATGGATACACTGACTCAGCAAATTTACTTTTAGAAATACATCTTAAGTAAACAGATTCATTCACAAAAATCTTTGTTCCAAATGATTCATTCCAATGTAGCTTATAATAGTAAAAACAAAACAAAACCTAAAACAAACAATGACCAAAAAACCCCAGCAAGGAAACAATGAAAATGTTCCACCCTAAAATAAAGGATTGGTTAAAAATACAACGGCCCAGCCATGTGCCATGTGACCAAGAGGAAAGATATGGTTCCATATTCACTGTCAGTGAAATCTGCCCACAATAGATCACTAAAGAAGAATTGAAGATTATGGAGAACTATCGTAGCAGGAGCTCATTTTTGTAAATATATATTTTATATACATGTACACAAGAAAAATCTGGGAAAAAAGACAACAAAATGTTGAATGTTATTTCTGATCATAGTTGTTATTTTTTTCATCACGCCCATCTTTATTTTCTCATTGTGCTTCAGGAAACGTGAATTCGTAAAAGAAATAAGTCAGCTACTGTAACAAAGTAAGACAACTCAGGTGCAAAAGCCTGATGGCTTTGAGGAGGCCTTTGCCATAATCCGAGTAAGAAAATGAGAAAGGGCTGGGCTGGGCTCCAGTGGTTTCCAGACCCTGGCAGTACTTCAGAATCACCTAGGGAGGTATTAAAAAATACTAATTCCAAGGCACAACACAGACTAATTAATTTAGAGTCTCTGGCATGGGGTATGTTTTAACCTCTGCTCCCCTAACCCCCGACCCCTTCCAAGTGACTACAATGTGCGGCCAGAAATAAGACCACCACTCTCTAGGGCAGTGGCAGTTGGAAAGGAAAGAAGGATTTGATGTTTCGTGGGTGGGATCTCTGAACAGGATATTAATCGAAAGACACCCACGAAGCTAGCTTTAGTGGGTTTCCTTTCATTCCATGTAGCTTTCAAGGTCAAGTGTATTGCTGAGGAATGCAGAGGCACTGAGAAACATCCTCTGTTGATCTCTCCAGGCTAAGCTGCCGCTGGCATTGCAGACTGAAGGCTGCATCCAGTTTGGCACACGTGGGGTGCACCACTGCTGCAGGGACAAGGCGCCCATCTTCTCAGGGCCTGCATATGAGCAGTCAGAGCGCTGGAGTACTGGCAACACAGAGAGCTGCACAGTTCAGAGAGAGGATATTTCATACACATATGTGAATGCGACTGTTACTTACATGATGCTTTTTTTTTTAGGGGAGGTTTTGTTTTAAAGCTTGCTGGAGTTGGCGTTTCATTACTAATTGCAGTTTATGTAGATGTTAGCTAACATTCCAGTAACTTGACTGTTTCCAGCAACACTACATGCAATAGCTTCCCTTAAGGTTTAAAAATTATGATTTGCTTTTAATTACCACCCTTCTGAATAGGCATTGCACAAACAGGAAGGAAAACACATTCTCACCAGTCTTTGATGTGAGAGGCTACTGAGGCAATTTGGAGAGATATCTTAAAAGGTGTCAGGTAAATACAGGGGAATTTTAATACATGATATGCATTGACATTTTTATTCTAGCTAGCAACAGAGAGACTTTTGTACAGCTGGGGAGGAATTATATCAGATTTCAGCTAAGGATACAGGATTTCTCACTTCTTATTGGATATAAATAAATAAATAAATAAAGCCATTATTAACAGTATTGAAATATGACTCATGCCTTCCATAATTAAACACCCCTTCTAAAAATAAAAGGTACACAATCTGTCTTTCACTTTCTTTGACTTTCATTCCAACACTAGTGGGAGACAATGAGCTCTGACTGGAGTCAAACTTGGAAGTGATTTTGACTTTGCAGGAAGCAACAGTATTGAGGCAGAGAACTTGACTATATCTTCTCTCCCGCGTGGGGTCAGTGTTTCAGTAGATGCCGGAGAGGCTGAGGAAATAGGACAGGAAATGGCAGTGCTTCCACCAAAGGTCAAAGGAGGATTAAGATAATGGCCTGCATCACAGACCCAATGCTGACAGCCCCCTTCAAAGTTCAGTGGTGTAAATACAGACTCAGAACCGCTCCCCAAAGGCACGACGAGGTCAGGAGCATTAGGGAGAGAGACCATCTGGGGAGTGGGAATGGGGGATTCGTGGAGCAGCTCTGAAGTTCTCCTCCCAGGCAGTCTTTGACATCAAAGGGCATGTGTCTGCTTTACATGGCAGGTGAAAGTGCTGTGCAGGTGACACCAGGCCTCTGGGAAGATTAGAACAGAAATCGCTGAGCTTCAAACCACTGATCTTTCTGCTTCACTAACACTGGTCCTCTCCCCCTGGGGTGTCGGTCGGTCCCAGCTGGGCAGAGGCTCAAGTCCTAATATGCCCACGGAGTGACTTCATAAACTCTATCGACATCATGTCCATTTTAATTTTTAAGGATATAAATAAAAGTCAAACAACACTAAAAGGTATACAATAAGGAGTAAGTCTCCCTCTGTTCCCCCCACTGTCCTCTAGACCCCTTTTCCCATGTCCCTTCCCTGGAGACAACCACTGTTTGTCGTTTTTAGACATCCTACGAGAGATATTTTCCTCCTCGTCCTCCTGAGCTCCAAAGAAGGAGCTTTGTCTTTTCCCTCCCTCCTCCCTCCCCATCCTCTCTCTCTCACTCTCCCTGTATGTGTGTGTGTGTATATATATACACACACATACATATATATACATACACACATGTACATACGTACACACACATAAATATATGTGCACACTTTTTTTACACAGGTGAAAGTCGACTTTACACACTGTTCTCTGTCTTGCTATGTTCCCTTATGTTCACTTATCATCAATAGCTTCTAGAGATCATTCCACACCATTCCATATAGGACCTACTCGTTCTGTGAATGTCTGCACATCACTCCACTGTAGGATTGGACTGTAATGTATTCAGTCAGATCCCTAACTGATAGACTTTAGATTTTTTTTTCCTTAACCTTTGTTAACGCTTCAACCAATGTCTTTGCACAGCTGCCTTTATGTGGGAACGTTTCTGAGGGATTAATTCTTGGACATAAAATTTCTGAATCAGAGTATATGCATTTAAAATTTTGGTTGATAGTGACACATTTTTATCCAAACATTGAGCTAATTTGCACCTTATCAAGAATGTATGAGAGTTTGAAAATATTATGTTAAGTAAAAGAAGCAGGTAACCAAAAGGTCACATATTATATAAGTCCATTTATAGCGAAATGTCCAGAATAGGCAAATCTACAGAGATAGAAAGTGGATGGCTGGTTGCCAGGGGCTGGGGGGAGGGGACAATACGAAGTGACTGCTCATGGGTACAAGGTTTCTTTTTGGGTTGATGAAAATGTTCTGAATTTAGATAGTGGTGCTAGTTGCACAATATATTAAAATCCACTTAATTGTACCCTGTAAAAGAATGAATCTTATGTGAATTATATCTCAATAAAGCTGTTATTTTAAAGAAATGAATGAGGGCATCTGTTTCCCCCTCACCCTTGACAGTGTATGTTCAAATTTTTCCATCATCCTTCATTCTAATTATAACAGTCTTTCTCCATTCTTCCAAGGAGGTGGACCAAACAGTTGCAAGATCTAAAGGGCCGGCCGGGGATCTAAGGATTTGGGCTGTCAACATTACAGTCTAATAACAGTGGAAATGACCGAGATGGCAACAATCAAAATAACCAAGTTGTCAATAACTGTCAGTGAACTCAGCAGTCCTGTAGGAATGAGACTTAAAACAAAAATTCCAGAAAAGATGAAGGACACATTTCTCTCAGCCTAAACTGTTTTGAGATCTCCTTTTGTTTACTTAACTCGGGATCTCCTGAATCTCTTAACCACATCTCCCGAATGCAAAACTTCATCCAACAACCCAACCTGTCTCCAGTAGAAAATATATTTGAAGCCCTATGGACGTAAAAAAAGCCTTCGAAGCCAAATAAAAACTATTATTTTTGAACCCAATTCCAGAGCTACTGAAAGTCGGGCTGAAAAATTATCCATTGTCGATCTCTAACTGGTATTTTCATCAAGGTGGGGTTCCTTGGGATTCCATTTCACCCCTTTTCACCTCTCACCTCTAGCTTAACCCTACTAAATTCTTCTTTTTCTATGATGTCTTATATTTCAACCTGCTTGTGACCTGTGGGATTAAGAGCTAAACACTCTTTAACAGGAGTAATCCCCTAAGTGGACATGTTTCCAAGACTGTTAGGCATTTGATCACAAAGGAAAGAAGAGAGAGGTATGAAAGCAAAGAACATAGAGAGGTTGGAGATTTTTACCTTAGTAATAATTGATTGCAAAAGGGCTCTCCAAGCCAATATTTGCATGAAAATAGGCCTGTTCCTAGTTCCTAAGAATAAGCTCATTTTCTCTCTTCCTTTGAGAGACAATGTGCCCAAAGGCACTGAGCTCCAGCAAGGAAAGTCTTGATGCATTTGACATGTCCCAGTTTTTGATTCCGTTTCTGTGACTCTGATAATAAAAACAGCTAGCACCTGAAAAGAGAGCTTAATTAATAAGTGGCAATCACGGGTGCAGGCACCTGACATTTATTGGTTCATTTCATCTTCATCAAACCCTATGAGGAAAGCGTTCTTTGTACCACTGCTATGGACTGATTTGTGTGCCTCCCAAATTCATATCCTGAGGCCCCCCTAACCCCACAATGTCTTGGTATTTGGAGATGGAGGCTTCAGGAAGTAATGGGTTTCAGGAGGTCAAGAGGGTGGGGTCCTCATGATGGGATTAGTATCCTTATAAGAAGAGACACCAGAGAGCTTGCTTCCTCTCTGTTGCAGGTGACGGCATGGAGGGTAGGTGGCCAACTGCAAGCTAGGAAAAGTGCTCTTGCCAGGGAAACAAATCAGCCACTACCTTGATCTTGGACTTCTCAGCCTCCAGAATTGTGAGAAATAAACTCCCATCTAAACCACCTGGTCTGTGGTATTTCGTTATGGCAGTCTGAGCTGACTAATACAACCACCATTTTACAGAAGAGGAAACTGAGACCAAGAGAAGTTAAGTAACTTGCCTACTGAGAACTAGAATGTGACAAAGGCAGGATTCAAACCCACTTAGTCTGGGTTCAGGGTCAGCGTTCTCCACTATGGTTGATTGCCTGTGATAAAGGCCACGATCTCCATGTGTTCTAGCCACCCCTCTTTCTGCCGTCTTGAGACTCCAATCACACCCTCCTTTCGACTGGAAAAAGACTGTGTTGTGCCTCCACTGAAGCCCTATTCACATTGTTTCAAATGCCTTGTCCTCTACCCACCTGGGAGTCCTGTAAGGCCTGGGACTTTTTTTCACTTTTTCATCCCCTAGTACAGTGCCTGGATAGGTGTTTAATAAGTCTTAATTTGAGTGAATATGTGGATAGTAAAGATGAAACTGCCTAACCTCAAGAAGTCTTACCAATAAGAAGAAATCACCGTGAGTTCTTTGAAAATAAGAACATTGTAGCGTGGGAAGCTATTTTGATAATAATGCAGCCGACCAACAGACCTGCTCAAGCAGTTGTCCAAGCCCCAAGGTGAGAGATTTTGTGCTGCTCTGTGACAGTCCGAATGGACTTGGGATAAGGCCCAAGGGACACCAGTTTTCTAGTGTGCTCTTGGCTCCTTGCTCATAGCAGTTCTGCTGCAGGTTGGATTGCTGCAGAAGCAGACCCAAGGTTGTATGTAGCGGGCAGGATATTTATTAAGGGGTGTCCTTGACTTCCACACCTGTGGTTGGGAGGAGCCTGCAGCAGGTGGGGATAGAGAAGGAAGATGTGATGCAGGGCCAGTGAGAGCCTTGGCCATCGCCACGGGGAGCTGTTGAGCTAGGGTGGCCTTCCAGGTTGTCCTGAGTTGAGCCAGATGGTCAGGTCTTCACATTCCATAATGACTAGGCTACTAGGTAGGGGCTGCCTGGGAAGGGGCATGATCTGGATGGAGATGGTTCATTGCAGTGAGACTTCCCCTGAAGGGGCCACCAGCTGAAGGCTGTCCACTGACAGATGCCCAGAAGCTGGGACAACAGGCCTTCTCTCACGGGGAGATCTGAGTGGTGTAGCCCGGGTCCCCCTCAGGAACCGTGCTTGAGAATGAGTGTTTTTGCAGCACAGGAGCCCAGCAGGCCGAGTTTTCTCCTTGTTACACAATGTTACTTTCATCTCCTGAGCCAGATTTCCTTTTATGATTCTTGGCAGACACTCAAAGATCTATGTCTGTGGAGGATCTTTTTAAAAGGTTTCATTGCAGATTATCTCTTGTCTGAGATTCCCTTTTAAGAACACTCCGCCTCTGAGTCGACTTGGAATTTGTTGTCTCATCTTTCCTTGTATCTCAGAGGAAGGAAGTTCCCTTCTCCTTTGTCAGGTGATTTGCCCTCCTGTACCTTTGACCTGACCCTTCTTGACCTCCCACAGAGCCTTGTCCTCTCCATGATTCTCTCTCAAGCCCTCTCAGTCTCCTTCCTCTCCTGCGCAGGGGAAGGCTCTAGAACATTATCATATAGGTGATGGGGTCTTAGTAGGGGAGTAACACAATGACAATGGCATCTGGGGAGGAATGCTCTGGCAGCTGTGTTCCAGATGGGTCTGTGACTCTAGGCCTGGAAGCAGGGGACAAGAAGTGAGCTGCAGCTCAGCTAACGAAATACAATTTAACACTTATGAGCAGGTTCTTCTAGGAAGGCCTAGCTAATGATTCTTTGTTGCTTCTTACTCTGTGCAGCCCATTAGGGTAGTATCTGTAGGGAGTCTCATGGTGAAGTGGCGGAATGTGGTCTGGGGAGCTGTTCAGGCCTGGATTTGACTCCTTGCTAGGTCACTTCTATCTGTGTCACCCCCAGCAGTTCATTTACCTTCTCAGCCTCTGTTTCCTCATCAGGAACACGTGGCTTAATAAGGCCTCCCGTAAAGGGTTGCTGTGAGGGGGACACTTGCTGGGATGACATAGATAAAGACCCTCGCATGGTGTCTGGCACACAGTAAGCCCGGGTACACATCAACTGCCTCCCTGCTTTCAGGCGGTTCCATTAAGGCTGTTGGTTCAGAGAAAGCCCAGCTGGTCAGGAGCTGCCTCTCCTTTGGCTCTTTCTAACAAATGGACCCAGTCACTTTCTGAGTTTACATTGAAACCCAGTGTTTAAATCCCCAGCCTGCCTTTATTGGTGAGACAGCTCCTTCTTAATGGCAGTTGAGCAGTTGAGTTGGGTGAATGCAAGATTGAACAAATAAAAAACCCAGCAGGTAAGGAAAACTTAAGAAATGCTTTGAGGGCTCTGAACTGAAATGGTTTGTGCTCTTCCACTCAAGGGTGACATGTTATTTCTGCTGTCACTACCGGACCGACTCTGACAAGATGGTTTCTTGGTGCCGAGAAGAGCCTAACAGGCTCTATCTGTCATTTGCCAACCTCCTAGAGCATACCAGCCTTAACCAATCGACTTTCTAAAAATCTGTCCCTGCCTTTACAGTGTGCCTTAGAAGAGTTAAAATTCTTCTTATACTATGAAACCTTGGAAATTCATCTTAAGTCAACAAGCAAAGAATTAGCTACAAGGAAGGGCAGAGCAAAAATCAACTTTATCATGAAGTTGTATCTTAGGTGAAGAATTGGCCAGGGCTTTTTCCTTGTTTCAGTCGAAACTTCAATAACTGTAATAGAGAGTCAGAGGACAGCTAGATTAATGCTTGTACAGGCAAAAGGAGATAGCCAATATGCTTCATCAGATTAATCAAATCCATATCTGTAAGTGAATTTTGAACAATGACTTTGCTTTGAGAAATTTGATTCTTGTTTTGGTTTGTTGTATGATTGCCTGATTTACTCTCTACCTTGTATGTCACCTGGTTTGTTTTGACAATAGCCTGACAGGAGGCAGAGAAAACGCCACAGGCCCAGGTGTCAGGCCTGGGACAGGACTCTGGCTCCGCTCCCTCGTGGTGGTGAAACCTGGGGCAAGTTACTCAATCCTCTGGACTCCGTTTCTCCAAAAGTAAAATGGGATTTTAGTCCTTATTTCTTTGGATTATAGCGTGCATAAAGTATCACAATGTATACAAACTGCCTGAAATGAAGTACGTATTAAAAATGCTAGGTCCTCTTTCCTTGCCTCCTAATTCCCAAGATATCCAGTGGTGTTTTGTTATGCGATATATGTCAGTTGCTACCATTTCCCTGTAAGTTACTACTTCCTGGTTACAGAATAGTCCACGCTTAGGGCCACAAGCAAGTCCAGATACAAAGAGAGAAAATTGCTGAGGCAGTTTAGTTCAAAGAGTTTGAAGCCAGGCTCTGCCACTTATCAAACTTGTGACCTTGGGCAATTCCCTTAAGCTCTCTGTGCTTCAGTTTCCTCATCTGTAAAATGTGGATAACAAAACCCACCTCCTAGCATTGCACTGAGGATTAAGGGAGTTCATGTATTTGAAGCGATTAGCAGGGTTCCTGGCAACTGTAAGAACTCTGTTAAGTGTTTGTTATTATTATTGCTGACTCTAGTAGACATGTTTGTGGCTGCCTGCTTACTTACAGCCCCCATCCTTGGGGACTGCCACCACCCACTACCCCTTCTGCCCCCAGTGATGTTTGTATTCCAAGTCACAGTTGTTTGGATCAGGAGTGAACGTCTTATGTGAGTTGGACAAATCAGAACCCTCTCCTTGGTTTGGGACCTGTGAGCAATTGAGCCAGTGAGCTGTGGGTTGCTGAGCTGAAAGGTTGTATAGATTCAGGTCTGAGGCCATTATCTGAGCCCTGATGGGTAGATAAGAAAAAGCTTTTCTGCTAAGAGAAGCAGAAAAGCGGGGGCAGACATGAGACAAAATCAGAGAGGAGAAACTACATGGCCCATAAGAAATGGTGCAAAGCCTAGGAAAATGAGTTTTCCGGTTCCTGAGACCAGCCTACACTCTGGGCTTGAATTCCTGACAGCTCGATTCTCACACTACCACCCTCCAGTGCCAGCCCCTTCCTTGACTAGTTTAAGCAATTCTCTCTGTTCTGTGATGAAAACACTGAACTTCAGCAGAAAATGGGCTGCATCCACGGTCCACAAATGTTTTTTGCTCACATTGTTGCAGAGTTTTGAGAAACTATGTATCCCCACACATTTTCAAGTTGACATCTAAAATGTCTATTTTCAGTTTAAATATCATATATTATAGAATACGAATATGTGCATTGATTGCAAGCTATTACTCATCATATTTATATGCTGTGTTATATTATGTGCGGCTAAGAAAGAAAAAGTGCTACCAAGCTATGACCTACCATCATTGTAAGATGCACCCTAATTTCAGAGGTATTAAAATGTGAAAAAAAATTGTGTCTCTTAGAATCATTGAAATGCAGTCATTCCCAAGGATATCATTGCCTTTCTTCTTTAAAAACCAGAGAAAGGCTTTTGGGAACATAGGCATGTTAGTCTCAGACCAGATTAATTTTAGGAAAAAGTACAGTAAGAAATTGAGGATCTGGGGGTAAAAAAAGTCTCAGAACTGTATGTGATCACATAGCCCTTGAACAACATGTAGCTGTATGAAAAAAATCACTGGTTTACATGTTTGTTTATAAAAATAGTTTTTTCTTTCTTTAAAAAATATTATTAGGGCTTCCCTGGTGGCACAGTGGTTGAGAGTCCGCCTGCCGATGCAGGGGACACGGGTTCGTGCCCTGGTCCGGGAAGATCCCACATGCCGTGGAGCGGCTAGGCCCGTGAGCCATGGCCGCTGAGCCTGCGCGTCCGGAGCCTGTGCTCCGCAACGGGAGAGGCCATGACAGTGCGAGGCCCGCATACGGCAAAAAAAAGAAAAAAAAAAAAATTAAATATTATTAAAGCTATTAGAACAGCAGTAAAGGGAACTTTGAAGAAGAAAAAATTTACATTTTACTGGACAAAATACTGTCTACGCTCCCTACTAGACAGTGGCCTTAGTAAACCTGGAGATCCACTCCTTTGCCATTTAACTTATTTACAGGTTCCAGGGATTAGGGCATGGACATTTTGAGAAGCCATTATTCTGCCTACTATAGACCTTAAAATTAGTTCGAGTGCCACTATATTCCCCATTTTTTTTCTAGAAAAAAGAAGAGGACCATTTGGTGTTATTATCATTCCATAATTGTTTGTTGTTTGCCTGCCAACAACACACTGGGCTCTCCACTGAAACATATTTGGGAACAGTCCTGTTCACTGTGCTTACAAATGTAATTATTGTTAACAATTTCAATTATTTAACATTTACTGAGCACCAACCATGCGCTAAGCACTCTTTGAAACATACAATTAGTCATGGTTGATGTCCAAAGCGCTTTCAATTTAAAATTAGACAAGTCTAAAATCAGAGAGATGCAAACATCTACACCTAGCAACGCTTCCTGAAAGAACTGACTGTCCCAGACAAGTCAGATGTAGTACTTTGTGTTATGTATTCCCCAAACTCACCTTTACTCCCATGAGACCTAGAACTATACACTCTTCAGAAAATACACATTGAAACGTTAGGTAAGACAGGAAAATAATATTGTGTAAATGCCACATACAAGCACATTTTTAAAAGTTCGGGACATATGCCTTGCTTTCTTATTTCAGATCTTATGACAAACAAGATTTTTTGTGTGTGTTCCACGATTAGTAGGATTCAACTATGAAAAGAAAATATCTCACAAAAGATGCACAGTATAAAATGTAATTGCTAACTGGAGAAAGAAATTTTCAAAAGATGCTGTTGAGAATGACAAGCCAAGTTCCTGGAGGCCCAGAATCATCTAGGAGACCATTTCACACTATAGCCTGAGAGCAAGCAGAAACCATTTTTACAGTTTAGATGATCCAACCAACCACTGTGTTAATGTCTTCTTACGGTAGGTGGCTGAAGTAGAAACTCCTTTTGCCTATAGCTCCTTAAAATAAGAAAAGGGGGAGCATTTCTGTCATGCCATGTGTCTGTGATCATTGGCTTTTCCCCAATGTTCCTCCAAGGTGTCAGGTACTGTGGAAGCCTCAACCTACGGCTGCAAGGAAAGGAAAGTCATAACGTTCCCTAAAGAACAATGGCATAATGGCGCTCCCCTGTCAGGATGGTTGATGAGGGTTTGAGCGCACCTGGTTGACCTGGCTGATTGGTACTGTGTGCTCAAGCATGGGTGGAGGCCCCACCTGTTCTCACCACAGAGCATGGGGCTGCCATATTCAGGGGTCTCACCAGGGCATGCCAACAACATCTGGATGTACAGGACAGATTGTTACCTACATTAAAATAACTTAGTGTCCATCTGACAATCTTCCCAGAATTAACTAGTAAATGAAAAGCCTGGAACATGGCCTTTTGTTTCTAGGTACCAGTGCTCTTGTTGGAAGGAGACAGGACAGCCAGTTTTACCCTTTCTGCACTTTCCCCGCAGACTGAGCATGGTATCTCCACCCATACCGAGCCAGTTTTTAAATTGCTTGAGGTTACCTCCCTCTGACTACACAATGACACTGCCTGGGTTTAACTCTAGGTCCATCAAACTAGACTACATTCTCACACCATGTACAAAAATAAACTCCAAATGGATTAAAGACTTAAGTGAAAGACCTGAAACCATAAAAATCCCAGAGGAAAACGTAGGCAGTATACTCTTTGACGTCAGTCTTAGCAATCTCTTTCTGGATCTGTCTCCTCTGGCAAGGGAAACAAAAGCAAAAATAAACAGATGGGGTTACATCAAACTAAAAAGCTTTTGCACAGTGAAGGAAACCATCAACCAAACAAAAAGGCAGCCTACTGAGTGGGAGAAGATATTTGCAAATGATATATCCAGTAAGGTTAATATCCAAAATATATGAAGAACTCATAGAACTCAACCTCAAAAAAACAAACAACTAGATTTTAAAAATGGGCAGAGGCCCTGAATAGAAGTCATTATTCTGCCTACTATAGTTTTCCAAAGAAGACATACAGGTAGCCAACAGACACAAAAAAAGATCCTCACCATCACTAATCATCAGGGAAATGCAAATCAAAACTACAATGAGCTACCACCTCACACCTGTCAGAATGGCCATCATCAAATAGATAATAAATAACAAGTGTTGGTAAGGATGTGGAGAAAAGGGAACCCTGGTGCACGGTTGGTGGGAATGTAAATTGGTGCAACCACTAGGGAAAACAGTATGGCGGTTCCCCCCAAATTAAAAATAGAACTACCATATGATCTAGCAATTCCACTTCTGGGTATTGAAATGGAATATGCTTTTTGAAAACAAAAACACTAATTAGAGAATATATATGTGCACCCCTATGTTCACTGCAGCATTATTTGCAACAGCCAGGACATGGAAGCAGCCTTAGTGTCCATCGATAGGTGAATGAATAAAGAAGATGGTCATATATAATGGATTATTATTCAGCCAAAAAGAAAAAAAAAAGAAAAAGAAATCTTGCCATTTGTGACAACGTGGATGGGTCTAGAGAGTATTATCCTAAGTGAAATAAGTCAGAGAAAGACGATCACTGTTTGATTTCACTTATATGTGGAATCTAAAAAACAAAACAAAACGAAAACAGACTCATAGATATATGGAACAAACGGGTGGTTGCCAGGGGGGTGGGTATGGGGTAAATTAGGTGAAGGGGATTAAGAGGTACCAACTTCTGGTTATAAAATAAGCCTCAGGGATGTAATATACAGTGTAAGTAATATAGTCAATAATATTTTCATAACTTTAGGTGGGGACAGATGGTTACCAGACTTATCATGATCATTTCATAATGTATGCAAATGTGAAGTCACTATGTAGTACACCTGAAACTAACATAATATTGTACAACTATATTTCAATTTAAAAAATGTATATATACTGTATATTTGAAGAGAAGCTATGCTCAGGCAGTCACTGAACATATTGTTTTGATCCTCTAAGGCAGCACTATCTGATAGGAATGTAATGTGAGCTGCATATGCAATTTCAAACTTTCTGCTGGCCACATAAAAAAGGAAAAAGAAAAAGTTGAGGGCTTCCCTGGTGGCGCAGCGGTTGAGAGTCCGCCTGCTGATGCAGGGGACACGGGTTTGTGCCCTGGTCCAGGAAGATCCCACATGCCGCGGAGCAGCTGGGCCCGTGAGCCATGGCCGCTGAGCCTGCACGTCTGGAGCCTGTGCTCTGCAACGGGAGAGGCCACAACAGCGAGAGGCCCGCGTACCACAAAAAAAAAAAAAAAAAAAGTTGAAATAAAACTTAATAAAACATTTTATTTAACTCAAAATTACAAATTAAAATAAAAATAAAATATCACCAAAGAAGCCATACAGATGGAAAATCAGCAAATGAAAAGATACTCCACATTATATGTCATCAGGGCACTACAAATTACAACAGTGAGATACTGCTACATACTTATTAAAATGGCTAAAATCCCAATCATTGAAAACACCAGTGCTGGGGAGGATGCAAAACTCTCATTCATTGCTGGTGAGAATGCAAAATAGTAGAGCCACTTTGGAAGGCAGTTGGGCAGTTTCTTACAAAATAAACACTTTCATACCATACAATCCAGTAACTGTGCTCCTCAGTATTTACCCAAATGAGTTGAAAACTTACGTCCACACAAAAACCTGCATATGAATGTTTACAGCATCTTTGTTCTTAACTGCTAAAACTTGGAAGCAACTAAGATACTCTTCAATAGGTGTGGATATACAAACTGTGGTACATCCATACAGTGGAATATTATTTGGTGATAAAAAGAAATGAGTTATCAGGCCACAAAAAAGAAAACCATGGAGGAAACTTAAATGCATATTGCCAAGTGAATGAAGCCAATCTGAAAGGCTGTGTCCTATATGATTCCAACTATATGACATTCTGGAAAAGGCAAAACCATGGGTACAGCAAAAGGATCACGGATTCAGGAGGAGGGAGGGATGAATAGATGGACAACAGAGGATTTTTAGAATAGTTTAACTGTTCTGTATGACCAGTGGATACATGTCATTACACACTTGCCAAAACCCATAGAATATCAAACTCAAAGAGTGGATCCTAATGTAAACTGTGGACTTTAGTTGATAACAATGTATCAATACTGGCTCATCAATTGTAAGAAATGTATTGCACTAACGCAAGATGGTAATTGTAGGGGAAACTAAGTCTGGGTAGGGGCAGGATGGTGGTGGTGAGGGGATTAATGGGAACTCTGTAGTTTCCTCTCAAATTTCCTGTAAACCTAAAACTGCTCCAAAAAGTACATTACTACTTGAGGTTATGGGGAGGGGGAAGGGTGAGCTGTGACAGGGCGAGAGAGAGTCATAGACATATACACACTAACAAATGTATTTAGGTAGATAGCTAGTGGGAAGCAGCTGCATGGCACAGGGATATTGGCTCGGTGCTTTGTGACAGCCTGGAGGGGTGGGATAGGGAGGGTGGGAGGGAGGGAGATGCAAGAGGGAAGACATATGGGAACATATGTATATGTATAACTGATTCACTTTGTTATAAAGCAGAAACTAACACACCATTGTAAAGCAATTATACCCCAATAAAGATGTTAAAAATAAAGAAAAATAAAGAAAGGGATCCAAAAGTTAAAAAAAAAAGTACATTACTTTAAAAAAAATCACCATTTCAACATGTCATTAATATAAAAATTTTCCAAGAGTTATTTTTGTACAAAGTTTTTGAAATCTTGTGTGTACATTTTATACTTACAGCCCATCTCAATTCATCCCAGCCACATTTTAAATGATCAATAACCACATGTGACTAGTGGTTACTATATTGGAGATTGGAAATCTCAAAGTTTTAGTTAGATTAGAGATTAAAGGAAAAATACATACTTGAAAATATCTTACCTCCGAAAACAAACTCACATAATTTGGAGAATGCTGTATGTCACACACAGTTCTCTAACAGCAAAACGTATCAAGATTGTTTCAGTAATCCCCTCGCCAACAGTTTTTAAAGAATAAAAGCAGACGCAAATCCAGTCTGACGACTTGCTCGACGGGGTGATTAAGACGTATGGCTGAGCATAAAGCAAGATTTCCTCCTACAATCAGTCTTCCAGTGACCTTCATTAAGGACAAAGAGCATTTTAATGGATGAAGCCTTCACCTTTAATAAGTCTTTACTCTGTTATTTCCTATGGAACCATTCATTAGATTTACAAAACAATGGTAGCTGGCTAATGACGGAGCCGTGGTCAGAACCCCAGGGATAGCCTATGTCACCATTAGCGCCTCAAGGAAAAATGTCACTTGGTCCACCTTGTCCAATCCAGTCAAGAAGACTTTGACCTATAATTGCATGCAGAGTTCAAGAGCTCAAGAGGTTACAGATGGGGGCCAGCGGATCCGTGATCTGCATCTTTGTGTCAGTTTGAGAAGAGGATGTATGAGAGCATAAACAGAGATGGAGACGGGCAAGGGTGAGCATTTTGCTTCTGCTTCCAAATGATATTCCTGTTTATTAGTGACTGCTTTAGGGAAGGTGTGTTTTGTTTGTTTGTTTACTGTGTCGACAAAAAAATTAATCAGTTGATCTAAGAAAGAAATGGAAAATTTTATTGGAGCCAAATTGAGGATTATAACCCAGAATAGCCTCTCAGCTCCGAGAACTGTTCTGCCTGTTAGAGGTCAAAGCACAATTATTTAAGATTTTGAGACAGACATTAAGTGTACATCATATGTACATTAAATGACGTATTATTGACAGTGTACACAATCGAGGTTTACACATACAAAACGTGGGTCATCATGGTCCCATACAAGATTAAGCAGAAAGGTTATCTCCTAAGGAGTTATCTTGTTGACGCTAGGAGAATTGCTCTTTATGGTTGAGCAGGTTTGAGCGGGGGCAGAGGAGGGGGGTTTGGTCGATGCATAACGCAGATACACAATGCACAGCAGAGAGGAGAGAGGAAGCCAAAGGTCAGAGAAAAATGTTTATGTTCAAATTTTCCTTGACTTGCCTTAGAATATCAATTTTTCTTTCATCAGTTGTTGAAATATATTTTTATTTGGGAATAATTTTAGATTTACCGAAAAGTTGCAAAGATAGTACAGAGAATTCCCGTATCCCCTCACCTAATTTCTGCTTACATAACCACGGTGCACTTGTCCAAACTAAAAAATCAACACTGACACTTTACCATTAGTTAAACTGCAGGTTTTGCATTGACTTTTAAAAAAATCTCAGCAGGAAGAATTGTGTAGAAAATGAAATATCAAAGCACCTTTTGATCTTAATTAAAAAAAACAAAACAAAACTATTTTGGAGAGAAGATGGATAGAAATGAGGATGACTCAGCTTCCCAGTAGGGACATGCACATGAACTTGCATCATTCAAGTCAGATCAAGGCGACTTTCTTCAAGAAGCCTTCTCGGATTTTACGGCAGTGGTTAGTGTTCACATTAGAGGACAAAGCTCTATGACACTTTCCATGTTGCATCACCTGGAACTAACAGACACTCAACTGCCCGCTGAAAGAGGGAGAGGACCCAAGTGTTCAAGGAGAAATTATTACACCTTCCCCTCTCTCCTTCTTGCCACCCCCATCCCCCTAGTCTGTGCTAACTCATATGCTTTCAGAAAGTATCTCTGAAGTCTTTATGCATGAGGAAAATCAGTCCTTTCCTTTCTGGATTATTGAAAGGGAGCTATATATCTCTAAAGATGTATCGTTTAGGAATCGTCATAGATAACACATCTTTGCGCCCTTAGGTAAAGCTATTATTACTCTAAAGTGAATTCGGGGGAATTGGGCTTACTCAGTTTACTACTGACTGTAAATTCAACCAATATAAAAAGATGAAACTCTAATTAGAAAAGATACATGCACCCGAATGTTTATAGCAGCACTTTTGCAATAGCCAAGACATGGAAGCAACCTAAGTGTCCATCAACAGATGAATGGATAAAGAAGATGTGGTGCATATATACAATGGAATATTACTCAGCCATAAAAAATTGAAATAATGCCCTTTGCAGCAACATGAATGGACCTAGAGATTATCATACTAACTGAAGTCAGAAAGAGAAAGACAAATAGCGTATGATAACACTTATATGTGGCATCTAAAAAAATGATCCAAAGAACTTATTTACAGAACAGAAACAGACTCACAGACATATAAAATAAACTTATGGTTACCAAAGGGGAAGGGGGAGAGGGATAAATTATGAATTTGGGATTAACAGATACACACTACTATATATAAAATAGCTAAACAACAAGGACCTACTGTATAGCATAGGGAACTATATTCAATACCTTGTAATAACCTATGGGGAAAAGAATCTGAAAAAGAACGTATACATACATATATAATGTACAACTGAACCACTTTACGGTGCACCTGAAACTAATACAACATTGTAAATCAACTATACTTCAGTAGAAAAAAGAACAAATTCAACCAATATAGTTTGAGTACATGCCATGTATTTGGCTCTGTTCTAGGTGTGCTCTGAGGGCCACTCCTATGGGAACACTGATACACAGGATGTTTCTCTATTAGACTCAAAGTTCCCTGATGATAGGGATGGAGAGAACTGTGTCTTATTTAATCTCTCTTATCCTTAGATCCTCAATACCTAAAACGTCCCTCAGTGTCTGGTAGATGCTCAATAGTGTTATTGAATCAATAATAAACAAATAACTGTTGAATGGGTAGACGGTTGAATGAATGAATACATGAGTTCATAGATGAGTGATTCCTGATCACTGCCCTTAGGGAGATTACATTCTGGAAGGAGGCAGAGAGGGGCGAGCACACAAATGATCATGACGCGTGGTGGGATGAGGTAAGGACCATCAGAGGTGAGCCTGCTAAAAGAAAGCACTGTTTAGGTTTAGGTGCAAATGGCAAGTCCTGGGAATGTAAGCAGAAGTTAAGTAGTACTTGCGATTGTCCGGGAGGATGGATAGGATGTCATAAGCAGGGATGGGATGGGAAATGAGGGAGGACATTCCAGCCTGAGAGAACAGAGTGAACAGACATGGCCAGGTAGAAAGTCATGAACATTTTGAGGAGTTAAGTTTGGATAGCTTACATGGCATGTGCAGGTCAGGAAGGGAAAATAAACAAGATTCACACACTGGGTCCTCATCATACGGGTCTTGGATGCCTGGGTTTGCTAATTTGGAAGTGATCGATCACAGACAAATCATGAGGAGAAGCTGGCTTCTCATGGGGGCTGTGAGGTTTGTTTAAGCACATCTTCCAAAAACATGATAGTCCTAAGGAAAAAGGTGGAAGTGCAGGAAAGAAAAAAAATTTGTGATAATATGATGATATAATTTGTCTCTAAGTTCTGTGATGACAAATCAGAATTCTCCTATGTTTGTAATGTAGGAGTCCATGCTCTGATTAAATCACTCTATCTGCCCTGCCAATAACACGCAGAGAAAACCGTTGACGCAGTTTTGTTAAATAAGCAATTAAAACAGTAGTAGGTTTTGAACATAATGCCTTTTCTTTATATGTTACATTAAAAGCTGTGTGATTAAGCTGACCTGGGATTTCTGAACAGAAGCTGAACAGTCGACTTCACATTTTTAAGAAGTGAAAGATACATGCTGAGTTGCGACATGTACTGCTCATGGAGTCCCAAGGATAAAATGTGAGCATCTCCTGGGGGCAAAGAGTCCTTAGTGAGAGCAAAGAAGGCTCGTGAGCATCACAGTAATGTTCTGTATTTCAAGACCTTCCACTGCCGTGAAGTACCTCTTTAAGTTTCTCTGAACATCTTCTTTGGCAAAGACACACTGAACCACATTGCTGGGTGGTTCCTGTTTATTTCCCTTTACAGGGGCCTTCTGCTGCTCTTGCTGAGTGCCTGGGTGGCTGCTCTGTGACCGGCAAAGCCCCTCGGTTCCCAGCTCCAGGCTCGCCTGGTGTAAAGACAGATGCTCTCGTGGCACTAATGGCTGGATGTGCTGTGTTTGCACATCTGCGGTAGCCTTTTGAATTGAGTTTCGAGCCCAAGCCAGGCAGCCCCTCCTTTATTTTCACTGTCACACCATTAAAAGGAAATGAGATTATGGCACAAATCATCATTCACATGACTCTGACATAGAAGGTTAGGGAGATATTGCCGAGATAATTCCACAGCCGCCATGCCCCTGACAATAATTACAATGTGACCACAGGGGATCGCCTTCTAATAGGCTTTTGTTCAGTCAATTCAGAGTCTGTTGTGTGCTCTGAGTTTGGATAATTAAAGTTGTGTCTCAGAAGCCACATGTGGTAGCTCATAATTATGTAGTCGAGTCTAAGAGGGAACTGAGGTGACTGACACCTGTGCTGGCGTGAGGAACAAGGGCCCTGGTGACGAGGAAGAAAGAAACCAGTCCCCTCACTGAGGAAGCGGGGGATGGCATTCACTCCATAGCGTCCACTGCTTTATTTATTTTAAAACGAAAATGAGTAATTATAGCCCTTCCCAGTCCAATTGCTCACCCTCCAGAGGGATTTTGCTAACCCTTTCCTGTAGCCTCCAACAAAAGAATGGGAGCTGACTGCACAGGGGAGAAAATACAAACGGCTTATTGAAACACCAGAATGGTTTAATTATTTCATCATTTGCATGTTGAGAGATTTGCATAAAGGCAGGAAAAGGCCCATGTTGGAATTTGGCCTGTATCTCCCCCTGTTTCTCACTGGAGCAAAGATCTCGAAGTGTGGCCTCGTGTTAGCTCTTGAATTTTAGAGAAACGTGAACTTAGGAAAGCTTAGATTTGTTATTTCAAGGACACAATATTTGAAAGGAAAATAAACCCAAAGACCATATCCTGCTGGGCCATGTTTTCCAAGTCAGTCTATGGCTGTCAGAGAAGCAAAGTAGTTGCTTTTCCCCACCACGCAGGACACCCTTGGAGAACCTGGTCAGGACAAGCAGACTGCTGGGTAAGTGGCTGCCTCTTTAGCACTCTCAGACTGGGTCCCAGATTTTCTAGATTCATCACATAAGAGATGTTGAAACGTTAGTATAGGACATCTTTTATCTGAAGTCTTTAGACTGTTTAGCAGATTCTTGGAATATACGTGTAAAGGGTTTTCAATTTCTGAGCCTTGAAAGTAGATTTCTGCTGTGTCCTAACATGAGATATCTTTTCCTCCAGGTTTTGCCACGTAGAGAAAAAGCCTTCCCTTCTTCCAAACGCTGTTTCCCCTTTTGAAGCGCCGCAGATTAATTCTTCACCCAATGTGGGAACAACAATTGCTATTCAGAACACTGCCCTTTCCTCAGGCTTTGCCTTCATGAAAATGAAACCTATCTCATACTGAGTACCATATGGTGTTTGGGAAGAGTGGACACGCAGATGCTTCCTAATTAAAGCATTCAGGTTTGTCATGAGAAATGGCAGCCACAGATGACTTTGGCTGGGCGCGTGTCCGGGAGGGGGTGGGTGGGAAGGGATCCCGGAGCGTGGAGGAAGTGGGAGGCTGACGCCCAGCTTTTTCAAGCGCAGGCTCTGATTGGTCCTCGGGGAACAGATAATGGCAAGAGGCAGTTAATTTGAAGATAATTGAGAGATCTCTTTCCTGTCTTCACACAATAAACCAAGGTGCCGGGCCTCAGCTGGTACTTGCACTCTGGCAGGACGAAAAGGGCCCGGAATTGGTCTGCTAAAGCTGCCGCCTCATTTTCACGTCTCACACAAAGCTGGGAAACGCCTCTCCCGGCCTCCCCCAGCCCCAGATGCTGGTGCCCATGTTTATTGTTTCAACACATCAGACCATAAATAAAAGTTTCCAAAGAGAGAGGCCATCAGAGGAATGGGGATGGTCTCTTCTTCTGGAAAACAAGGGCCGTGCCTCTAAAACGGCAAGCTCACCGACCAGTCAGAAGAGACGTGCCCTCTCAGATGGTGGGTTTTCTTGGAGAAGGTGAACTAGTTTTTTTGTAACTTTTTTTTTTTCTCAGCATCCTTAGTGCTCTGTGCAAAACTCTTTCCAAACGACTGAAGTCCAGGAATCGTGAGGGCCCTTCTCAGGTTAACTCAGACACTCGTCTGCACACTTCTGCGTGGACAGGAACCACAGAGGTATCCCAGGCAAGGAGTGGACTTAACAGGAGGCTCTCCCATTGCCTTAGCAAGCCGCGCTGAGAGGAGGAGAAGGGGGTCAGAACAAGTAAGGGGCTTTTCTTGTTTTCTTTTTGAGGGATCCTTCCCTCTGTCCTGCCTGCCTCCCCAGCTCCTTTTCATTCTCTTTTGGGGCAACTTGCTTATAAATTCTAGGAAACCCTTAAGCCAAGTAGGTGGAAAAATAATCTGATTTCCTCTTTTAACACACAGAAGAACTGGATATAAGGGCTACCTAAGTGTGATAAAGAATACTGCTCTTTTTCTCAGGACTGGGAAACTTAATGGTGTCAGGCATATGGGCATAACAATGATAAAGGACTTAAAAAAGTGAAAAGAGCCACGTTCGACAGATTTATTCCTCATCGGTAAAGAAAAGGATTTGATGGGGTGGGCACACAGGCAAAGAGGAGTGGGGGGGGCAGACTAAAGGAGAAAGACAGTCGGAGCTGAATTAGGTCATTAATGCAGGATGGCTTGGGGCTTATTAAAGGTAGCTAGACAGCTGGGTTTGCTAATCTGATTTGAAATTTTTTGGCATAAAATACATTTTTCTGTTGTTCTGGTAAGTTGGGGCCAAGTAAGGTTTTCTTCCCTCTGACCAAGAGGAGTGTGACAGTCTCCCCATGGAGGGCTATCTTCCAGCTTTTTCCTGGGGGGTACTGTACAGGTGGAAACATTGGTCTGTATTGTCACTTCTGTACTGTAGTTACACAGAAAAGGCAGAATGGGGAGAAACTGCTAGGACCATAGAGATAAAGAATAGTAAAATGAAAGGTGACCATTTCCGTTTATCAAATGAAACCATAAAGAAAGCAAAGAGATAAGATCCAAACTTGGAGAAGAGATTTCCAACATATAGACCAGCAAGTGTTTAGTATCAAGAATACAGGTATGAAATCAACAACAACAACATAAATAAATAATCAAATCGAAAAACTAGGTAAATCTCAGAAATGGACATCTTATGGCAAAGGAAACACAAATAATGGATATATACAGGAAAAAATGCTCAATTTCAGAAGTAGGCAGGAAATACAAATTAAACCCAAATGAGAACCTATTTTATACCCACCAGATTGGCAAACAATTGAGAAGTTTGACATCGAGCACTGACACAAGCCTGGATGAAAGGATTGCTTCTAGGCTCTGGAGTGTCGGCGCCGGTCCCATGACCCTGGAAAATGATTGGGTTTAATTGACTCACCCAGGAATTCTAGTCCTGGACATATCCTCTAGGTAATTTCTAGCACATCTACAAGTGGTCATAGCACACTGTAAGAGCAAAAATTATCTAAACAATCCAAAAGATCATCAATAGGCAAATTTAAGAACAGATAGTGATAGCAGAGTACCACACAGCAGTGAAAATGCATCAATTAGAACTACACACATGATGCAGAATCTCACAAATATTGAGTAAAGCAGAGAAAAAATAAGGTTTACAAGATTGCATATAGTATGTTACCATTTTTATAAAGTCCAAATCAAGCCAATTCAATTAGCAAATACTGAACCATTGCTCCTAAGGAAAATATACATCCCCACCCCCGCCTCAAACAGATTATAGTCTTAACTTCCAAGAGCAACTCATCTGGTGGATTCTATTTTCTTTGTTTTACAAAAGAGAAAATGAGGTTCAGAGTGTGACATGACACGCCTAAGCCCCCACTACTAACTGCGGAGCTGGGATTCAAACCCCCTTCAACTGACCCCAGGGCCGGAGCTTTTTTTCCCCATGCTGCACTGTCCCCTACCTCTCCATCCTCTGCTCATCTCTGTGTGAGAGCTGAAACAAAGCACAGCGTCTGCTTGATTGACCCCAGATGGGGTCGTACTCATCTGAGTCGTCTGGGTGACTCAGATTTTTCTCTGCTCTGTGGATGTCCACTAATGACTGTGAAAGTGCTAATTCATTCTGTCTGGCTGCTGTCTACCAGGCTAGTGGACACATATAGTTATGTAGTGAACACTTTCCAGATATAACCCAGTCTCCTTTTATGCAGGGGTCTGTGTGTGTGTGTTCAAACAAAAATATAAACAGTGGAGTCATGGAGTGGGATGGTCCCTCTCGATCTAAATAATCTTATAAATGTGTCCTCTATAGTCTCCACCATATAGTACGTTTAAGATGGGAAAAAGGTATTAAGTATAATGACACTTAACACTCTCAGAGAAAAGGACAAAGCCCCAAGTAAATACACATATGAGCTTTCCCTCTCTTTATTATGAAAAGAAAGTGTGTTATAATTTTTATTTGCTTTTGAGAGGAAATTTTAAAACCCATTTCTCCCTAATTATTAGAATTGAGAGGAGAGGATAGTAGAGCCATGAATAGCTAACATGTCTACGAACATCAAGAGACTTTTCTGTAGATCGACAATAATGCTACAAAATAAAATGGAAAAGTATCCCACCCACCATAGCAGTAAAAGATATCACACAGTTAGAAAACCTTAACAAGAAATGTGTGACACCTAAATGAATAAAATAATGCAATTTTATTGAGAGACATAAAATAACGCTTGAATTTCCAAAGTCTCGCACTAGATGGCTATAATGGCAGTGTTGCTTGTTATGAACACGTTAATTCCTCACAGATTAATTTATAGTTCTGAGACAATCATGATTAAAATCCCAGAGGGGTTTTTGGGGAAAAAAAAACAGGCAAAATTATTTTTAAAGTAAACTACAGGTGTAATGCATAATGAATAGCTAAGAAAATGTTGAAAATGAAGAATATTTCTGGATCCAGTGTACCCACAGTGGGTTACCATGACCTGTGGCTGCATCTTCTAGTATCAACCCTAGAGAAGTTAGTGGAATAAGAAGAAAGCAGGGATTTCTGGTTAGTTCCAGAAAGAAAAAAAAAAAAGCGAGAAATCTTTAGGGAGAGTGAAACCTCTGTGTGTGTGTGTGTGTGTGTGTGTGTGTGTGTGTTGGGAGTGGAGGGCCTGAGGAGGTGGTGGTGGCTGCAGGCAGGACACAGGGCCACCAGAGGCACCTGGGAGAGGACAGATTGGAGAGACAAAGCTCTGTTTTCCTGTGTGGTCTCAGGATCGTCCTTACCGGCCCCAGGGCTGTAGAAACAGGCCCTATAGCTCAGGCCACTGGCATCCCAGTGATATCAGGGCAGCAAAAACCCTACTGGGAAGAGCAGTTAATGAAAGAACATTTATTCTCTCCCTCTTTATCCAAATCCCCAAATTTGGTGCATTTCCCTATTTAAAAAACTGCCTTCTAACAATGCTGCTTGTTTCTAAGAGTTTAAAGGGACTCAGATGAAGCAGGTCTGAGGTACATGTGGCTTTAAGTATATTTATCAGGAAATGAAATGTTTAATAAAAGCAAAAGTTAGCCAAGGGTTTAACTCACAAGTTAGAGAAAGAGTAACAGAGCATTCAAAGAAACAAGAAGGAAGGAAATAATAAATTCAGAAATGAATAAAATAACTCTTGTATACACTTAACACACTCACAAATGAGGAATAGAGATTAACCAAGCTAAATGTTGTTTCTTTGAAAGTATTCCTGGACTTCCCTGGCGGTCTAGTGGTTACTACTCCGTGCTTCCACTGCAGAGGGTGTGGGTTCAATCCCTGGTTGGGGAACTAAGATCCCACATGCTGTGTGGCGCAGCTGGAAAAAAAAGTATTCCTAGTATTGATTGACTTCTAGAATAAATGATCAAGAAAAAAATATGCAAGTATGCCAAATACAAAATGAAAACAGAAAAATTACTACAGATAGCAGTAAAATTATTTAGAGATAATGTGAAGAAAATGAATAGAAAAGGCACAGTCTGGGAGAAAGTATTTGCAAAACATATATCTGACAAAGGACTTGAATCCAGAATATGTAAAGACCTCTTATAACTCAAGAATAAAAGGCTAAACAGTTCCAACAAAAACTCAACAGAATCTTCACGAAGACATATACACTACCAACAGGTACACGAAAAAGGTTTTAATATCATGAATCACAGGGAAATGAAGATTAAAACCACAATGAGATACTATACACCCACTAGAATGTGTAAAATTTTAAAAGACATGATGCCAACTGTTGACAAGGATATGGAACTACTGGAACTTTCCTAAAGGGCTGGTGGCAGTGGTGACCCAGGGTAGCAGGAAGGAGTGGCTGTCCTGGGTACAAGCAATAAGCGGGCAGTTCATTGTCTGCAGATAATTTAAAAACAGTAATAAAACTAACTATAAGTCAGTCTGCTTTTTATTACCAACATATGCCAGCAATTCTAAACATTAGTGATAAAACACTTCTCCCTGAAAAATATATTTTGTTGGTCTAAGCACTAAACAATTGTTGAGGGTTACTCTTGAGTTTTAATGATGTACATGTAAGCTTCAGATTAGCACATTTTTATTATTTATCCTTTAATAATCACTGCACTTTACATGGAAATAAAGTCCAATTCTCCCAGTTGTGTCAGTCTCCTATGCACTCTCATTCAGCTACGCGTGTTTTGAGAACAAGCCTCTTTTTTTTTTTTTGCGGTACACGGGCCTCTCACTGTTGTGGCCTCTCCCGTTGTGGAGCACAGGCTCCGGACGCGCAGGCTCAGCGGCCATGGCTCACGGGCCCAGCCGCTCTGCGGCATGTGGGATCTTCCCGGACCGGGGCACGAACCTGTGTCCCCTGCATCGGCAGGCAGACTCTCAACCACTGCGCCGCCAGGGAAGCCCTGTTCATTTATTTTAAATTGAAGTGTCATTGACATACAACGTTATGTTAGTTTCAGGTGTACAACATAGTGATACAACATTTATATACATTGCAAGATGATCACCACAATCAGTCTAGTTACCCTCTGTCACCATTTAAAGTTACTACGATATTATTGACTATCTTCCCTATTCTGTATATTGCCATGACTTATTTATTTTATAACTGGAAGTTTGTACTTCTTCATCTCCTTCACCTATTTCACCCATCCCCCCACCCCCTCCTCTCTTGGTGACCACCAGTTTGTTCTCTGTATCTATGAACCTGTTTCTGTTTTGTTTTTTTGTTTGTTTTTAGATTCCACATATAAGTGAAATCTTACAATATTTATCTTTTGCTTATTACATTGCCTTTCTTTTGCTTAGTTTTCTATGTGCCTATTTATATTATATTTTAAAAATTAAAACTCCAACATATCTTATTTTAAAAATTTTTATTGGAGTATAGTTGCTTTACAATATTGTGTTATAAAACTCCAACATATCTTTCAAATGTCATTTTATTTTCCAAACCCCCAAACCTTTGGGGTCATTTTTCCCCTGGGAGACCTCCTCACTCAGTCCCTTGTCCTTCTTCCATCTGCTCTTGATCTCAGAGAGACAGCAGTGAGCAGTGGCTTAGAGAGAGATCTTAGTTCCCTGCCCAGGAATTGAACCTGGGCAGCTGGGATGAACACCAGGAATCCTAGCCTCTAGTCCACCAGAGGCTATAAGCTAGAAGCATGGTTGGCTCTTACCCCATTTGAAAAATGAATTTCTCAAAGAGGCAAAACCTGTAAAAACAGGTACAAAGTTTATTATTAGAGACAAGCACAACAAGTGGGAAAGCACACAGAGAAGTAGTTTATTTATTTAAGATAGAGGCAAGGCAGAAATATACTCCTGGAGAGTAAGGGTGTGGGGTTCTCCCTAATGAGGAGGAGAGCAGTAAGGAGGCGGTTAAATCATTTATATAGGGCAGTTCTTCCAGGTCTTTGTTTACCTTTGGCCAATTATCTCACTTCTTCTCCCACATCTGACCTGCCTGAGGACCCTCCCCAATATGCATGGGCAACTTTTTGCCAAGATGGATTCCAGTGCAGACACCTGTGGGAGGTTTGACAGCACCTATTATGGGGTGGTGCCCCCTCCCTTTTTGACCCTCCAGGAGCCTTTCTGCACATGTGCAGTCAGGGAGGTTTCCCTGGCCTCAGGAGTGATAGATGTGGTCCTCTTATCTCTTCATTCCAGCAGAGCTCAGCTCCTGCCATTAACTTTGTCCTTGGAGTGTCAGGGAAAACAAGGCTCCAATTACTCCATTTGACAAACTTCAGCTGCTCGGCCCAGGGGCCCACCTACTCCTACCTCACTCTGATCTGTACCCAGTGCCCTCCTCACCTGATGGGCAGTGTCAATGGGGGACTTCCCCTCTGTAGGTTCTTGTGCTGTGTCTCTAAGTTCCCTGGATGCCACGTTTCCTTTCTCTTGATGTACTCCCTCATTTTGGTGGAGAACAACCTCTAGTAGTTTCCTAAGAAAGGGTGACTGGGAGGTAAATATTTTGAGACCTTGCATGTCTGAAAATGTCTATTTTATTCTCACTCAATTATATAATTAATTCTAGATAGGAAATAATTTTCTCTCAGAGTTTTGAAGTCCTTCTTCAGTATATTCTGTCTTCAGATACTGATCTTGTGATATTGGTCATATGAATATGATTCCTACAATTTCTCCCCTCCATAGAAACTTTTAATATTTTCTTTTTATCTCTAGTGTTCTCAGCTTTCATAAGGATGTTCTTTGGTTGTGGGTGTTTTGCTTACATTGTGTTGAGATTTTGATGATCCCCTTAAATCTGGACACTCATTTTTTTATTGCTTCTTTGAACATTTTCTCCCCTCTGTTTTCCTACTATTTCCAGAAGTGCAACTAATTAAGCATTGGCCCTCTTGGATTGGTGTTCTAATTTTCTCTTCTATTTATTTGCCTTTGACTTTCTGGGAGATTCTTGTCTTAGTCAGCTGGGACAACCATAACAAGATACCATATACTGTTGGCTTAAACAATAGAACTTTATTTCTCATAGTTCTAGAGGCTAGGAAATCCAAGATCAAGGTGCTGGCTGATTTGGTTGCCTGGCAAAGTCCCTTCCCTGCCTTGCAGGTGGCTGCCTTGTCACTGTATCTTCACATGGCAGAAGGAGGAAACTCTGGTGTCTCTTCCTCTTCTTATAAGGGCACTAATCCCATCATGGGGGCTCCATCCTCAGGCCCTTATCTGAATATAATTACCTCCCAAAGGCCCCACCTCCTAACACCATCACATTGGGGGTTAGAGCTTCAGTATATAAATTTGGGGCAGAAACATTCAGTCCATAATAATTCCTTGTATAATCCTTCTATTGAATTTCTAATATTTCTAATTTTAGCTCTCATATTTCTAATTTCTAAAGCCCCTGTTCTTTGATTGTTCCTTTCCCTTATTTCCTGCTGTATTTGCAGATACCATACCTTCTTGCTCTGGAGAAAGCAGATCTGTTTTTATACTCCTAGGCCTGGAGTTGACATCAACCTCTCTGCACACATGGGAAGAACCATCATATGGCCCCATGAGTCACAAGGGGCTGGACAATGTTATGAGATGGGTGCTGAGGAAAAGAGAACATTAGCAGCCTCCTCCACAGAGGATTTCCTTGTTGTGTGATGATCTTTAGTTTTCTGTTTATTTTTAAGTGTGAGACACCAGAAAACTTATTGGAAGCTCTGTGTGTGCAGGTAAAACATGTTGCTCCTGAAGGTGATTGTGGTAGCAAGCCAGCTTTTTTGTTCAGGGACCCTCAAATACCATTGTCTGAAGTTCATTTCTCCCAAGGCATGTGTTGTTTTTTTCGTTTTGTTTTTTTGCAGGAAAGACTCCTCCATTCTTTTGTCTAGGGGTACACGTCTGGTTGTCAAATTTTTTTTTTTTTTTTACTTTTTTTATTTTTACGGTACGCGAGCTTCCCACTGCTGTGGTCTCTCCCGCTGCGGAGCACAGGCTCCGGACGTGCAGGCTCAGCGGCCATGGCTCACAGTCCCAGCCGCTCCACAGCATGTGGGATCTTCCCGGACCGGGGCACGAACCCACGTCCCCTGCATCGACAGGCGGACTCCCAACCACTGCTCCACCAGGGAAGCCCCTGGTTGTCAAATTTTGTGAAGCAGAAGGAGAAGAGAGCCAGGGAGTTCTTACAGTTCAAACGCAGAATTGCAGCAATTCTCCTGAAATGATGTGCATGCTTCTCTTCCACCCCTGCTGTGTCTGGTATCCCTGAATCCAGATTCTCTCTGGCTCAATTTATCCAGAGACTAAATGTCAGATTTCCTGTGGGAGTGGAGAGAAGGGGCAGAGAGGCAGGGCAGAGAATCCAGCAGCTCCACGTTAAGACTTCAATCAGTCCTCCTGTTTCCAGCTCTGCATTTCACTCTACCCTTCAGTGGTACCTGTTGCCATCAAGTCCTAGGCCTGCCTGAGTTCTGCAGGGTGAAGAGACCTTCTTGGGCTATTGACCACTGCAGGCCTTGGAACTGTAGCCCCCTCTGTTCTAAAAATTTATTACATTGCTTCTCTATCTGCCATCTTCCAAAATTTTTTCAGTCTTTTAATTTTTTTTAAACATCTTTATTGGAATATAATTGCTTTACAATGGTGTGTTAGTTTCTGCTTTATAACAAAGTGAATCAGCTGTACATATACATATATCCCCATATCCCCTCCCTCTTGTGTCTCCCTCCCACCCTCCCTATCCCACCCCTCTAGGTGGTCACAAAGCATAGAGATGATCTTCTTGTGCTATGCGGTTGCTTCCCACTAGCTATCTATTTTACATTTGGTAGTGTATATATGTCCATGCCACTCTCTCACTTTGTCCCAGCTCACCCTTCCCCCTCCCCGTGTCCTCAAGTCCATTCTCTATGTCTACATCTTTATTCCTGTCCTGCCCCTAGGTTCTTCAGAACCACTTTTCTTTTTTTTTTTAGATTCCATATATATGTGTTAGCACACGGTATTTGTTTTTCTCTTTCTGACTTACTTCACTCTGTTGTCATAGTCTTTTATTTGCTCTCACCTCTCATTTTCTTTGTCCCTATGATTGCATATTTTAAAAATTCTTTTACTTTCAAAGTGGGTTTTAGAAGAGAGAGGAGAGAAACACTTGTGGTCAATATGCCACATTTAATGAGAAGTTTAGAAATAATTTTGATAATATAGATGAGTTTATAATGCTTAATATAAAAGGAACAACTTCCCTTGCGATCCAGTGGTTAAGATGCTGCTTCCAATGCAAGTGGCTTGGGTTTGATCCCTGGTCAGGGAACTAAGATTCCCACATGCCACACCGTCAAAAGTAAAAAAAATCTTTTGTAGAAACTAACACAACATTGTACAGCAACTATACTCCAATAAAAATTAATTTAAAAAATAATAAATAAAAGGGACAAAAAAGCTGTATAAATAATGTGATCTCAGGCAGGTTAAAGAGCATAGAAAAAATAAAGGAAGGAAAATGTCAAAATATGAATTTTTATTGCTGACAGAAAATAATGGTGATTTTTAGCTTCTCTTTAGTCCTTTTATTTCTAAGCGTCCCTACTGAACATGAAAGACTTTTGTAATCAGAATAAGTACTTTTTTACAGAACTGCAAAGAAAATAAGGTCACAAAGTAGAGGAAGTATTCTAAAGAAACTAAAAAGCATCTCAGCTGGAAGTGTTTTTCTTTGGACATAGTGTGTGCATTTCAAATTGGACGCTGATTGTATCACCGATGAATGATAAGTAGACATACACAATGCCATGCCTGTGCTGTATGCCAAGCTCTATACAGTATCTCATTGAATCATCACGGTGATCACAGAGGTAGATATTATTTTCTTCCCATTTACAGATGAAGAAACTGAGGCACAGATGTAGCACACTCATGGCCCTCTGTTGGTACATGACTGAGCCAGACTTGGGACCCAATAAGTCTCACTCCAGAGAGGCACCCTGACCCGTCACATTCCATTTCAGTCTCTCACATGTATATACATACATGTAAGTACCTATGTCCTTATCTAACTCCTTGTACACATTTGTGCTTACGTCTACACATATGTCCATACAGTCAAGAGCATGCCTTGGCTTTTGAACAAATTATAAAGTGAGGGCAAGAAAGGAGGTCAGCAGGGCCTCTCTGGGAACTGTGATAATAAACACTAGAGGTGGCCCTCTAACCGCTTGGGTCTGAATTCTCATCTCCTCTTTCTCCCACTCTTTTCCATAGCAATAAATCATGCCCCACACATGGGAGAAGGGAGCCTTGGGCTTCCGAGTGCATTCAGGAAACAAGCTGCTCTCACACCTGTTTAAGCTTATGCTTTCTGACAGCTTTAGAGGATAATATGGCCCCAGGTCTTTGTTTTGAGTACGGTGGGTGGAGGGGGGCTTCTTACCAGCCAGGATGCGTTAAAAGTTCATGGCAGCTGCCTAGAAGCCACTGCGATGTTTCTCATTAAAGACAAACTAGTTTAAACTCTGTAGCATTTCCAGGAATGTAGGAGTTTTTGAAGCTGTGGTTCTTTCCATCCTATTGTTTCAGAGCTCTAATTAAACAATGCCACATGTAATACTCCCCAAGGCCCTAGGAAAGAGGTCATTTGAATGATTTGCGATGGTCTCATTTTCTTTAAAAAGTGCCCACAAGTTTTTAAGACATTTTATTTGCAGGCAGTAATTCCTCATGTGGCACCCTGGGGACACATGCTGGATTCTAGCTGGAAAAGAATTTATTATGCACGGTTTTTGTCTATATAGTTCTCTTTTGCTTGTGAAAGAGTAATCCCCCAGACTAATTTTCTTTTTTTCCCTCTTTTTAATGAGAGCTCTACTGAGATTCGCGTACCGTACAATTCACCCATTTAAAGTGTACCGTTCAATGCTTTTTAGTATATTCACAAAACTGTGTAACCATCACCACAACCAACTTTAGAACATCTTCATTTCTCTGCAAAGAAACCTAGCACCCAGAATGAGGTTTCCAACACCATTCTCCAATAAAAGAAACCAGAGTTCCTTGGAAAAATGACTGATTCTAGTGCTGGGCAGGAAATATATAAGATGAACCTGGAGCATCTTCTAGTGCCAGGAAGTAAAGAAAGGCTAAAACAAACAAATAAACAAAAACAAACAAAACCCATCAAACGCTACCTTCATGGGGGTACGTCAACTGAAAGAGCTTCCAATGGACAAAGCTGGAATAATTTGCGCAGCAAAGTGTAGGAGTATTGAATTATAACCCAAAGCATAGAATAAACTAAATACCCATGTGTTCACACTGATTCAAAGAAATGATTAAATAATCGGGGAGAAAAGGCGAAGCTCCATTGTAAAAGAATTCCAAATAATTTATTAATATTCTCTATCGATGAGACACCGTTACCACACCTCCCTTTTTAGCCTGGTTTCCTTTGTTTTGAAGTCTTTGTCTGTTAAATCCAATATCTGTGCTCTCTCACAGGCAGTTTCTGTTCCTTTCTTCATTCCCTGGGTGTGGGTCATACTTTCTTGTTTCCTTCCATGTCTCATAATTTTTTGTTGAAAACTGGACATTTTCAGGAGATGTAAAATAACTCCACTGGGATACTGACCTCCTGCCCCTCTCTGGGGCTTGTTTTGGATGTTGTCTGTTTATTTGCCTGACCCCTTGCAGGGATGTCTATTTCCTCCATAGTATGAAACTTATGATGTCACCTCTCAGAGGGTGGAGACTTTGTCATACACACAACCGCCCTAGGATGACAAGCACCTAAGCAGGGCTCTGTTTTTTCCCTCGGTTTATCTGTTAAGGTGTCTGGCTTAGTATCCCACCCACCTGATAGTTTCCTGTAATTGCTGGCTGATTGCACTAGTGTTTTTTGTTTTGTTTTGGTTTTGGTTTTTTGGCGGTACGCGGGCCTCTCACTGTTGTGGCCTCTCCCGTTGCGGAGCACAGGCTCCGGACGGGCAGGCTCAGCGGCCATGGCTCACGGGCCCAGCCGCTCCGCGGCATGTGGGATCTTCCCGGACCGGGGCACGAACCCGTGTCCCCTGCATCGGCAGGCGGACTCTCAACCACTGCGCCACCAGGGAAGCCCTGCACTAGTGTTTTTGACAATGTCTAGGGCATGAATTTCTCTTCGGTCTGATCCTGTTAAATCCAGCACCTTTGCAGGGGCAGGCTTTGAGGTTTGTTCTGACCCCAGGAGGGCTTTTCTTAGCTACCTCTTTCCCTTGCTCTCTCTGATGAACCAGCTAGCTTACAGTTTAGTTTGTTTTTCTGAGAGAGCTACCAGCTGCCTCTAAATTGCTTACCACCAAAATATCAGTTGTTTTCGAGAGCATCCTTGGTCTTGAACTTCCCCACAGTCGGTTTCAAATAAAGTTAGCTCCCTTAGGAAGAGGTTCGCAACTCTCTGTTCTCGCGGTCTGCCTTATTCCCTGGAGAAATCTCTGAGCCACTGCTCTAGAGCTGGGAAGAGGGTGACATTCTTGCCTTATGAGCAGGATGCTGGGCAGGGGCAGTGGCCTATGGTCTTCTCCGTGTGTTTCTCCCAGCATGGGATCTCCACCGGTAGAACAAGCTGAGGTGGGGGCAATTGGAGCGCCAGTATTCTGGACCTTCCATGTCTGAGGTAGGACCTCTCCTAGTTGGGGCTTGAGGGAAGGAAGGGAGCAACCTCTTGGCTGCACTGCCAGAAATTTATTCTCTGCAAATCAGAGCTGAAGGAGGTGAGAAATGCTGGTGTCTTTTCCCGCTCAGTGAGATACTCTATGCCTTGACTGGGAGGTAAGGGGAGAGGGTCTCCCTTCTTGGCCACACCTGCCCAGAGTGGCGTTTCCATCTCTCTGACTATGGGGGAGGTGGGAGGAGGGAGAGACGGCTTGTGGCCACAAATGTGGAACCCATGGATATGGAGGGCCGACTGTATTTCCATGAACTCTCTGGTGTTTAAGGAACTGTCTCCCCACCTGACATGAATCCAGATTTTCTGCATGACAGTTTCTCGAGGAAGTCCAATGGGGCCAACTTCCCTACAAAGAAAAATGGACGGAGGTCTGAGACCAGGTCCTGCTATGTCTACCCAAGTTGATCAGATGAGTATGCACAATATTCCCAGGGCACCAGGTTCAGTGATTGGCTCTCCAGGGCGTGAGGAGCAGTAAGGTTGGGAATTTAGTGACAGCAACCTGTTTGAAGTCCCACATCAAAATGCTCTCCCCTACGCCCTTCCAATTAACCAACTAAATTCATGAACCTTTTTTTTTTTTTTACAAACTGTAGAACATAGGATGATTTTATATAGTACACGAGTAACATTTTTTGGTTGGTTATTTATAGGTTTACTAGGAAAAATACAGATAAAAAGATGAATAAATGTGAATATGGATATTGATTTATGGAGAGCGCTTCTCCATAAGCACACAGACAGGTGAAAGATTCAAAGCAGGTGGTAAATACCACAGTGTTTCCCTCTCAAAAACAAGTAAACAAATCCGTTTATACTCCCACACATTTCCAGGAAGGTCAAAGGTCTCCAATACTGTTTTTCTTTCTGTTTTATTGTTTCAGTGCTCTCATTAAGGAGTGCCACATCCATGTTTTATTATTCTCCAAGGCCCTAAAAAATTTGCATGGTATGAGATTATACACTGTAAAAATGATATATGCACACACACACAAAGCATACCCAAATTGTCATTTCACAATGCTACTGCTTAGACAAGTCTAAAATAGCTATTTACTTTCATCAAAGTAAGCCAATTTAAAAGTGATCCAGGAAAAAAAAAAAATGATCCAGGGTCATAGCCCAAACGGTAGAGGTAGTGTGAGGATGGCGGAAGGTGGGGGGGGGGGGGGGGGGGGGGGGGGGGAGTGTAAATATCAGATAAAAATTTTACATGATAGCAAATCTGTTTACACAAAAAAATAAATTGGTTGTTTCATTATGAGCGTGGCAAGAAGATACCTTCAGAATTCTCTCTGCTAATTAGTTACACTGGACAGCTTGAAAACCAGCGGCCTCAGACAGACAAAAGGGGAAGATAATGGGTGGGCTCCTTCCACCCACTCAGGCTTCTCATTTGTAGCTTCAGGTATGGCTAATCTTTTCCTTTTCATTCTTTGTGAAGCATCAGGAGAATTCGTTTGAATGAGCCGACAGCCTGAGTTAACTTAAAAGTGGAGCATCTGCAGGCCTCCAGTGAATGATACAGTCAGCAGGACACAGGTGAACGAGGAGTGGACCGGCAGAGCCACAGTTCAGATGGACCCGAAGCTTCTGCTCAGTTGCTGGTAATATCATTTCCAAATTGAAGAGCAACCTTCCAGAGAAGGCCTGTGAGCGTGGCCATCTGTACCATTTATGTGTATGAACTCAAAGCATTGTTTTCTGGTTGTCGTCTCCTTTGTTGTCAAATGTTGGTCCTAAAGTCGTCATCCAGTTTATGAATATATCAGAACAGGCTGTGAGGGAGCTAGTTAATATTCCAGTTCTACACATCTCCTGGCAGCCTTCTGCGTGGCTTCCCAGTGACAGAGACTGGAAACATTTGTGTCTCTCAGTGCCTACGTGTCTGGCCATTGTCACCTCCTCTCCCTGCTCCTTCCCTGAGAAGAGGATCAAGTTTCAAGCAAAGGGACACACTCGGTCCCAAAGCCCCCCATTTAAAAGAAAGCAAAGGTGTTGCTGAAAACCAAGCTTAAGCAAACACGGTCTGGAAACTACTTCTCCCCCATCCCTAACCTTAATGCCATCTGTCCTCTTCTCAAGCATCTGTATCTTGCTTAAGCAGTTTTGTCAGTGAGCTTCTAAGTGACAGCACTAAATGACATGGGTTTTGCTTCCTCTTGTCTTGTGTTGCCCTTGTAGAAGATCTAAATAAATGGGCAGAGTAAGGATACAGAATGGAGAAGTCAAAGAAGAAATGGGTCTGGAAATTTCTTGGTATAAGGGAAAGACTGACCGCAATTATTATTATTATTTTTTGCGGTACGCAGGCCTCTAACTGTTGTGGCCTCTTCCATTGCGGAGCACAGGCTCCGGACGGGCAGGCTCAGCGGCTATGGCTCACGGGCCCAGCTGCTCCGCGGCATGTGGGATCTTCCCGGACCGGGGCACGAACCCGTGTCCCCTGCATTGGCAGGCAGACTCTCAATCACTGCGCCACCAGAGAAGCCCCATGACCACAATTATTATGATATATCTGTGTGGTAATAATACATCTAGTATAGAACACATCCTATGGGCCTCATCAGAGTCCCCTGTCCCCTGGGCCCTCAGCTCCTGGACTGGCAGCTGGGGGGAAAGACTCCATGCAGGGCTCACAGAGCCCTGTGTTGGCTTCACCTCTTCCCCCTCTTTTGATCCCATAAATGCCACCGCCGTAAGTTAGAGGGTCTGCTTCCCCGAAAGAGGTCTGCTGCCTGAAGAGGCCAGGGGACCCAACCCAGAAAAATAGGGGGTTAACTCCCACGGCCTTCATTTTGATAAATGGGAAAGGGAAGGAGGAAAGGAGTCATTGGCAGGACCTTCTCTCTGTTCCTCCCTCTAAGGCATTGTTCTGAGTTTCATACAGCTTGTCTGGAGGCATCCTGCACCTGCCTGGCCACTGGCTGTGTTTCTTGTTGGTTCGTTGTGACACAGGAATGCACGTCCTGGACTCAGCCTCCCAGCCTTCCCTCCCTGCCTTTCCATCACTCTTGCTTCCCTGTGACTGTCCTTCCCAGTAAAGCATGAGCACTTAAACCCTGCCCCACAACCACAGGCATTCTGCCTCTTTATCTCAAATGTTTTGGTGTTTGCCAAAGCACGTGATGCCTTCTTTTTGTTTCCCTTCAGAAAACCCCAGAGATGCGATGTATAAAACTAAAGAAGATGGTGGCAGCTCTTTAGGTCATTTTTTAATTTGCTGGCCTAACTTTCCAATTAATTTTTTTAAATTAATTTATTTAATAAATTTATTATTTTTGGCTGCATTGAGTCTTCGTTGCTGTGCGCAGTCTTTCTCTAGTTGCAGCGAGCAGGGCTACTCTTCATTGCGGTGCAAGGGCTTCTCACTGTGGTGGCTTCTCTTGCTGAGGAGCACGGGCTCTAGGCGCGCGGGCTCAGTAGTTGTGGCTTGTGGGCTCTAGAGGGCAGGCTCAGTAGTTGTGGCGCATGGGCTTAGTTGCTCTGCGGCATGTGGGATCTTCCTGGAGCAGGGCTTGAGCCCGTGTCCCCTGCATTGGCAGGTGGATTCTTAACCACTGTGCCACAGGGAAGCCCTCCAATTAATTTTGATCCTCTGCTTTTTTGTTTTCTTTTTTCTCTGCCTGGCAAAATTTGACTTATCCTTCCAAACCCAGCAAAATGCCATCTTCTGGGTGACACCTTTCTTGCCACTTGTGCCCATGCCTGCCATGTCAACCTGTGCTGTCCCATGCCAGATGGAATAGAGCCTGCACCCCTGCTTCCTAAAGTACTGACCGCAGTGTTCTTGGTTGCTGGATACAATGTAACCATAAGTTTCCTCCACCCCCCACTAAATCTGACTGACTTTATCTCCAGGACTGCCCACAGAATTTGTTCAATAACGTTTGCTGAATGAAGGTGGTACGAGTTCTCCTTTTTGCATCCATCACTGTTGCATCCGTCTCAGCCCAGATAGGCCCACCTCACCCCTGGACGGGACAGTGGCCTCTTAGTCGCCCCGCTGCCAGTCTCCTCTGACAATGGAATCTGCATAAACCACCAGGCTGCTCTTCCTAAAAACTGCATCCTTTCACCCCTAGATCTCCAGAGCCTATAGAAAAAAAGATAGTGTAGCACAGGAATAATATAAATGCACAAAGCCCAGAGAGACTGTAATAGCCCTTAATAAATGTTAGGTACATCATCTCTGATGTAAATGCCTTTGCCTGGTGTTCAAGGTCCGGGTCAGCTTAACTCCTGGTCGCCCACCCCCCGCAAACAAACTCTCCATTTGCTCAGGTTTGGTTCCTCAGCCTGCTAAATGGTCCCCTGCCTTGAAGTAACTCAGGACACCCCTGCCTCTGTCCAAAGCCTGTCTATTTTTCAATCTCCCACCTTCATAGATGCTAGTGGAGTTGCTATAACCAGACAGATCCTCCCTTATCTCAACTTCTATAATCATCAGAGGTGCGCCATCCAATTTCTAAGCTGGAGACCTGATCGTCTTAGGCTTATCCCCATCTCTTTCTTCAATAAAATTACAAACTTTCCGAGAGCAGCAACCACGTTCCAAATTTCTTCAGGAATCTTCCTGGCCCAGGAGAGAGTCAACAAATATTAGCTTATTGATTCTTTGCTGTAGAAATGAACTGGACCAAGCCAGGCAGAAGACGTTAATGATAAGCTACAACCTGATAGTTAGAGGGTATCATTAGATTTTAAATTGAAAAAAAAAAGTTGGGGGGAATTTTCTGTTATTTTTACTTATGTCAGCATAGAAGGAGAAAACCACAACACACAATTTTTCTATATGTCTAGAGAGAAAACCACTACTATATGTTATAATAGCCCATTAAAGAATTCTTCTGCTCCCTTTCCTAACATATGCCATGAACCTTCATAGCAGTCAGGGTACATTTTTTCCCAATTAATTTTTCTCTTTTGCTGTCCTGGCAGTCAGTTTTTCTTATAGCCATTTTTCTAAGTCAAACCCTTTAATTAAAGTTGGAATGAAAAGTCTGATTAAAATCTAAATTAGCTCAAGGAGTTGTGATCTTCTGGTCTGCTCTTTGCACTTACATAATTTATGCCCCAAATTGCTACATTAGGACTTTGGGTCCACTTTCCTTACCTAAGGGGTTTTAAAAGGCCTGGAGCTTTGAACCAAATAATCCTAATTTGGGAGCTATTGCATACCCAATGTCAAAAATTTCAAGACTAGCAATAGGTTATGGAGTGAGTTTCCAAAATGATCTAATTGTTGAGCAATTCCAAAAGATAGGCACTCAATTTCTTTCCTGTTGGTTGCCTTTCCTACCCTAACCTGTTACTTAACTATATCCAGTACTCATCTTAAACTCACTCTTGGTGATAGACGCTCTGCCACAATCCGGGAGAAACCAACTAACTTTGAATATCTAAATGAATAGTTTAAAAACATGATGATGTGGATTATCTGGACTTCACTTTTTCAACTTTTCAGGAATCTCTCTGATGATACAGTTTTAAATGTAGGATCTGAAAACCCAGAAAAATTCATGTGTCCAAAAGAAAAAACCAAAACCAAGAAAAGACAACAGCAAAAACCTGAACCACAGAGTAAGTTGATAAATCTGATTCACATTTAGTGGCTCGGGTGGGTGAATTAACAATTTCATAAAAAAGTATAAGACCATCAGGGAAATGTGAAGGAGAACAAAGGCTGCCGAGAACAAAGATAACGAACACGGGGAGCATTTATGAGGAAGAAATCGAAGTTACTTGGGCGTCTTGTTTTTCAAGCTCGGCTCTTGGGGGTCAAACAGGGTAGCTGGCTCTATTGCCGTCTCTGCAGATTGAAGTTGGCTGCCGAGGGCAGAGGTCACCCCACAGTATCAATTACTTGCTGCTACCTGGAAAATTTAATTTCATGGCCAGCAATAGATCTGCTTTCTTCTCTAGCATGAATGGCAACTGTCCCCAATTGATAACAAGAATAACTCATTTCCTCAGAGTCATTAGACTCTAGAAGCTTCTGCATTCAGAAAGGCCTCTGCAGACTGCTGAGTGAACAGAATAAAAGCTATGTGTTTGCCCTTTTCTTCACCTTTTAAGATATTGTTTGATTTCTGATTCGTAGTAGGGTTAGTCCAAACTCTTGTGTACGACCGATATTTAGGTGAACATCGGTCTCTCCGTGGAATTCCTCAAAGAAGAGGCTGTCTGGGGATGTTAGCAAACAGAAAAAGTCTGAAGTTTCAAACAATGGGGAATCTGGTTGAAGGGAAGTTTGTACTGGGCTTATTTTTGGCTGGAAATATTGTAAAGGTCTAAAAATAATCTCTCCCTCTTCCCCTCCCCAAATCAGAGTCTTTGGAAAGACGAGATAAGAGCTGTTTTGACAATGAGATTAATATTATTCTAGGAAGTTGATAGGAATATTTAAAACAAACAAAGAACAAACACTTTCCCTGTAGTCTGCTCCACCATTGACCTAGATCTGGGCGCAAGCTAGAAGAGTGAGAATGCAAAACTGCCAGAAACCCTTGATCATACATGACCAAAGGAAAGCTTTTTGAAAGGATCATATAAATGCTCTTCATTTTTGTTACTTTTGTTCCCTTGGCCTTAGTTCTAATTCAAAAAAGTTCCTAATGGTTTCCTCAGCATGGCAAAGAAAGAATAAAATTATAACTCAATTAAATAGCAATGTACATTCCACAGTATCTAAATTTTTTAAGGCAGAGATGAAAATTAACATTATTAATTGGTGTTTCTTGCAGAGTATGTATAAGGGCATGCTTGCACGCACGCACGCACGCACGCACACACACACACACACACAAAACACGACACTCTAACCACACAGTAATGCCTGTGCTTGTGAACAGAAACCTTAGGCCAGCTTGCCTGTGATAGAATCATTGGAGAACACAAAATGGACCTCACGTGCAATTCTTCATCTCCAAATCACCCTGCCGATTCTCTTTAATAAAAGCAGACCTACCCAGGTCATAAAATGATGAAAGGGAAAAAGATCAGCTAGGGCTTTAGGTGTTAGGCATCTCAGTGGGTGGGGAGATGATGGGGGAAGTGAGGGAAGATAAAGAGGTAGGTGAGAATCGTTTCTTCTCCCGGCCATTAGTTCCAAGAACAATGCCCCATCTGAGAAGAGCTGCCAGTGTTAGAGGAAGCAGCAAAGATTTCCTGCTGAGGGTCACAGGTCTTCAATTTATTCCATCTTTTTTGATACAAAAGGCCACACTCCACTCTTTCTTCTCCCCATGCTAAGAAATAAATGAACTAACTATTAATGTGTTTCTTTTGACTTGTTGACCACTGTTATGACTATTTGAATGATTTTTAAGTGTAAGTTGAGTAAAAAAAATTCTCAAAACAGAAACAACCATGAAAAAAAGGCCTTTAGAAAAGGAAGAGGACAATTGTGTATCTTAGTTCTTTAGACCTACACAAAGAGAAAGAAATGAAAGGTTTTCTAGTGTAGCTCCCCTGTAATTCAAAATGGGAAATTGGACTCAAAAAGCACAATGAGTTGCCCCAGTTCACATAGCTTCTTAGAGTCAAAAATGTTATTAAAATTCATGTGTCCTAAATCTGGGACAATTTGAACATCAAAATGAGGGATCATAGTACATTATAACCCAATGAATAAAATGAAAATCCCGATTCTGTATTGAAAAGTTCTCTTTAACTAGAATGACAACTTGTAAATCCAGAAGAAATGATTGATTTATAAAGTTATCAATGGATGCTAAAATTAGAGAGTGAAAGTCTTGATGAGAAACAAGTCATCTACATAGTCTAAAAGGATTTTACCATAAATTACATCTTAATTACAAAGGGGAAAAATTAACTTTATAATGGAGAAACCTAGGGAGTACCAATAACCAAGTGACAAAAATTAACATCACCAATACTGAGATAAACGGACATGTCTCTTCTGATTTGATGTACTGAGAAGAACACAACATCACTTCTGTGGAACTCCTACCAAGGCTGCATCACCAGAATCTAATCATAAGGAAAGATCAGACAAACCTAAAGTGAGGGACACCCTGGAAATTAACTAGCCTGAACTCTTACAAATATCAAGGTGAAGAAGGACAGTGTTGAGGGAATTGACAAAACTTCTATGGCTTAGGTAATTGTATTCTATTAACATCAATTTTTTTAAAAGATTTTGGCAATTGCACAGTGTGTGAGAGAATGTCTTTCTTCTTAGGAATATACACTAAAGTCTTTAGGGGCATAATGTCTCCATTTACTTTCAAATAGTTTAGGGGAAAAATGCATGTATGTACAGATATAAAAAGTACATCTATGTATACATTATATAATATATATTATAGACAGATAGGTGTTAGAATGATAAAACAAATGAGGCAAAATGCAAATCGGTGAATCTGTATAAAGGGCGTAGAGAATCTATGTATTATTTTGGTAACTTTTCCGTAAATTTAAAATGATATCAAAATAAAGAGTAACATGAAAAAAATCAGGGCTCTTGACTCCAAGACAGAGGTTACTTCAATACATTCAAGAACCAAGATCTTTTAAGATTCTCAAGGTTTGCAGTTATGTAACATAACTGCCTCAGTCAGTCAGGCTGCAATAAAAAACTACCATAGATGGTGTAGCTTAAACAACAGAAACTTATTTCTCACAGTTATGGAAGGTAGAAAGTCCCAAGATCAAGGCAGCAGCTGATATGGTGTCTGGTGAGAGCACTCTTCCTGGTTTGCAGATGGCCGTCTTATATCCTCACATGGTGGAGAGGACAGCGTGAGAGCAAGCTCTTGTGTCTCTTTTTATAAAGGCACTAATCCCATTCATGAGGGCTCCACCCTCATGACCTAATCACCTGCCAAAGGCCCACCTCCCAATATCATCACACGGTGGGCAGTGGGGGGCGGTGGTTAGAATGTCAGCATATGAGTTTGAGGACACAAATTCATACGTAGTTCATAACACTAACCCTTACCAGGGTGGCCTGTTGAGCAGATTCCTCCCTCTGGTCAGCCTGTTATTCCTTCCATGGGATCAGGCTGTTGGGACAGTCCTGACATACTGACGTTGGGCTCTAATTCATGTTTGGCAGAGGTTGAATTCAGGGCTCTGGGCAACCAAAGGTCCATCATCAATCCTCTCCTGTAGCTGTGTGTTGGGCTCATGCTTCTGCTCTCACCCATCGGAGTTCTAACCATGGTGCTGCCTCTGGCTGTAGCACCCGAAGGTGCAGGGGTGGCAGCAAGCTCCCGACTACCACACAGGGCAGTCACCCCACCCTCTGTGCCACATATTACGTGGTTCCCCAGGATGCTCACACCTGTGTCCATAAGGGCTTTCAAGGCCTTTGCTCCATGATGTCAACATACCTTTCCAGTGAATGACCTCATGTCCTCCCAGGTGGGTCTTAATCCCTGCCAGATAAATGGTGGATATTCTTTGTGTGAATGGGACCATTCTTCTAGCTGCCCAGGCCACGCGTCCATCGTCTCTACTGATGGAAACGTGTGGAAGTCAGGAGTGCAGTCAGCATTGAAAGAGACCACAATCCGTAAAGGCATTGTTCATGGCCTAAAGCGTTCAGGAGAAGGTATGCTTGGAATATGTGCTGTTCTCTGTTGTTGCTATAAAATTCTAAATGGTAAATTTAGCATGACCAGAAAATAAATTATTGCTCATGCATTCCTACATACTCTGGGCACAACTTGCATTTGTGGTCATCATCAATGAAGCCCAGTAACAAATTTGAGAGTGCCACTGGAAGCCAATATTCACAAACAGCAGAACGAGGGAGGCGGTGTCATGAATGAAGATGACACTGGCCTTAAATCAGCAGTACTGGGGATGGCAGAGGCAGGCAGAACTAAGTTGTTTCAGTACAAACAGTTTCCGAAGAGCTATGACATCGTATGTAATAACAGCATGGTTACATTTTTCTTGTGGTGACAGATATGAAATTAGCCAGAAATAGTGCATTTGAGAGTAAAGAACACAAAGAGATAGTTTAGTTCCTGGGCTTGAACAGGAAGAGCTGGTGCCTGGACACTATGGGGAAGCTTCATGTGTGCATATTAAACAATCAGCAAATGCATAAGGATTGTTTTCTGTTGTTCCAAATCTCCATTGATAAATCAGTGTACCTCACATGAGCCCATGAATTTTGTAATATACATATACATTATATATGTATACATATATATTTATTGAAGTATAGTTGATTTACAATGTTGTGTTAGTTTTAGGTGTACAGAAAAGTGATTCAGTTATATGTATTCTTTTTCAGAATATATTTTTGTAATTTTTTTTGTAATATAATATTTTATAATGTTTTTTAATCAAATGGTTTATAAAGATAAGGGCCCATACAGTCCAGGGGGTACCCTGCCTGTGGTGATGGCTTACTTTGAGGATGATAATTTAAGAAGGATTACCAAGAGAGTTCTTGAGAATTTGGAGTGCCTCTCTGAGCCTCAATTTTCTCACCTAGCTGATGTAGGAGGCTAATTTATTATTTTACACTGAAGCTAGAAACTTACCATTTTACACTGAGAAATATTATTGTCAAGTCCAAGTAGGTATACAAATTGGCTGGCCAAAGCGCTCTCTCTTTTATTTTTTTATATATTAACTTTTTGTTTAATTCAGACTTATTGAGGTATTAGTTACATAAAGTTCACCCTTTTTGTTCAGACATTAGCTCCAAAGCCACCTGTTTCACAGCACACAAGGAGAACATGGAAACTGCTCTGGGTGCTATCCTTCTCCTGTAACTTCGTTTCTAGAGAGGTTTTTAACCCAGGGTGGATATCAGAATTACCTGCTATATTTTAAATCTCTCCTATTGTTCTGAAATGATCTATTTCATGTTTCTTTTCCCTCTGGACTACATGTTCCTCCAGGGCACCAGGGAAGGCCTAGGGCCTCATACAGTGCCTGGTACATTGAGTGCTCAATACAGATTCAATGAAATGAACTCGGCATCTTTCTCGAGAAATTCACTTCTTTAACAGCACTATTCAATAACCAGCACTAATAAAACAAACAAAAAATTTCCCCACCGGAAGAAAAAAAACCCTGTAGTTTTTTTTTTTAACCAAAGTAAAGAATATAACCATAATCCTGGTTTCCTGACCCTCTCCCCTTATCTGCAGTAATTTCTCTCCATGTGTACAGGGATATTGTCCTGCCCTATTCTGAAGGGAAGGATCAAATGATTGAAAGCACTCTCCTTACAGACAAGATCGTGGGGAAGCAAAGTTATGGGATCAGAAATAGGGGAGCTTGTTTTACCATGGAAATGTTGAACGTGGCCATCAGGAATTGACAGCCAAATGTTGGGAGACACTTTGGTATAAAAGGGCATACTCTTTCCTGAACAGTGCCAAGAGGGGCAGCACCAATCTTTAGTTCTGAATCTCTCGTTGTCTAAGATCATCAAACACAGATGATCAGTCTTCCTAGTTAGAGTGTCCCTTATTTATCTATGTTAATAATTTCAGAGAGGTTTGCCCTGCAAGGGAGCTAGAGCCACGTGGACCTTGCATATTTTTATTGTTATAGATTGACTGTGTCCCCCCAAAATCATATGTTGAAATCCAAAGGCCACATGTGTTGCTATTAGGAGGTGAGGCCTTTGGTGAAAGATTAGGTCATGAGGGCAGAGGCCCTCTTGAAAGGGATTAGTGCCCTTATATAAGAGACTCCAGAAAGCTCCTTTGCCCCTTCCGCCGTATGAGATTATAGCAAAAAGATGGCCATCTCTGAAATAGGAAGAAGGCCTTCATCAGACACCCAAGCTGTCAGCACCTTGACCTTGACTTCCCAGCCTCCAGAACTCTAAGAAATAAATTTCTGTTGTTTATAAGCCATTCCACCTGTGGCATTTTGTTACAGCAGGCCAAACAGACTGAGACTCTAACCACGAACTTGTGGTTACCAGAGGGAAAGGGTAGGGGGGAGGGATGGTTGGGGGATTTGGGATTGACATGTACACACTGCTATGTTTGAAATGGATAGGCGGCAGGAGCCTACTGTATAGCACAGGGAACTCTGCTCAATAGAATATTATGTAACAACCTAAATGGGAAAAGAATTTGAAAAAGAATAGATACATGTATATGTATAACTGAATCACTTTGCTGTACACCTGAAACTAACACAACATTGTTAATCAACTCTACTCCAATATAAAATAAAAAGTTAAAAAAAAATTCCTTACATCTGATACTTTAACTCTCTGCAGGCAAGGTTTCTCTCATGTATAAGTTCCTCGCATGCCTTATGTCTGTCTGACCAGCGAGGGCTGACCTGTTCCACAAGAGAGATGAGCTGGTTAACGACGATTTCAGCTTTATTTTATTTTATTCTTTTTCAGTTTCAGAAAGCTTGAGGGTGATTGAAGTTTGTATCTCAGCTTGGATGCTCTTTTCCTCCAACTCACCAGTGATCTATCTGATGTCCATCCTCTAGACCAGGCAGGCTGAGAGGCTCCATCTTCTCACACTATTTTCAGAGCACATTCCTTTAGGATAACATTTCTTTTTCATTGTGCTTATTTTACAGTTCCGCTTCCTCTTCCAAACTATGAGCTCATGAGGGCACAAACCATGCTTGACTCACCTCTGAGTTTCCCGGAGGCAATGTAGTATCAAGGACAAGATCTTGGTCTCTGGAGTCAGACTGTCTAATGTGGGATACCTGCTTCTCTTAACTTCCCTCAGCCTCCATCTTCTCGCCTATAACAAAAGGATATTGGGGCTTCCCTGGTGGCGCAGTGGTTGAGAGTCCCCCTGCTGATGCAGGGGACGCGGGTTCGTGCCCCGGTCCGGGAAGATCCCGCATGCCGCGGAGCGGCTGGGCCCGTGAGCCATGGTCGCTGGGCCTGCGTGTCTGGAGCCTGTGCTCTGAGATGGGAGAGGCCACAACAGTGAGAGGCCCGCGTAACACAAAAAATAATAATAATAATAAAAATAAATAAAGGATATTAATAGTAACTGCGTCCTAGGCTGTTGGGAGGACTATGGGAGGACATGGGTAAAATGTTTAACATAGCAGCTGCCACTTAACGATACCCATTAAATATTAGTATCTAGTTAGTAGTAGACGGTGTGCCTGAACAGAGTTACTCAAAGAAATGTGTACTGAGTGAATGAATGAATGCAACCAAGTCTGTGAGCTGAAGTCACTAACAGAGCTCCAAAACCACAAAATGGGTCCCCATGACATACAAAGACATTTACTGAATGTGACTGCAACAGAAGGAGGAATTCTGTGACTGCCACAGATGGGTGGATGAAACTCTGGCTTCCTGAAATTTTCAGCATCTCCTTCTTTGCCCAAAGGGACTTTTCCTCAGAAATCTCCTGGTAAAGACCCAGCCCCATTGGATGACAGAATTAATATGTGAGAAAGAGACATTAGAAAACATGAAGTCCACCCCCATTTAATTCAGAAGTAGGAGGTTTAGACCCAGAGGACTCCTGAGGCTTCTGAGGGCTAAACAATAATATTCTTCTGGGTTTTCTGCCATCCCTATTAAAGTCAGGGCTCGGGGCTAGATGCACACAGTGACCAGTGCCTTCATCTGTAAGGTCAGAGGTTAACTACAAAGTTTCCAGGCCCTTGTTTTTAGGGGGGAGGGGAGTTCTTAAAAGGGCTGCTTCAGCGCGTACGCACTGGCATATGTCACTGTGACAGGTAGACACATCTTAAAACAAACCTCACAAATACAATTCAAAATAACCTGAGTCAGTAGGAACTGGTTCCTTACATGAGCTCATTATGTCCATCCCCCTGTGAAGGAAAATCGAATCTCCAGGTAGAAGACCAAATACTTGATCCTTTCCATAAGGCCACGTGAATTTCACTTCTTTCCCTTGCAGAACTGATAAGATCTCAAATAACCACATCGGCCTGGCTCACAAGAGGAGCTAGACCTTGCTTTGCTAAGAAGCTGGTAGTTGTTAGTGAGGGCCTCAGCCCCCTGAACAAAGAGATTTTCAATGTGCGGCTGTACTTGTGTTTGGTTTCCCGTCAAGCTCTCTAACTCAGTGCTTACGTCACCTGCCTGTTATGTAGACCAAATGAGAAATGTATAACAGGGGGTTGAAAACCACTGCAAGGCCCTGTGCAGGTGTGATCTGTCCCCCTTCTTCAGGGCATTGTTAATTCACGATCCTTAACCTCAAAGAGCTCTCAGTTTGAATAAGTTTATGATCTGTACGCAGGCTTTGCCTGTGTGTGCGATTCTGAGAAATAAAGTTGGCTTGAGCGACAGCCCTTGGACACAGAGAGAGAAGACACGGGGAGAGGGCACTAGACACGGGAGCTTGGAGTTCAGAGTAACAGTAACCTGTGTAATTCAAGTCTCCCAAGCCTGAGGATACATGAAGAAACCTACACCAAGCCCACCCCCTCTTGATCCCTCTTGTCCACGAAGGACCCAGGCCCTGTTAAATGCCCCTCCAGTATTTGGGTCTGTCAATGGGTATTGTTCCTAAGCTGCATCTCCCACTGGACACCACCTTGTCCCTCTGCCAGGTCACGCCCTGGGCACCACATGCACGGCCCCGTGACACACCACATTTCCTCTTACTGTCCACTCTGAATCACACTCAGTTCAGCATTATCACAGCAGGACTGCCTGAGCCTCTCCATTTTCCAGAGACTTCATTCTTATTTGCTGCCCACGCTGCTCTCCACTGAGCCCCACATTGAGTCCAATGGTGTTGCCCCAGGAGCAAAACTAGATGATGGGCTCCATGTGCACAAAATCACTCTTCCCTCCCCATGGCTGAGGCTATGCTTTAGGGCTCACTGGCTGGACCCTGCTCTTTCCTCAAGACTTCTCTCTCTCAGGAGACTTGGTCTCCCATGGTCTGTGCTGTGGACTGAATGCTTGTGTCCCCCATGAATTCCTGTATTGAAATGCTACCCCCCAATGTGATGGTGTTAGGGGGTGGGGCCTACGGGAGGTGATTTGGTCAGGAGGGTGAAGCCCCTATGAATGGGATTAGTGCCCTTAGAAAAAAAGAGTCCAGAGCTTGATCGTTCTCTCTGCTCCTCACCAAGTAAGGACACCAGGAGAAAACGGGCCATCTGAAAACCAGAAACAGGGCATTCACTAGGCACTGGATCTGCTGCACCTTGATCTTGGACTTCCCAGCCTCCAAAACTGTGAGAAATCAATGTCTGTTTTTTAACCCTCTCCATCTATGGTGTTCTGTTATAGCAGCCAGAGGTGGCTAAGACCGTCTCTCCCAGCAGTTTGACTGTTTGTTTATCAGATATCCCCAGAAATGTCTGCATCTTATTTAGACTTAACCTCCCTCTTCCCCTGCCTCACCACACCTGCTTTACAAAACTCTCCCTGCTTTTCTAACGTTCATTTATTCCATAGGTTTAGTTGAAGAGTAATTACTCTATGAAAGTTTTCTCAAGCTATGAAATGAAATTGCGTTCCAGCTCCAAGCTGTGCTAAAAATGTTCTGTAACTTAAAACCCTGTAACTAGAGGCACTAAGCTTATGGAAAATTGAGGGACTTGTGACTATAATTCATCATGTATATTTGGTTTTAAGGGATGATTTAAATCCAAACACTGAAATAGATTTAAAGGGTTTTATTAAAAATATTTACTCAAAAATTACACCTTAATGAAACTGCAGTATATATCGTTTTACACCTCCAAATTGCAAAGCAAATGGCTAAAATGTGTGGATACTTACCTAGTTCTCCCGGAGGTAAGCTCTGGGAGGAGCTGGAAGTTGGCAGAAGCTGGAAAGGAGAGTGGTCCTGGGGTTTGCTGGAGGCGGCTGGGCTGGGTGGGGACAGGAATGGGCCCCCACTCCTCTCTCTTCACCTCCCCCCTCCCTCACCCTCTTAGCATCTCTAGTTCCCTAGGAGGCCCTAGCTCACCTCTGTCTGCCTGCAAGATAATCTCCACTTATGTGTGGTGGGTGGGATGGGGTGTTGGGAGACAGGACAGGATTCAGAGAGGGAAGAAAGAAGGCGTTCAACATGAATCCCATTTATTTTGAAAGTTTTTCAGCATCCTCCTTTTCCATAGGGGAGCAGATCCCAATCTGACCCCACAGCTCCTTAGGCTGCCTGGAGAGTCTGGTGTGAGAATAAGGAAGGGAGGGTGGGCATAGTTCTGCTCCCCTACCCCCACTCAATTCTGCCTCTCAAAATTCTCTCCTCTCCCCACTCCAGTCCACCCCTCATTTCAACTTTTAGAGAGCCAGACAGCAACTCATCCCTGCTCAGGTCAGCACCCTCCAGGAGAGTCACTGGCCTTTGTGACTTGCTGAAATCAGAACAATGAATTCCCTTTCCTGATTAAAATCAGTGGGGGCGGGATGGTGTTGGGGGAATGAAGAGGTCAGTTTGGGGCTGTGGTGTTTTGGGAGAGAGAGATGGGGGAGGGGCTACAGCTGAAGTTTGGCCAAGGTCAGCGTGAGGGCTCTGGGCCTTGGGAAGACTATTCTGGTGCTCCCAGTTCTGGGTTAGGTGTACCCTCCCACACACCCCCAAAGGGCCTCCTCCTTAGCCCTAGCACTTGTCCCACTGCCTGTTTCTTGTATGACCCTCTTATGACGCAGTAAGCTCCTCGACGGTGTGGACTGCATCCTGAGTGGTGGGGTATCCCCAGCCCCTAGCTGTAGCTCCCAGGAGGAGCTCAGTAAGGTCGCTTGTCTATGAATTAACCAGGCTGCCATATTGCAAAGGTCACTGGACTGAGACTTAAAAGACAGGAGAAATGCCTGCTCTATCATTTATTAACAGGGCTGGACATTTGGTCTCTCTAAATCTGTTTTGCCTCAACAGCAGAATGGATTCAATTCATCCCATCCTGCCAAGGGAATAATGGAGCAAAATGGAATAATGGCTGTAAAAGGGGATTTATAGACTATATAGCGTTAGTTGCATATAAGATATTATCCAGACGAAGCTTGAGCAAAGAAAAGTATGATTCTGGTCACTCTGTGTAAAGCAAGTCCATGTACTCATATACAGACTTTCATAATACTAGCTCTTTAGCCTCAGAGTAAAAATTAAAAAATGAAGAAAATTACAATAATAAACAATTACGAGATAATGATACCTTAATATTTCGTGAATATTGTATTTGCTATGTGTCAGGAAATTATTTGAAACACGTGGCATGCATTGTCTTATTTAAAACTCTTCATGATAGTAGAAAGTAGATGCTGTTATTACCCTCATTTCTCTGAGGCTTAGAGGGTCATGTGACCCATGGTGGGCCTGAATTCAAATGAGATCTACCTGACTTTGGAGCCCAGCTCTAAATCAGACCACTGAACTGTCAAGTAACCATAAGAACTAGTTTGAACCTCCTTAGAAATGAGGTCTTAACTAAAGACAAGTGGTCCTGTGCTTAAATCTTGCCACCTATGAAACAGCAATAAGTTGGTTTTCTCAAAAAACTGTAGGGAATGATTATTTCCCAAACACCAAGGGCACTCTGGAGTGAAGGTGGGGTGGGGCAGCGTGGCACGTGGCAAGGGAAGGGTGGCTCACAGGCCAGGCTAGATGACATTCTAGGTCCCTTGCTTCCACTTACATTAATTCTGGTTTTTTTCTTTTGTGAGAATCTTCTAAGGCCCAGGGGAGATTTCCTTGTCTGAAGAGGATTTGCATTGGTTCCAACCAAATGTCCCAAATGAGAGCTTCTCATTTGGAAAACCTTTAACTTCTCTACTTGGGGTGTTCTCAACCATGTAGGTGGTGCACATTCAAACCACAGACCCACAGAATGACAAGCGCAAGGCTGTAGATTTTCCAGGAAATCTATTTTTTCTCACCACTCAAAACCCATATCAAGGCATGCACGTCTCCTTGTCATTTCCCTTTGCCAATACACCATTTCCCCCCCTTAATCTACACTTTGACTTTAGAAGTCCCAGATTTTGACAGGAGTCTCAGTTCCACCTGCGTAGCTGGCTCAGACCCTGTCCCCTGCACAGTCGATAAGACCCAAGGGCACCAAAATCCTATAAGACCCTCAGCACAGCCTGACTCGGAACTTGCTTCCCACTCTGGGTTCTGGCTCCCTTCTTCATTTTTGGCCCCTTGGGGTTTCCTTAACTTTCTTGTTTGTTATATTTTCCCAGCATTTTAAGGTATTTTATAGTAGGAGGGGTATTCGGAATACATAGTCTAAACAGAACTCCCACAGATACTTTTACACAAGTAAAATCTGGCTAACGGCTGACATGAGAAGAGAGAAAGAGAACCACCTGAGTGGTCAGTGGCCCTCCTCTTCAAATCAGAAGTCAGGATGGACAACTACGAGTTTCTTCAGAGTTCAAGGGATGGCGCAATTATAAGAACTGGTCCAAAAGATCTGTGAATATAGGGTAGACAGGCATCACTGCCAGCAGGGCTCAGCATGAACCCTGGCTGAGGAGAATGTCTCCAGAGACCAGCACCAGCGTGAAACTACCCCTGCCTTCCCAGCCCTGCCTCTCCGAGTTGCCCCCAAACAGGGCAGGGCAAGGGCGGACAAGAGCCCCCATCTCCTGCCCTGGGAAGGATCTCTGCCATGGCCTCGAGTGCCTCCAAGGACAGGCTCTGCAAAACACATTGTGTGTTCAAGTGTTAAGTCTTTCTGCCACTCTCTTATTGTATGGAAGACTGGGAGAGAACTCAGAGAAATTGTCTCTTGCTGTAGGTCACAAAAATTAAAACACTTGAGTCCAACATCCAGCTCTTTGGTCGCGTTGCTTGACATAAAGTGGCAGGGAATGTTCTTGATTGAATTACATCCATTCAGTCAATCCCAGGTGTCTTCCTGAACAAGCAGATGGACTGACTTTGGGAGGCTTGGTGGTGGTGGCAGTGGTAGTGGTGGGTGGGGAGTGGGTGGGGAGGAAGAAGAACCCTTGTTCACTGCTCACTGCCCATCGGACTGACATCTGAGCTGGGCTGACTTCACCTTCACCTTGTACATAGTCACCCAGGAAACCCACTTGTCTCAATGAGCTCGTCTTAGACTTCCCCCGGGGGATTTTCACCTTGGTATGAAATCGGGGCCACACTTGGCATGCTTATTGTGTAAGAACCATCTTACCCCACGTGAATTCTTCAGCTGGAGAAGAAATGCCCCTGCAAAATTAATTAGCCTCAGGTGAGTGGCACTGGGGCACTTGCCATGTCAGACATGCTTCAGCAATTGAGAACAAATCCATCTTTATTCTGGAGATGGGAAACTATGGGCCTCAAAAGGCAGTGCTCTCAGAGTTTACGTTTTCTCCTCATTCCCTTTAGGGCTACCAAAGTGTCTTAGCCATTACAGAATCCACTTTGTATTTTAAATCCACAGTCCTTTGGTTAATTTTAAGACTGGAGGGGTTTCTCTCTCCTCCCACCTCTTTTTTTTTTTTTTTTTTTTTTAGTTATCTGTTTTATACATATTAGTGTACACATGTCAATCCCCATCTCCCAATTCATCCCACTCCCCCACCCACGCTTTCCCCCCTTGGTGTCCATACGTTTGTTCTCTACATCTGTGTCTCTATTTCTGCCTTGCAAACCAGTTCATCTGTACCATTTTTCTAGATTCCACATATATGCGTTAATATACGATATTTGTTTTTCTTTCTGACTTACTTCACTCTGTACGACAGTCTCTAGATCCATCCACATCTCTACAAATGACCCAATTTCATTCCTTTTCATGGCTGAGTAATATTCCATTGTGTATATGTACCACATCTTCTTTATCCATTCATCTGTCGATGGGCATTTAGGTTGCTTCCATGTCCTGGCTATTGTAAATAGTGCTGCAATGAACATTGGGGTGCATGTGTCCTTGAATTATGGTTTTCTCAGGGTATATGCCCAGTAGTGGGATTGCTGGGTCATATGGTAGTTCTATTTTTAGTTTTTTAAGGAACCTCCATACTGTTCTCCACAGTAGCTGTATCCATCTACATTCCCACCAACAGTGCAAGAGGGTTCCCTTTTCTCCACACCCTTTCCAGCATTGTTGTTTGTAGATTTTCTGATGATGGCCATTCTGACCTGTGTGAGGTGATACCTCATTGTGGTTTTGATTTGCATCTCCTCCCACCTCTTAAACCAAGGACCAGAAAGGTCTGGTGATAGACCCAGGATCACATTGGTCACTTAAGGTGGAGTCTTCAATTCCTAGAGCAGTTTTCCTTCCTCCATATCCTCAGGGCTTCCCATCAAATAGTAACAGAGGAAGCAGACAAACAGCTGGGAAATACTCCCCCCAGGTAGCGGAAGGATTGGCCGTGGGGCCTGTCTTGCCTGCCATGGAATTTTGTTGAGTAAAGACACCAAACAGACCCTGGGCTCTGTCTTTAAATTTTCAGCCTAACACATGCCATGTCCAGTGAGGGGCTTAACAAAACAAATACTTGCTTTTGATTTTCATCATAGGATGAAATCACTCGGGCTCCTTGTAAAGAGGGACCAACATTTTATAGGCACGTAACTTCTCCAACTCTGTTCCCTTCTTTCCTTCAAAGGATGTCATAGCAACAGGGCCCATACCTGCCTGTGCCAAAAGGTCTTTATGTTAACTTGCCTGGACAAGCAACCTCAAAACCGATTCTCCTTTGAATCCAGGTCAGAGAAACCTAAGCCTCCTGCAAAGTACAAAAGGCCAGCCATCTATACCAATCTTTGGGCTTGTTATGCTATTAGGGACTCCTCGTTCTTTATCCCTCTCTGGGAAGAGGAAGTTCTCAATTTTAGAGAAAGCTCTGTTGTAAACCCCTGGCAAGTTTGCCTTCCCAGCACCCGAATCCCAAAAGATTTGTTGGAGGCAGGGCTCACCTGTCATCTCAGAGCAGAAGCAGGTCAGATAGTTCCTCTCTCAGCAGCCTGGCCACTGGCATATGGAGTTGGATGCAACTGCCCTGGCCTTGGGACCTGAAGCTAGTGACACAGAGAAATGTGGGGTACTTAAAGATGAATTCTGGCACTACCAGCAACACAAGGCTGCAGTGACATCAGACCCTTCTGTGACACCACCTTGGCTGTGTATCTAGCATCTGACCTCCCTTGGAACCTGTATATCACCCCAGCCTAGTTCTGCATGTGGCCTTCTCATCAGTTTTGCAAGTTATCCAATCTCCTTCCAGTAAATTCCTTTTCTGCTTAAGTTAGTCAGAAATAGTTTCTGTTGTTTGCAACCACAGATTCTGACTAGCCCAGCCTCCTTGAAGGTGTTTCATTGAATGGATGAGTATTTGAGGAGTGAGCTATGCTCATGGCATCTTTATTGAAAGGGAATGAGGGCACGAGAACTTCATGATCAAGGCCTGAAGGACTTTTACTTCTCCAGCTGCTGGCAGTGGGGACAGGAAAGGCGGTCATTTAAATTCAGCAGGAAGTGGTGGTCTATGTTCAATCATCCACGTGACTTTGCTCCAGCTCCCAACCCCAAACTTAAAAACAGGTACTGACAGAGGTCCTGTGGATTCGTGTTTCCAGCCCTGGCCTCCCTTTCCCTCTGGCCCTCCTTTCTAGCCAAAAGTCAGGTCCCACAGCTGGATGAAATAAAATGGTTCTATTGGGAGGCCTTAAAATTAGCATGGCTCAGTATGTTTTAAACTTGGGGCCATTCCCTGAATAGAGAATGGAGGCTTTTCTCACTTTCTCTGCCACAGCTGCTGGGGATAAAGTCAGGAGCTGTCTGCTCCAAGGGCTCCCCAGCCCAGATCTAACACATTCCCCTACTCCGACCCCCTCCAAATCCAGCCACCTACACGCCCGCCATGGACCTCAGTGAAAGGCAACCCCACTCCATCAACGGCACATTATCATGTGGCTTTCCATTTTTCTTAGTCACCTTATTCCTTTGCCCTTCCAAAGTTGAGGATAAATTATTTAACAAGTCTCCAGGGATTAGCTTTATGCGAACTTAAAGCCAGTGCCCATATGCTATAGGTTAGGGGGAGCCAAACGCTGAAAGTTAATCCTTCTTGTTCCACTCTGGAAAACACCCAGCCATGCACACACACGTGTGCACATGTGAGCAGTCACAAACTCACACAACCCACAGCAGCACCTCCCAAACCACACGGCCCGAGCAGTAAAACATCAAGGCTCAAATCATGCTACTCAGGCCAATAAAAACTTAACTGTGAGCCCTGATGTAGTTGAGCCTGTGTTGCAAAGTATCCCGCACACGCCTGGCTGTGAGTGAAACGCTGTCTTGCCTTTCAGACAAAAGGATAGGTTCTATTTAAAAGCTTAAACATTCATTTGCACCTATATCTTTCTGACACATGCAATGAAGTACAGAATATCAGAGTTGAAAGGGAACATACGTGATATCTATGATACATACACCATATTGTATCATTTTATAATTTATTAATTCCACCACATTTTATTTAGTTTTAATCTAAGGGACAGAGGTAGCTAATGGAATAGTTTTCAGTCTTTTGCAGAAGAAATGGGCTTGAATGTCGGCTCTGCTTTGTTCTTACTGGATGACCTCTTTAAGCCAGAGCTGTTTCTTTATCTGTAAAATGAGGACCGAAAATAGTATCTACCTTGTATTATTGTGACAACTAAATGAAATATCAAATGAAGTCTTAGCACAGAGTCTGGCAAACAGAAAAAGCTATAATTAGCTAGAAAAATTGTAACTTTTATCATTATTATTATTATTATTCACCCCTGAACGGATTCTATTTTGAAGGAGATGGGCAACAAAACTACATTTATGAATTAGTAATGAATTCACTCTCCCTATCTTTTAGTTTTCACACACATTAATATCACCCCGTCAGAACTTCTCATCTGAGAAATCAGTTGCTCTAACTCTGGTAAAAGGTAACGACCATTCTAATTAAGTTTAACCCAAGCAGTCTTATTGTCAATGGGTGATAAACATTAGAATTTAACATGTTTAACATTCGAATATAAAATATTTGAACATATTTTGACTACTTATGTAGAACCAGCCTAATGAAATTTCTCTGTTTTTCAGAAAAAGAAACATATCTAGAGAAGGGAACTTGCCTTAGACCATAAAGCAGAAACAAGAACCCGAGTCTCCAACCCTGAGACCAATTCCAATCTCCTTCATCCTGAATCCAACTAAGGACCTACAGCCCAATTTCAAACTACTAGTTGGTACATTTATAGACCACGTCCTAAATCAGGAACTGTGATAGAAACCTACTGGGTTATGTGTCCAGCAAGTCACCCCTATTCCACCCCCAGCCCTTTTGGGGAACTGCTTCCCCCCTCCCCCTACTCCCCACCCATCCCCCACCGTGGCTCTTGGTGGCCATGTTTGTAGGATACAAGTCAACTCCTGCCCACAAGAGTAGATACCAGGCCCAGACTAGGTCAATAGGATCATCTCTTCTTAGGAATATGGAACGAAGTGAGGAAAGAATTAGTTTTTTCCAGGTGGGTAGACACCATTACTGGTTATGTTTTCAGTGGTGCTATCCACAGAAGCAGAGAAAGCCAGGGTATAAAAAGAAAAGAACGTGAACTCACTAGGAGGAGGAGATAGAAGAGTCAGATTCCTTATGGCTTTTGAATGGCAGGTTCTAGTTTATGTTGAGGTCTGCTGCCTGCTTAACCTTGGGCTTTTGGAAATATTGTTGAATGAATTCTTTCCTGCTTGAAGCCAGCTTGAGTCATTTCTCACCTCCCTGTACCCCCATAATGGTTACATTCCAGGAGGTGGGAGCATTAGGGAACCCACACTACATTGCGCATTTGAACATCATCCCTACTGGGAGATCCTTTCTCATCATTAGAAATGGCTCTTCCATGCTTCAAATCTCTTTAGTGCACGGCATGCCTCTGGCCATGACCTCTGAAGTTCCTGGGTCTACCATGGCCTGTCAGACCTCCCAGCTCCTGGGCTATTTCCCTTGCAGATGTCTAAGGATGCCTACCAGACCCCCACAAACTTCTGCTCTTTCTTTCCACTTTTACCACCACTGCCTTGAAGGCCCCTTGGGCTTCCATGAAACTCACATTTTACCATCCAGTAGAAAGCCCCGTGCTTCCACTGGGCACCTATGGCTCCAGCACTTGTGAATCTCCTGTCAGCCCTCTGGGGCCAAAAACTGTTCCCCCAGATCACAAGATGAATGTCTGGAAGAGAGATCACAGTGGAGCAGACAACGTGCATTACAGGACACTCTCAACCAAGGAGCACAAGGACGAGGGCGTGTGCCCACTGCCGAGAGTAGGGAGAAGGCTGAGCTGGGGGCTCTGCCTGGTGGCCGAACTTGCTCTGGTCCTCAGAGCACAGGGAAAATATAAGTGAACAGTGACTAAAATGGAAGGTTCAGTGTGAATATGTAAATAAGTATATGTGTATTACAGATGTTTTACAGAAAATATTTCCAAGGCAAATATCATTTTAACAAATCGGCCCTGTGCAGCACATGGGGAAATATGGGCGTTTGCAGTCCAAGACATGTTTCTTGTGCAGGAGTTAGAAAGCTTGTTAAGAGCTATGAGGGGGCTTCCCTGATGGCGCAGTGGTTGAGAGTCCGCCTGCCGATGCAGGGGACACGGGTTCGTGCCCCGGTCCGGGAAGATCCCACATGCCGCGGAGTGGCTGGGCCCGTGAACCATGGCCACTGAGCCTGCGCGTCCGGAGCCTGTGCTCTGCAACAGGAGAGGCCACAACAGTGAGAGGCCCGCATACCGCAAAAAAAAAAAAAAAAAAAAATGAAAAGAAAAGAGCTATGAGGAATGATTGGACTTGTTCACTCAGCAAATATTTCTCGGTTGCCTACTATGTACTATTCAGCAGTGCACGAAGTAAAGACAATTCCATGCCATTCGGGAGCTTCTACCTGCAGACGTGAAAGCCCTAATGGAAATACTAGCAAAGGAAACTAGTGATAAAAGTGTCTATTCAGTACCTTTTATTCCAAAATATGGTGTTTATGTGGGGGGTTTTTTACGTTATTTCATATGTTCTACCAGGTGATAAGTTATAAACTCCATAAGTGAAGGAACTGGCTTTTTATTCATTGTTATCTCTCTAGTGCCTGACACATAGTTGGTCTCAGTAAATATTTCTTGATTATATAAATGAATGATTCCCCCCCTTCAAAAATCCTGTGAGTTTGGTATTATTATTCCTATTTAACAGATGGTAAGTTGAGGATCAGATAGGTTAAGGAATTTGGCCCAAATCACACAGCAAGAAGAGCCAGGATTCAAACCTACATGGTTTTCCCTTACACCAAAATATTCCTTTTGCATGCGTCAGTTGGACCAAGTTTTCCTGGAGCTCAGGTCACTCTACTATAAGCTGGACCTGGAGGGATAAACTACAGCACTTTCAGTCCCTGGAATACTATTTTGTGCTAATAGGAGAAACTGATTTTCTTATAAAAGTGTTAATTTTGTGTTCCTTGTGTGTCCCAGGCTTCACCAGGCCAGGCAGGGACCACCAGTGAGCTTCGGTTAACATCAGTGACCCAAAGCCCTTGTTTTTGCCCCAGTCTGCAGCCTCTCCAGCATCTCTTTCCTTAAATAAAGCCCCCCACCTACCACTCCATTTACTCTACCTCCACCATGCATGCACAAACACCTCTTGAAATTTTCAAAGGTTAGTTTAGGTAGTTCTCAAACCCACCTGTGGGTCGGTCGGCAGCCACCCTGAGCCACCCACAGCTCTTACTTTCTGCTGCGGTGTTGTGTGGTCAACCTCTACTGTTCAAGAAGCTGTCGAGGGCATCACACTGGGGCTGCTGTTAATGGTGCCTTTTGGGCAAATAAGGATGTTGAATCTCAGTTCTCCCAAAGCTTCCAGCCCTGAGCTGGCTTCTGCGAAGAGATCAGGAGAATGACCCCACAGCCAATCGTCATGTGACCTGACCATGAAATAGCCCTCCCATGTCCTGAGTCTCACAAAGTCCCTCCTGTATGTACAGCCAAACACTCTCTCCCTATGAGCCCACATCCTGGCAGAGGAAGCCTAGAGTCAGAGACCCTCGCACACGTTCAGGTGGCAGAGTACCAGGAAGACACGCGTTCTTTGTGGAAACCCATGAATCATTGATCTATTAACTTAGAGTAACCAAGTAGTATGATTTTGCTAAGTGATGTATCATCTTGGATTCGCATCCCGACATATATTAGCAGACGCTAGAATGTAAGCATATACCCACAAGTACACACACACAAAGGACTTGCAACAGAAGAGATGCAGCTCATTAACACTATGTGTATGGACACACAAGACAGAGAGAGAGGGAGAGAGAGAGACTGAGGTTGGAAAAATGTCCACATATGGATACGTCCGTATGTGGCAGGCACAGCTCACGGAACACCAATGCTTGTAAGGAGCCGGGCTGGAAAGCACTGGAAAATGGCTGAGACTCTGGGCGTCGGTCATTCTGGTGACCTGGTGTGTGTTACTTGCAGCTCAAAATCCGTGTAATGTCATTCCGCAGAAGCTCAGCTCCTCCCCTGTGACACAAAGTGGTTAGACTTGAAGCTCTATTGGTTTTCCTCCAGTTTTAGCCTTCTGAGATTCCGACTAACGTTGGTTAGGCCAGGGCCCAGAAGGCTTTGGGCTAAAAGCAAACCCTTTAGGGAGGGAAATGCCAAGAGAGGAGATTTATTAGGTAGGAATAAGTTTATGATACAGTTTAGGACCTCACAGTGGTCTATGTCTACAAGAGTGGCACTGTAATTACAAGGTATTTTAAAGGGAACATTCTCAGCCAGGAATAATATAATTCCAGTCTTTTTTCTAAGCTGCTCAGTGCCTATGCACAGGAACTTATTAAACCCTACAGACTCCCAGAAAGGGTTTTAAGTATCATCGTATCTTTCAGGCAGTAAAAGGAGCTGTGGCCACAGAGGGTGTTGCCTCTGTGCTCCCAGAGTTACCCACCAGGCCACTGGTCCTCTGGTGTGGTCCAGGCCTCCCTGGTGTGGTCTGCAGTGGACTTCCAGGGGTCTGTGTGTTGGTCTCCTGGAGTAGCTATGCTTTGTCTCTGCTTGCGCTCCAGAGGGATTTATAATTTACTAATGTTCTCTCTTCTGATAGTTTGCCGGATTTTAATGCCATTCTTCTCGCTTCCCCTTGTGACATTGTCCTTGCCCACCCTGTGCCTCATTTTTAGGATGTTAAGTTATTGAAGGTATTAGGTGGCCTCAGTGTTCTCTGGTTCTGACAAAGTAGCCCTTTAGTCTAAAGTTTCAGCTTCTCTGGTTCATCCTGGCTTTTAGTTAACATAATATCTTATGATGCTGAATTTCAGCCCCTGGGCACAGCATTGCTCAGAAGTTATCTCCTCTTTTAACAACAGCCATTTTTCTCCTCCAAATGCAGGTGTTGTCAAGACATCATCTAGGAACTTCCCTGGTGGCACATGGTTAAGAATCTGCCTGCCAATGCAGGGGACACGGGTTCGAGCCCTGGTCCGGGAAGATCCCACATGCTGCGGAGCAACTAAGCACGCGCACCACAACCACTGAGACTGTGCTCTAGAGCCCGAGAGCCACAACAACTGAGCCCGTGTGCTACAACTACTGAAGCCTGCATGCCTAGAGCCCATGCTCCGCAACAAGAGAAGCCACTGCCATGAGAAGCCTGCCCACCTCAATGAAGAGTAGCCCCCGCTTGCTGCAACTACAGAAAGCCCGCACACAGCAACGAAGACCCAAGGCTGCCAAAATTAAATTAATTAATTAATTAAAAAACAAGAAGACATCATTCAGACTGTGCCTAGTGCCAAGAAAGAAAACCATGAAAAACAGAGAAATTATTTGTGGATCAAGGCTTGTTATTCAACACCAAGTTTTCATTTTAGTGGAGACAGAAAAAGAACATATACATGCCCACCCAGACAGTTTATTAATAAGCACATTTGTTTTCCTTTGTTATTTCAAAGGCTCTTGAAAGTATACACAGAGTCATATACTTTTTTTTTTTTTTTTTTTTCGGTACGCGGGCCTCTTACTGTTCTGGCCTCTCCCGTTGCAGAGCACAGGCTCTGGACGCGCAGGCTCAGCGGCCATGGCTCACGGGCCCAACCGTTCCGCCGCATGTGGGATCTTCCCGGACTGGGGCACGAACCCGTGTCCCCTGCATCAGCAGGCGGACTCTCAACCACTGCGCCACCAGGGAAACCCTACTTTTTTTAAAGTAGTAACTCTTTACAAATTTTACAGAAGCTTCTATCTATCGGCCTAATTTTTCAACGAAAGAACACTTAAACCACAACAACCTGAGGGTCCCAGAACCTTTTCAACATTTTTTGGTCTGTTTGACAATGAAATTTCACATCTGGGCTGACAGGCCTGGTGCCAAGTTTTAACCTAATGCAATTTCAAATGGATGAGCTATTAATGTTCAAGTAGGAAGACCCAGGTTTCTAATGGACTTCCTTGATAGCCCCTCACCCACAACTTGCTGCTGTGACAACAGGATCATCACTCTGCTTAGTGGCCAGTGAACTCAGATTCCTACTCCAGAGCATCTTCCTAGAGGGAACAGATGACTTTCTCATTCACTCTTTGTCAGTTAGTTGTCAGGCAGGGCCCAAACATCCAGCCTCAGCCATTTATGTCATCTGTGCCAATGTGCTCCCATGAACCTAGATGTGAGACTCATGTCAACACAATCCAGTTTATTCAAACTTGTCCTCTTCCGAGGGCTATTGCTCCTCTATTAATTATGCACATCAACAGTACTTCATCCAAAATCTATCGTAAAGATTCTGGAACAGGGGCTTCCCTGGTGGCGCAGTGGTTGAGGGTCCACCTGCCGATGCAGCAGACACAGGTTCGTGCCCCGGTCTGGGAAGATCCCACATGCCGCGGAGCGGCTGGGCCCGTGAGCCATGGCCGCTGAGCCTGCGCGTCCGGAGCCTGTGCCCCGCAATGGGAGAAGCCACAACAGTGAGAGGCCCGCGTACCGCAAAAAAACAAACAAAAACAAACAAACAAACAAACAAAAGATTCTAGAACAAATAACCCCCACATGCTAATGGCTCAAATGTGATCAAGGTTTATTATTTCTTGCTTATGTCAAGTTCAAAATATGTTCCCCATTAGCAGGCTGGTCTGCTTCAATATGGGACCCAGGGACCCAGGGTGGCTCTGCCATCTGTCTCACGTGGCCCATCTGTAATAACCCAGCACAAAGAGAAAGAAACAGGGCAAAGCACATCTGGAGGTGTTTGAGGGCCAGGCCTGGAGTGTCACATACCACTTCTGCTCACGTTTGTTTAGTCATAAGGCCAGACTGAATCAGGAAGAGCCGCGAAGGAGGAAGAGGAAATGGGATTAGTGAGCTGGTCCCTGCCCCACCTCGGCTCTAGCCCTAAGGCTTAGCTTTATAGCACCTCCCATCCCCACCCCCTTGAGATGATAAGAGCCTCCAACACAGGAACTGGAATTAGAATCCTGTCTACCCTTTGTACTCATCCCGGTCTCTGGGGGAATGAAAGGATGAATTTCAGCCAGAAGAGTGGTAGTGTAGACACATTTGATGAATCTTGGACCTTTTGATGGCAAGGACAGATGGTGAGGCTCAGCAGATGTAGTTGTTACGGTCTTCTTGTGCAAACTGAAAAAGACTCTTGTCTTTTCTAATTATAAAACTAATATGTGCTCCCTGCCCAAATTCCAAAAAATGCTGAAAATATTTTAAGGAAGGAAAATAAAAACCACCCATAATCTCTTTTCCCAAGAGATGCTGACATTTTTCTTGCTTATATATTCTAATGGGATCTTTATGTGCATGTCATTTAAATTAATTTGTGTCTGCAAAACTGAGATCATACTGTATAGTATACACTACTTTGCAACTTGCTTTTCTACTTAGCAGGATACATTAGGAATGTCAATGTAAAGAAAAATAGATCTTCATCATGATTTTTGGCTATATATTATTCGATTGTGTAGACATAGATGAGAATAATTGTATAATACACTTAGCTGAACAGGTATAGACTGGGTGGTCAATGAGACCTGGGATTATATCTACTTTATTGATCAGTTTATTCCCAGGGCAAGATATGATGTCTCACTCATAAGAGATGCTCAGTAGTGCTCTGATGAAGCTGGCCACAGCAAGGTGGAGAGCACATCTCAGACCTTGGTATGCATATACATCACATGGGGACCTTCTTAAAACACAGAGAATCATTCAGAAGGTCTAGGTGGGCCCTGAGATTCTGCAATTTCACCAAGCTTCCAAGTGATGCCCATGTTGCTATACATTGAGTAACAAGGATCTAAAACAGTAGTTCTCAACTGGGGGTGATTTTGTCACCTGGGGACATTTGGCAACATCTATAGACATTTTTTAGTTGTTATGACTGGGGTGTGTGTGAGAGGGGGCAGGGGATGCTACTGGCATCTAGTGGACAGAGGCCAGGGATGCTGCAACACGTCCCACAATGCACAGAACACCCCCACATAAAGAATTATTTGGCCCAAGTTGTTAATTGTGCCACTGCCGGAAACTCTGAGCTAGCCTTTCTCAAACAGTATTTCTCATCTGAACCACAGACAAAAAAAATGATTTGTGTGACCATTTTCTCAATGCTCCCAAGGATGCTACATGACTAGTACTAAACTCTACACGTAGGAGATAAACTGATTGATTACATACAATGGATGCTTTAGGTAGTTCCAGCTTAATTCTTTTCCAGAACCTAGGTTTACTGTGTTGGCTGTGCTGCTATCTTGTTTCAGGGATTAAGGGAAGTCAAAAACTTCACAGTTTCATTTCTCTTTCTCTCTCCCTTCTCCCTCTCTCCTTCTTTCTTTCCTTTCATGGAAAGAGGGATTGGAAATTACTGCTTGCACTTTACGCTTCCTTGAGGGCTAAAGAAATAACTTATTGGAAAAATAGAGAATGCGTGGATTATTTAGTTGGAGGGTATTCATAGGAGTTTTTTATAAAGCCATGACCCCAATGTATTAGTCTTAACACAGAGTTGCAGCCTATAAAGCACAGTTCAGCCGCCAAAAAGTACTCAAGTTCTGTAAAAGAATTTCTTGAACACCATGAAAGAAATAATAGAACACAATAATATTTAAAAACAAAGAAAACAAGCAAAACTTATATACCTGTTTCCTCCTTTTCTTGATGCAAATGCCCTTCAACTCCTCCACCAGTCTCAACTCTCAGGCCTTTTCTATTTCTCCCCAGTTACTCTTAATTCTGTGTCATAAAAGGCCAAAAGAACCAGCCTTGATGAGAATCATGCTCCCTGAAGGGTACAATAGATAAGAATCTCTATGAACAAAGCCAGAATTTTCTTTAGAAGACAGGGGAGAGGATATAGATAAAGATATAGCTACAGATATAGTATTAGATTTCCTCGGAGAAATACAACCAATATACGTACAAAACAAGGAATTGGTTCACGTGATTATGGAGGCCGAGAAATCCCAAGATCTGCAGTCCACAAACTGGAGACCCAGGAGAGCCGATGGTACACGTTCCAGTATGAGTCCCAAGGCCTATGAACTAGGAGGACAAATGGGGTAAGTTCCCATCCCAAAGCCAGCAGTCTCCAGACTTAAGAAGAACCGATTTTTCAGATTGAGTCCAAAGGCAGGAAAAGACCAGTGTTCCAGCTCAGCAGTCAGGTGGGAGGAGTTTTTTTGTTCTATTCAGGTCTTCAGCTGATTGAGTGAGGCCCACCTACATTAGAGAGGGCAATCTGCTTTATAAGTAGATTGGGCAATCTGGTGTTCGCCTCAGGAGGAGGGACCGTTTTCTGATTGGTCTGCCAAGACAGACGCCTTTTTCTGATTGGTCTGCGGAGACCAATGATTCTGTACAGCCTTGGGCAAATCACTCTTCCTAGCAGGGGAGGGCTTTTTGTGGCAGCCCCCTGTTCCCACCTGGGGAGTGGGATGTAGCTTTGCTTTACTTTGCTCTCCTTTAACATGGGACTAGTATTCCCCCCTGACGATCTCTCTAAGAATGAAAAGGGCGAGTGTTTTTGGAATGCCCAGCTCCGTGTTTGAAACAGCAGTCACCGCTCAGTACACAGCAGGTGCAACGGGAGGAGGGCGGGCTGGTGAGCTGATGCCGCTGAGGAAGGCCGTTAAGGTGGTTACGGCTTGTCCTCGGGAGAGGCACAGCCTCCTAGGTTCGACTCCCAGCTAAACGCCTTACGGTTGTATGGCCTTGAGCAGGTTGCACAGTACTCTAAGTCTCAATTTTTTAGCTGGTAAAATGGGGTTGTTTGGGGGTTAAACTAGATATGCAGGTGACAGACTAACATAGTATTTAACACGAAGTCCTTCAGGCACTTTCAAATCGAAAACACAGTGTATTGACTCTTTAACAGCTCCTGCACATCTTAAGGCAACACGTATTCCAGACTTACTGGAACAAGGGTGGGACCCTGTTTTAAAGGAACCCCTGGGGACTTCCCTGGTGGCTCAGTGGTTAAGAATCCGCCTGCCAAGGCAGGGACACGGGTTCAAGCCCTGGTCCGGGAAGATCCCACACGCTGTGGAGCAACTAAGCCCGCGTGCCACAGCTACTGAAGCCCATGCGCTCTAGAGCCCGTGCTCTGCAACAAGAGAAGCCACCACAATGAGAAGCCCCCGCACCACAAGGAAGAGTAACCCCCGCTCGCCGCAGCTAGAGAAAGCCCGCGCGCAGCAATGAAGACCCAATGCAGCCAAAAATAAATTAATTAAACTAATTGAAAAATAAAATAAAATAAAGGAACCCCTGGTCAAAAATCAGGAGGCGTACCCTGCTCCTTGCCAGACCCCAGATTAACTAACAGGTTCTTATTAGGTAGCAAGTGAAAAGATTCAGAATTCTAAGAAACAGGGATCAGGCTGAACGGATTTTCAACAAACTCTTAAATTGCATGTCTCCTCAAGACATCATTAGGTAAAATTACTCAGTCTTCTGCTGGTAAGACAGCTTGTCTTGAAAAATTTCAAAGGTCCAAGTTGCTCTGGAAGGATCCTCCTCTGAGGTTCTCAGAGAAATAGGTCATCTAAGGTCATGCTCCATGGACACAACCTCAGAACAATTTCTCTCTCTACAAGATGGCCAGCTGGCATTACCAATAACGAGGATGACTGATAGAGATGACACCAAGTTACAGCCCTTCCCTTCCCATTTGGCACAGAGAGGCACTTCCTCTTTTAATGAACAGAGATGTTACAAAGTAATCAGCATGGCAGAATTATCATTACATCGAGTAAGATGAATAGAGTCATGATTTCTTTCACTCCCCTTCTTCTACCATGTGTAAGTCATCTAGTGGGCATAGAATTGTCCCAGCTTGAAGTACCATGTGCACCTGATGGCAGGTTACTAAGGCTACATGTTCACCTTGCAGAGGAAGGAAGCATTGTAACTTTGCAGCTGACCTAGCAGGATTGCCACAGGGCTCCTGTCATGAGACCAGACATATGTGTGGTCTGATGTGTGGTCATGGTTGAGACCAACAGATTAAAGTCTCTTGGATGTTCAGGATGGTCTCATTCCTTCCTAACATGGGCCGTGTCCTCATTTAACCAAGTTCCTTGCTAGTCTCTGTCACATAGACATTCTGTCCCTTTTAAGAAACTGTGATCTCCATGGGGCCAGATGGCTTTGTTCCTCTGGGCTCCAGGTGTCTGGTATTTACCCTAGAGCAGAGCTGGAGTCCCCACGGTTATGTAAGCCAGGGGCACTTCCAAACATGACATTAGCTAGAGAATATTTGCTCAGCAAGTTAACAGGGTAAATAAGATTAGAGGGAGGCAAGGAGTGGGTTTAAATGTTCAAATGCCTGAGAACAGACTGTGCTTGAGCATCTTAAAAGCATCCATTAATACTTAAGTAATTTAAAATTACTTGTACATGCATCATACCTATTCCAGCAGGCCGTGCTTTACTAACCTACATATATTTGTATATATAGCTGGAATAAGAAAGCAGCTGCTTTTCCACTGTCCCAGGATCCACACATTTCATTTGTATCTCAAACATCCTCAGCGTACCAGCCAGCCTATGGATTCCAATGAAATGATATGACTGCTACTGCCCACGTCTTGGAAACCCTGAACTCCCATTGTTCATATAGTACCTTCCATGGTCCCCCCACGTATGTACGGAATTCACAGAGAGTGCTTACATCCATCTGTGAATCAGCTTAGGGACACTGCTCTCACTGCCTCTGCTCTCCTTGCCCGGCCTCCAAGGGCCCCTGCCATCCTCTGCTCTGACCTCCGGCATCCTGCCTTGGCCTGTGTTGTTTGCAGCTGTGGGCACCTGTGGACCCTGCTTCCCAAAACCACATTCCTGCCTTTGACCTGGACCCTTTCCAAAGGACTTCTGTCTGGCCAAGGTTCAGCTAATTCACCCCGGCCACCACCAGCGCTATCAGTCAGCACTGGACCGTGACAGCTTCACTCTCCTGTAAATTAGAAAGGAAAACATTCACTCTCTGTATGTCCCCTTCCGATGGGGGTCCCACAGCATGGTTGCTTGGGCCTCGGATTATTACAATGTTTATTGCAACACCTGTCAGTTTACGCACTCAGCTCCTGTTCTTCAGGGAATGGACAAATGCCACCGGGACATCAGGGATGGGAGGATTTCACACCCAGACACCATGCTGCATGTTCCAGAAACATCTACTGTTTCTGGAAGGAGAAACAGTACTGTAAACGGCAGGCAGACCCTGCTGTTGGGTCCGGCTGGCTGGGCCATATTTCTCCTTTTATTCCAAATAGTAAATTCTCCCTTGAGGAATCTGCTTTTCTCTCTGCTCCCCACCCATCTCCCACCATCTAACCCCTCCAAATATGTCCACACACTTCCGAATCCCCGGGGAGACACCATTCAGGCAGCAAGTCACCCTCATGTTAATCAGTTGGTACAAATAGACTTGGGGGGGTGGAGTGGGTAGGCTGAGGGCAAAAGAAGGTGGGGCGATACCTAGCACATTCCACAATTGAATAAATATTTAGTAATCTCAGATTTTAGCTAGCCAGGACCCTTGTTATTTATGAATTCATTTTAGCATTTTCTTCAAGTAGTCTATATCAGGGAGGTCATGCACTTCAGAAGTTTATCTACTTATAAACTTCTAACCTGGGAGCACTAATAGAAAAACCCAAGAGTGTTGGGATAAAATTTTGAAAAATTAAGGTGTATATTTTCCACTGAGATAATAATTTTTGAAGCTGAAAATGATGAGAAATGACAAGCACTTGCATGTGAGATTATTTACTTAGTACAAATAATCCCACAGCCCAGAGACTGAATAATACAATATGTAACGTAATAATATAATACTTCTCTGTGTATTTTTCTAAAGCTCTTAATTCCAAGTTTACTCTGATTTCCCAACTCTGTATTTAGAGAGCAGTTCCAAGAGAACTGTGGAAAAATAAATAGTGAGAGGCTAAAACATTTTAGGTCGAAGTCTTTGAGCACCACCTACGTCCCACTCATTCCCCCTAAAGAGAGCTTTTCTAGAATGCTTAAGGAGTCAGGAAAAGAGCTACCCAGACTTTGTCTTTGATTCTTTGGTTTTGCCAGCTAAGCTACAGTCTTGGCCTTCAGATTTTATATTTGCCTTTGGTTTCAACTATCGCCCATACGAAAATGATGCTTTGATTTCCATCTCCAACTCTGATCTCTGTTGAACGCTGGATGTGCAACTCTCCAGAGCCACACCTAGTCCTTTCCCCCTTCATCTAAAACACAAGGTCTAAAACCAAATCCACTCATTTCTTTTTTCCCAAACTATGTCTGTTTCCGGACTTGTCCATTTTAGTCAATCGTTCTATGTTGTAAGTTCAGTTACTCTATGAAAACTTTTCAAAGGATTGGGAGGCTTTAAATATTTTTCAAAAAACTGGAGCCTTTTTTAAAAAGTTGGTTTTTCCCCTAGCCCTGAGCTGGAAGTGTTTCCATTTCTCTCATTTCTCTTCTGAGGGAAGGAACCAAGCTGAATGGGCAGCAGACATGCATGGTGGCTGCAGGAGAAAGCATGAAGGAAGGCAGCCACCATCTCCATTGGCTGAGATGATGAGTGTGCAAGGAGTCCAGCACCAGCTGCCGTTTCAGAATAAGGTCAGTGGCCTAAAGCCATTGCTCCCACATTCCCAGCATCCCAGGGGAGCAGGAGGTGGGTGTGGTACCTCTCCTGAATGTGATGCAGTGTTTCCAGCCAGCATGGCCAAGTGCAGATGGGCACTAAGAATGCAGATGATGTCACAAGCACAGCTGCTGCCCTGTCCACCCTGGGGTTTTCCTCACAGCCTGCCGTATGCCTGGTACTGTAGCTGACTGGGCCTGAGCACATTCTGTTGAAGTCTGAGCACATTCTGTGCTTCCTGATCTTCTCCAGGCCATGCCTTGCTTCTCCCACCTAGTTACTCCCAAGGGGGAGGCTGCAGCTGCCACTGCTTACAGCCTGTTTCCATGGTCTCTTTCCAGGCCAGTGTCAAGAGCGGGAATGTGGACTGACAGCTGACACTGGCTGGCTCTTTGTCTTCTTGTAGAATGGAACATATTAGGGGGCAGCTGAACTATCTTAACTTTTCTTTTTATATTATTCTCCCAACTTCCAAATTTCTCTTAGTGGCTGAAAGCACAGACTCTGTCACCAGGCTTTCTGGGTTCAAATCCTGTCTCCACCATTTTACAAGCTGTGTGAAAATTGGGCAAATCACTTAACCTCTCTATGCCTCAGTTTCCTCATCTATTAGAAGGGGATAACAATGGTACTTTTAGAATGATTAAGGGAATTAAATGAATTAATATATGTAAAGAATTTAGGAGAGCACTTGACCTATAATAAATGCTACCTATTGCAATTTGCTTGCTGAAAAGATGTTCACTCCACAGCAGTGACCCATATCACGATTGAAATTCTATCATTTCTAAGAGAGGTGTTTATTAATAGTAGCAAACATTTGTTAAACACTTTACAATTTTAAGGCAGGACATTCACTATTTCACTAAATCCTGTGAAACAGACAAAGCAGAGGTTTTTGTTATACTCATAGAGGAAGCTCAGAGAGTTTTAATAGCTTGTCTAAGATCACAGAGTTTATAAGTACAGGGTTGAAACTTAAATTTAGGGCCATTTGACTCCAAATTTCATACTCTTTCTACTATATCAAGCTGCTTCATTTTTTTTAAGACTTTTTTTTTGATGTGGACCATTTTTAAAGTCTTTATTGAATTTGTTACAATATTGCTTCTGTTTTATGTTTTGTTTTTTTGACTGTGAGGCATGTGGGATCTTAGCTCCCTGGCAAGGGATCGAACCTGTACCCCCTGCATTGGAAGGCAAAGTCTTAACCACTGGACCGCCAGGGAAGTCCCTCAAGCCACCTCAATTTTTATTGATCTGTTCAATCAATATTTGCTGAGTAAGGACTTGGTACTAGAACAGGTGAAATGAAATTAGGTGTGATGAAGAAACGACCACCAAGAAAAAGACAAGTAGACAAACCGAGGTACAGCCCTTCACCCAAAAGCTGTCCTCCTCAAATGTATAAAATTTGTTACAAGTTGAATAATGGATTGGATCCACTTACTATTTAAAGAAACTTTTCTAAGAAGGTGCCCTCCTGAATCAGTCAGGGTTTGGTCAGAAAATCATTCTAAATATTTTAGCAGGAAGGGATTTAATAGTAGGAACTATGTGCTTATAAAACTATTAGAAGAGCTTAAGGTGTGAAAGTCACGGAGATCCTCTGCTGCTTTTAGGAGATCACAGAGAATTTCTAGCAGGCTCTTTAGAAAACAGGCAAATCACAAGAACTCGCTGGGAAGCCGCTGCAAACCTCACTCACCACTTTCCATAGTCTGCCTACAGCTTCCAGAGGGAAGTAGTGCCTGATTCTCTTCTGCTATGGAAATCTCATATCAGTGCCTTTCACTGGCTGCATCTGAAGAAGAACTCTACTGGCAAAGGAGTCTGGGAAGTGTAGTTTCTAGGCTTCCAGCTCTGTAATAAGGGAACAATATTAGAAGGGCAAGGATATTGTTGGGTATCTATAAATACTATACAGTACTCCTCCCACTGACTTGTAAAATGCCTAATGATGGGGATGATCCTCTTCTTCAGGTTGAGGAAACTAGTTATGTTTAATGCAGACAGGTGTCACATTGTCTAGCCCCACCCACATAAAAGAGCTGAAAGTTTTTCCTTGTCACCATCTTAATGGCATTAAAACCCCAACAGATGCTCTTTGAGGGTATTGCTTTTAGACAATTGGGCCCATATAAAGGAGGAAGTCCATCTGAGTCTCAGAAGATATTGGGCTTTGGGATGTTGTCACTTGTGTTAGATGATAAATACTTCGGGTGATTCGCAAGCCGAGGTCAGGGGAAAGCCCTCACACTGTGCATCACTCATGTGGCTTCTCAGCCCTGATGGTGGGTCATAGTCCCTGGAATGGCGATCTGGAAACAAGCACCTGATCTCTGTGCCATTTGTGCTGATGTTTCTACATGCCGATTCTTTCCTCCCCTTGTAGGTGCCTCGGTCCACGTCCCAGCCTTCAAGAACACGTGCCGCATCCCATTCTCCTCCCTCCTCCCAACCCTGGTCCAATGTGAGCCTCATGGATAGGGGTCATTAGCTAGGGTCTCTCTCTCTCTCGCTCTCTCTTCCCTCCAACTCCAAGTTAACACAGTGCCGATTTCCTTTCAGTTCCCAAGGGCTTTTCCTCTCTGGATCAAACCTGCTCTAACATAAAATGTTGGCTTTCAAGACAATTGTTTCTGGCATGGGCTGCAAGAGCTTACTTTGGAAGTCAAATCCTGCACATCAAATACTTCCCTCTAAAAATATTTCCAAAAACAGACACACACATATACAGTCACTTGATTTATGAGAGAGGCACGATTCAATGAGGAAAAGATGACCTTTTTCATCAGTCATGTTGGAACAATTAGACATCTATGTGAAAAAATTAACCTTGACCTTACCTCACACTAAAATATTAATTCAGGATTGACAATAGCCTTAAGTGTGAAATAAATTAATAAATACCCTAAAAGAAAACTTAGAAGAGTATCTTCATGACCTTGGCAGAGGCCACAATTCTTAGAAGTCAGGACACAAAATGGGCTAACCATGAAAGAAAAAGCTAAAAAAATTAGAGTTCTTCAAAAGGCACCAGTAAAAGAGTGTAAAGGTAAGCCACAGACTGGAAGAAGATATGTGAAATACATATGTCTGACAAAAGATTGACATCCATAATATGTAAAGAATTCCTATGAATCAATAAGAAAAAGAAAGATAACTAAATTTAAATATACACAGAGAGAGAGACTTGAGCAGGTACTATGAAAAAGAGAATGTATAAAGGGCCAATAGCCATGTGGAAAAGTCTTCAATATTATTAGTCATCAGGATAGTACAAATTAAAACCACAGTGAAATACCATTACACACTTACTGGAATAAAAATTTTTTAAAACTTGACAAAACCAAGTGTTGACAAGATTGTGAGCAAGTGGCACTCTCATACATTGTTGCTGGGAGTATAAAATGATGCAATCACTTTGGAAACTCCTTGTCAATGTCTAGTTAAGCTAACCATACATTGCTTTCCTAGATATATGCCCAAGAGAAGTAGGTGTTTACATCCAAGCAAAACATTCACAAGAAAGTTCTTAGAAGTTTTATTCATAATAGTCAGAAACCAGAAATAACTCAAATATCATCAACAATAGAATGGATAAGTAAATGTGATATATATGATATAGTTATATATGATATATATATCACAAGACATCAAACGGGTATGTAAAACAACATTTTAATAAGTTAATATAAGTGAAGAAGAAATGAACTATATATATAACTCAGCAATAAAAAAGAATGAACTACTGCTCTATTAAACAACATAGACAAATCTCAAAGACATTATGTTGAGTGAAAGAAGCCACCAAAAAAGAGTGTATTCTCTCAGATTGCATTTATATGAAGTTCAGGAACAGGCAAACAGTTCTATGGTGATAGAAGTTAGTATGGAGGTCAACTCTTGAGAGTGGGTGGGTGCTGACTAGGAAAGGGCCAAGGGAGCCTCTGGAGTGTGTGGGAATGTTTATGTCTTGATCTGGGTGGTGGTTACATGCATATATACATTTGCAAAAATCCACTGAACTGTGTTCTTGAGATGAGTGCACTTACTGTAGGCATGTTATACCTCAACTTAATAAGAAGGGGAAAAGATCCTACTTGGGAAATTTAAAAGATAAACATCAAATATTTCTGTCTCTTTTTTTCTTCTTAGAACAATTAAAATTCTTCCCCAAGAAATGTGTATACCTCTGACTGACTTGGGGAAGGGCCACAAATGAGAGAGTCTGGAAAAGAAAAGAGCACACATTTGTTTTTGTTGTTGTTTCATTTTTCTTTTGCCTTTTGCTACCTATGGAGAGACATATATGCTCCAGGACTGGGGGTGGAAGGGAGAAGGAAGAAAGCACCACCAGTCAGGCTGCCCCCTAGAGCCCTCATACCCAGCATCATGGTGTACACACACAACAGTAAATAAACATTTGCTAATTTTCTGATTGAGTCTTTCTAGGCAGACAAAATATACAAACAGCTCATGCAGCTCAATAACAAAAACACAAACAACCCAGTCAAAAAATGGGCAGAAGACCTAAACAGACTTTTCACCAAAGAAGACATAGAGATGGCCAAGAGGCACATGAAAAGATGCTCAACATCACTAATTATTAGAGAAATGAAAATCAAAACTACCATGTGGTATCACCTCAGACAGCTCAGAGTGGCCATCATCAAAATATCTACAAACAATAAACGCTGGAGAGGGTGCAGAGAAAAGGGAACCCTCTTGCACTGTTGGTGGGAATGTAAACTGATACAACCACTATGGAGAACAGTATGGAGGTTCCTTGAAAAACTAAAAATAGAACTACCATTATGACCCAGCAATCCCACTACTTGGCATATACCTTGAGAAAACCATAATTCAAAAAGAGTCATGTACCAAAATGTTCATTGCAGCTCTATTTACGATAGCCCGGTGATGGAGACAACCTAAGTGCCCATCATCGGATGAATGGATAAAGAAGATGTGGCACATATATACAATGGAATATTACTACGAAATTGAGCTATTTATAATGAGGTGGATAGACCTAGAGTCTGTCATACAGAGTGAAGTACGTCAGAAAGAGAAAAACAAATATCATATATTAATGCATATATGTGGAATCTAGAAAAATGGTACTGATGAACCTATTTGCAGGGCAGGAATAGAAATGCAGACGTAGAGAATGGATGTGTGGACACGGTGGGGAAGGGGAGGGTGGGGCGAATTGGGAGATTAGACATACACTATCATGTCTAAAATAGACCATTAGTGGGAACCTGCACAGGGAGCTCAGCTCGGTGCTCTGTAATGACCTAGATGGGTAGGATGGGGGGTGGTGGTTCAAGAGGGAGGGGATATATGTATACATATAACTGATTCACTTCAATGTACAGTAGAAACTAACACAATATTGTAAAACAATTATACTACAATAAAAAAAAGTGAAAAAAAATTTTTTTAAAAATTAATGACAAACAGAGACGAAGAAGAAGGAAAAAAAAAAACCCAAAGAAACAAGTCTGGTTGTGTGAAGGTACACAGGATTATTTCACAAGATGCCCTTGGGTGGACCTCCCCCTTTGATGCAGAGCTGGGCGTTGTGCTCAGAGTAGCCCCTCACTCTTAGGTTAGCTTCGAGTGGGTCAGGATAGCTTTCCTGTTGGAGACTCTGGGCTCAACTGATCCTTGCTGCTCTAGCCTGGGAAAGTGTCTTTTATTTAAAATCTCCTGGCAGGCCTCCCACTCCCCCTCCTGCTCTGCTTGGTGGCCTCTGGGTAAATTAGACATTGTACTTTTGAACAAGCCGGCATCAACAGGCAGGCTTATCTCAGTCTGGCTACAGACTTAAAAGTACCTGCACTTTACATTTTGGGCAATCCATCCTTTGTCGATAGAAATGAACATCCCTTCCCATGAACTCCTAATAAATATCTGGAAGATTTCAAGGAATGAACCTTGGCTGACCCATTCGTGCACATCTTTGAAATCCCTCCCTTCCGCACTTTCTGTGGAGCTGGGCTAGTGGTCTGAAAACCCTTGAACACTTTTGTGAACCATAAATTCAGGGAACTGTGAGTTTGGGGATTTGAGGAACAGATTTCGGGAAGTAGCAAGGAATAATCATGTTTTGGGTCATTTCATCATGGTCCATTCCCAAGAGATTACATATGTTCTCTGCCTGTATCCCTACAGATCTGCATTTCCTGTTGGAAGGAAAGAAACCAAGTCAGTATTCGATTTGCAAATGATATTAATCAAAATTTATTTTAAGTGACAGCTCTTGGTAATGTGGGGATAGCTCCGTCTTTCACAGAAGATCAATTCTGTCTGTTTGAATGTGCATGTAAAACAATGCAATGTCCTCTCTGCACAAAGAATCATCTCATAAATGCATATTCCTTTCCCATATGGTACAGCTTTTCAGCCCTTGTTACGTCTGCATTCAGAGGAACACCAAGCAGTAACTTTGAGCATCATGACCAAGTTCATGTTATTTTAAGAATCTAAGGGTTTGACCTCAGTTCAGAGTCATACTGAAAATGGATAGGTTTTATGTCTTGCAACTGTAAAATGGGAATTCTTTGCTTGATGAGTTTATTTCATCATTGCTATGGGATGGAATAAGTGACGATAGTGATAATTAGGGAGAGACTCATTCATTTTTCTCCATGTAGAATTTACAGAATCTGCAGGGTTTGGGTTCTAGCCTAGAAGTAGAATCCTCTGGTGCTTGAACTTGTTTATTTTGGTCAAAAATGTGACTACAGGGGAAAAAGGATTAGAACATTCTTTGAACGACTTCCAAAAGCATCTTAGACATCAAAAGGATTATATGAAGCAACATTTTACTGATTTAATGTAAATGAACCAGAAATGGATATAACTGCATTTCCTTTAGAGGTACACAGGGCTTAAAATTAAAGGGGAAATGCTTACAGATAGGGTTTCTGACTTTATTAAATCATAAATGTTTCTAAGCCCAATCCTGGGCTGGATAAGATTAAAACAGAATTGCTTGCTTTTCCTAAAAAATAGTAATCTGTTACATTTTTAACTCGTAGAATTCCATATTAGCTAGCAGTGTTTAAATACAAATCATCTCTACCCATCATTGAAAATGCTGAGGCTCCCATGGCAACAATAGATTTCACTTTTTTCATGCTCAATAGCGACATTGTAGCAACTCTGAAAAACAAAGACTGAAATGTGGCCATCAGCAGAAATTCCAAGGATGTGTCAAGGTGGAGGTCGCAAGCTCATGGCCCATGGCTGAATCTATTCTGCACTCATGAATTATTTAGCCCGGAGGGCATTCAAAATGTTTTTGAATTATTTGCCAGCATTGAAATAATCTGCTGATGGGATCAAAAAGTCAAGATTCCTTGTTTCTCTGGACAAGTAGAAAATCTGATGCCAGGGACCTTGATTGCCCCCTGGCCGCATCGTCAGGAGCTGAAGCCAGGCTGCCTCCTCAGAAAGCGAGTTCTCCAGTTTGCCACAGTCTCTCCTGAGCTGCTTCAAGCAGCCACATCACCTGGTCCTTCTAGGCTTTGAATGTGAACCAAACTGAAGAATAGAAGTAGAATGCACCAGCCCCTGAAAACTGCATCCTTCTTAAAAAGATACAGAGCACTTCTGCTCTATGCTCTTTAAATATCAACTTATTCAAGGTTATTTTGAATAATTCTCAAATGCAGGTTCTTTCCTTTACTGACCCTCAATCCCAGATCTCCCAGTTTACTGTTCGTAGACCCTCCATGGAAGGGGCAGGAGAACCACAGGGAGTCATATCTCTGGTCAGTACTTTAGGTCGATTCAGCCAATAAAAGAGATGGCCCTTGAAACCAAAATTGAACTATGGCATTAACTATGACAATTATTTCTCCGAGTTCTAGCCTCAGCCACTGAGAATTAAGAGCTACATATTCCACTGGGTTATTTAATTATTGCCTGGAATCTACGGTAAACACAAGATAACAATTGATTCTTTTGGTCCAAGTTTTTAATTGATTTAGACATTGTCCTGAGGAGGGCAAGATAATGGGGCAAGAATGGCATGGACCAGTTACATATTATGACCACAGACAATGTCCGTAAATCAAGCCAACCACCTTGCCTAAGCAAATTGCTTATTATAAGGAAAGAAGTGGTTACAAAGTGTACCTGAATCACTATGCAAACCCATCATCATTATGAGTAAATAACTAAAAACACACTTGTAAGCAGAGAGGTGTCATTTATACTTGCTTCATAACCTTGATTTGAGTAAAATGGCTAAACCTATGCAATATGTCCAGTTATAACTCATAAGGCAGCCACTAATTACATCCTAGAATCAGTCCACATAATAGAAGGATGACACAACTCCGGGGTTATGACTTACAGAACTTAGGTCAAGCTGACACTTGATTTCAATAGAATCTGGAGGTAAAAACAGAAAGTCGATGCCCAGAGTTTGCCAAGATTCACCTTCCTGGCATGACAAGAGTCAGCATTCAGTCCCAAACTCCTTTCTGTCCAACTAAAACTGATGCAGACAAGACTAACTGTCAGCCCTGCCATGAGAGGATACAGTTATCTCCTTTGCTTGTGATTCTTCTCGATCTTTTTTGTGTTCAAATCTTACCACTATTGCTCTTCAAACAATTCTTTGGAATTGCCTCTTCTCTCCATTGTGCAAAACTCAGCTGAGGGGCAGACCTTGTTGTCCCTTCTTTTTTTTTTTTTTTTTTAATTAATTTATTTAATTTTGGCTGTGTTGGGTCTTCGTTTCTGTGCGAGGGCTTTCTCTAGTTGTGGCAAGAGGGGGCCACTCTTCATCGCGGTGCACGGGCCTCTCACTGTCGCGGCCTCTCTTGTTGTGGAGCACAGGCTCCAGACGTGCAGGCTCAGTAGTTATGGCTCACGGGCCCAGTGGCTCTGCGGCATGTGGGATCTTCCCAGAACAGGGCTCGAACCCGTATCCCCTGCATTGGCAGGCAGATTCTCAACCACTGCACCACCAGGAAAGCCCTGTTGTCCCTTCTTGATGAGAATCCCGGGGGCAGGGCAAGAAATTTGGTGTAGAAGTGAGTCCCTAAGGAGATAGGTAGTTGTGATTTGCTATTGTAATTGATGACATCTGTTTGCTTCCCCACTCCAGATTTATTCAAGAAATATTTATTGACTATGTATTCCAGGCCAGATAGAATTCCTGAGCTATGGCATTTAAATTAGTTCATCAGCTATTTCTCAATATCTCTGGGGATGGAAAATGAAACCCTCACTCTGCAACCCTTGTTAGTACATGATCTTCCACTTAGTGATATACTTTCTCATGACTAGTCAAAAATTTTCCTACTTATTCACAGCATATCTGTTGACTTAACAATACTCATTGTTTTACTTTTTTTTTTCTGTTCCTGAAAATACTTTTCAGGAACATATCATGGGTAGCACTCAAGTCACCATTTGGATGCCCTTTCATTTTCTTTCAAATGATTTAAATCCATTTAGTGGGAATATTTTTGGTAGGTATCTTGTCCCCTAATGGAGAAATAAGATAATTCTTTTGTTATGTTAAAAACACTTTGTTCCACCCAGATATGCAAACTTGTTCTTTGTTGTTACCAATCTGTGATGTGTGAGCTGGGCATATTTCAGGGATGTCAGCTCTTCCAGTCTATCTCAGTAGTTACTGTAGTTGTCCAGAGTTAAAGAAGAATCTACATAAGACAGAGGTTCCAACAGTTAAACTACCAGCTGAGGAGTCAGATAACAAAGCACAGCTGTAATGGTGTCAGGGACCATGACAGGGACATTATAGCATCATGCTGGTGCATGTGACTCTGCTTCCTCATGATAGGCTGACAGAGCCTGACTTTTCTTTTTTAACTTTATTTTTTTAACATCTTTGTTGGAGTAAAATTGCTTTACAATGGTGTGTTAGTTTCTGCTTTATAACAAAGTGAATCAGCTATACATATACATATATCCCCATATCTCCTCCCTCTTGCATCTCCCTCCTACCCTCCCTATCCCACCCCTCTAGGTGGTCACAAAGCACTGAGCTGATCCCCCTGTGCTATGCAGCTGCTTTCCGCTAGCTATCTAGTTTACATTTGGTAGTGTATATATGTCTATGCCACTCTCTCACTTCGTCCCAGCTTACCCTTCCCCCTTCCCATGTGCTCAAGTCCATTCTCTACGTCTGCGTCTTTATTCCTGTCCTGCCCCTAGGTTCTTCAGAACCTTTTTTTTTTTTTTTTTAGATTCCATATATATGTGTTAGCATTCGGTATTTGTTTTTCTCTTTCTGATTTACTTCACTCTGTATGACAGTCTCTAGGCCCATCCACCTCACTACAAATAACTCAATTTCATTTCTTTTTATGGCTGAGTAATATTCCATTATATATATGTGCCACATCTTTATCCATTCATCTGTTGATGGACACTTAGGTTGCTTCCATGTCCTGGCTATTGTAAATAGTGCTGCAATGAGCACTGTGGTATATGACTCTTTTTGAATTATGGTTTTCTCAGGGTATATGCCCAGTAGTGGGATTGCTGGGTCATATGGTAGTTCTATTTTTAGTTTTTTAAGGAACCTCCATACTGTTCTCCATAGTGGCTGTATCAATTTACATTCCTACCAACAGTGTAGGAGGGTTCCCTTTTCTCCACACCCTCTCCAGCATTTACTGTTTGTAGATTTTTTGATGATAGCCATTGTGACCGGTGGGAGGCGATACCTCATTGTAGTTTTGATTTGCATTTCTCTAATGATTAATGATGTTGAGCATCTGTTCATGTGCTTCTTGGCCATCTGTATGTCTTCTTTGGAGAAATGTCTGTTTAGGTCTTCTGCCCATTTTTGGATTGGGTTGTTTGTTTCTTTGATATTGAGCTGCATGAGCTGCTTGTATATTTTGGAGATTAATCCGTTGTCAGTTGCTTCATTTGCAAATATTTTCTCCCATTCTGAGTGTTGTCTTTTTGTCTTGTTTATGTTTTCCTTTGCTTTGCAAAAGCTTTGAAGTTTCATTAGGTCCCATTTGTTTATTTTTGTTTTTATTTCCATTTCTCTAGGAGGTGGGTCAAAAAGGATCTTGCTGTGATTTATGTCGTAGAGTGTTCTGCCTATGTTTTCCTCTAAGAGTTTTATAGTGGACAGAGCCTGACTTTAATGATGCTCTTTGGTGTCCTTAGGACTTTCCAACAAAGACACCTTGCAGGGCCCTCCTGGAACTCAAGTGCAAATGGAGAAAAAAGAAAATTGCAGAAGATGTTGGACACCAGAAACTTGGACACAAGAAAGACTAAGAGAAACATGAGAGAAGATTCTTTTACTCTTCTCTCAGGATGGATGCTTGGTTACTTTGAGATGCAGTGTGTTGACATGGGAACTGATGTACTGTGATGTTATAGTGAAAGCTAATTACTATCAATTTTGGTTAAAGATGAACCTTATAGAGAAATGAGATGCATAGAATATTGATAGAATTTTGACACGTGATTGAGCGGAGAAATAAGTATCCATTAATTTGGACTGCAAACTCAATAATCACTTATCCTTGTTTTCATGAACGTACATTTTGCCAAAAAAGTCACGTGATAAGTGCAATAGAGACAAATATGCAGGTGAGAGGCCCCGGAAGCAACTTCCATCTCACAGCGTGAAGAGGAAGAACACATGAAGCGTATTTCAGCTCAGCAATCTGCATCCCCAGCTTTAGCTCTGTGCAATACTCTGGCTAGCTACCAAGAACTAGACTTAATTTTTACCCTTGAGTATAAATTAGTCCACCAACTGCAGGACTCCAGAGTTCAGCTCAGACTCAGCTTGCCTGAGCCCCACCATGAACTACAGCCAGGTCTCTCGAGCCCACCAGCTAATTAAGCTCACGTCCTAAAGGGAGAATTCCAAACGTGTAGTGGTCGTGAAACGGATATAAGTGAGATGCTACTGAGATGTTAGGTAAGAGGAAGGGTCTTATCTTCTCTAGAAGTCTCATATGGTTTATAATTTTGTTTAAGTATATATTTCTTGAGCACATGCGCGGTGTAACTCATGTCTAAAACACAGCAATTATATTAAGTCTTTATCTTTTATTGGAAAATGCTGTCAAAGGAAAGAATTGTGTTTATCTGTCTCAGCCAAAGAAAATGTTCAACCGCAAACTGTTTCAGAAGCGTTAGGCCGGTTTATGTGAAATATAATTAAATTAATGACTCATTTTTATTGAGAGGAAACGAAGACACCATGCTGCTATTGTTGCCTTTCTTGCATACTGGGAAATTCAAGAATAGAATTATAGTCGGAACAGAAAAAATTATATGGAGAAAACCTCAGTAACCAGCAAGACACCTTAAAAATCATCTGAAACATTGCTGTTAGGAAACAGTGTAGAAAAAAAGGGTCATCAACAAAATAAGGGTCAGGGATTTGGGGAAAACATCAACTACTTTGTATTGGTACAATCTCACACTAGCTATCATGTGAAACGTGATGATGGCTCTGTTCTTGTGACAGCTTCATAAGGAAATACCAACACATGACTGAATGTTAAAATTGATCAGGAAGACACCAGCGACGTGGGGTCAGCTGCACGGGAGGATTAAGTGGCAGCCTACAAAAGCTCAGTAAATGTCATCCAAACAAGAAGTCTAAATGGGGAAAGGACCCAGTGAGCCTTTCTGCAGAGAGCAGAAAAAGGGGAACTTGTACAGGGAAGGGAAAGGTTCAATACAGCTTAAGTCTGATAAATTAGAGGAGACTGAAACCAGTAAATTTCAGCCGTGTGACAGGGACAGTGGGGTGAACAGTAGCTTGCCTGTGAAACCTCACCTGGGGGTGATCTGATGAAAGCAAATGACACTACAAAATATTTAAGGAATCGATGCACAAAGAAAATTGAAAATGCATGGGTATACCTAGGTCAGAAGAGAGAAGGCTGATAAGTGGAGTTTTTGCAGCTCCATAGGTACTCCCCCCAGTATTGTCTATAGATTAAACTCATAGATGTACCCTCAGGGGTATTATCTTTCAAATGTGTGCACATGGAAGCATGAGGAGATCAGGAACTGGGAGGATTGTACCCTATTTACAAGCTATCAAGCTAGCCAGCTGATTTCATGGAAGCTGGCAGAGGACACGGAGAATCCTGGATCAGACATAGGACATTTTATTACTTACAGCAATAGCTAGAGCTAGAATATCGTCATTTTCTTGTGTCAGTTCCCTGAGCCCCAAGTCCCATGGGGGTGACAGGCCAAGGGCCAGGCTACACCTGCACACGCAGTGGGTTGTCTTGTAGGAAAAGGATCTTGAGCTTAGGAAATCTGGATCACTGGAGCGGGCTACAAACAAATCTTCCTCTTGCTCCAAAGGGAGGCATTATTTCTATCTTCCAAGACTGATCTCTATACCAATATTGTGTTTGTGAGATGCATCCACACTGTTGCATGTAGTTTGGGATTATTTATTCTCATTGCTGTATAGTATTCCATTTGTAAACATTCCACAGCTTATTTCTATCCATTCTACTGTTGATGGCCATTTGGATAATCTGCAGTTTGGGGTTATTATGAATAGTGTTGCTATGAACATGATAGTATGTCTTCTAATAAACAAACAAATGGATTTCTGTTGGGTACATCCTTACGGGTAGCATTGAGTGGGTCATACATATGCTTTTACTTAACTTTAATAGATGTTGCCAAATATTTTTCCAAAGTGGTTGCAAGCGTTTACACTCCTCAGAAGTATATGAGAGTTCTGGTGGCTCCACAGCCTTGCCAACACTTGATATTTTCCATCTTTTTTTATTTTCCTGCGGCATGCGGGCCTCCCACTGCTGTGGCCGCCCCCGCCACGGAGCACAGGCCCCAGACGCGCAAGCCCAGCGACCACGGCTCACGGGCCCAGCCGCTCCGCGGCATGTGGGATCTTCCCGGACCGGGGCACGAATCCACGCGCCCCGCAACGGGCAGGCAGACTCCCAGCCACTGCGCCACCAGGGAAGCCCTCCATCTTTTTTTATATTAGCTCTCCTAGGGGCTATACATGAGTGTTAAGCTCAGTGTGCTTTAAACATGAAGCAATTTTATTTTTCTAGCTCGTGCTTTCAAACATGCTGTCAAACCCTACTTTCCCATCACTTAATGGTATCTTGAGAAAAATCTCATAACTTTTAGGTCCTTCTCGGTTATTAAAATGTAGTTTGGTTCAGTGTGAAATTTCAGTGTCTATCTGATTCAGAGCTCTTTCCCTTTGCCAGTCCAGACTTAGGCGCCTTGCGGCTTAAGAGGCTTGGAGTAGAGAGGAGTGTGGTCTTCTATTTACAGACTACCCTCTCCTTCCTTGAATAGATTCTGGTTCTGGTTTGGGGGCAGGGAAGAGGATAGAGTTTTATGAAATGTCTCCTTTTCGTTGTGGCTGCTTCTCTGGCTGTCACTGTTTAATGGGGAATATATCCAATGTCCCTAGTTCCTGGCACAGAGCTACAAAACCCCTTGGAATTTCCTGAGTGATAGGAATGTCTTTGTTATGCTAATGAGGCGACTCTGGTGGGTTCCTAGATTGCTTCAGGGTGGAGGCTGGTCCCCAGAAAGACCAAGAATGTGCTTAGGGAGTTAGAACTCTCAGCTGCCCTGACCTCTGGGGAGGCGAGAGGAGCTGGACATTGAGTTAAATCACAGGGCCAGTGATGTAATCAGTCATGTCTATGCAATGAAGCCCCAGTAGAAATTCTGGACGCCAATGCTCAGTGGAGCTTCCTGGTTGGTGAACACATTGATGTGCTGGTAGGGTGATGTGTCCTGATTCTGTGAGGAGAGGGCATACAAGTTCTGCGTTTCCTCCCAGACCTCGCACTATGTGTATCCTTTATAGTAAAACTATAGTCGTAAGTATAGTCCTTCCTTGAGTTCCGTGAGTCGTTCTAGTGAAGTACTGAACTGAGGGGGTTGTGGAAACGCCCAGTTTGCAGCCAGTTGGTCAAAATTATAGGTGGCTTGGGGACCCCATATGCAGCTGGTATCTGAAGTCAGGACAGTCTTGTTGGAGACCAAGGCCTTAAACCTGAGGTGTCTGATGCTGTGTCTGGTGGCTAGCATCATAACTGGATCGCAATACACGCCAGCTGAAGTGGAAACAGAACAACTGAGTCATCACCAATCCTCTCCATGGCCGGTGCCCAGAGGCGCGCTTGGTCGTGGAGCTGCACGTGCAGTTCAGCAGAAGCTTGTGGGGCCTCCTATCACGTGAAAGCTCTAGCTCCAGCTTGACCGCATCTAGCTCTAGCTCTAGCTCCTGCTCTCAACACAGCGGCCTGCCCAGCTACCTGTTGCTGCTAGAATACCTTGGGCAGCACACAGCCCTCTTAGGGGAGAAGCTGGCAACGCAGGTCAGGTCCAGGTCCTGAGGCAGGAGATAGATGGGCCCCAAGCTGAACAGTTTCTCTTCTGCGGACAGAAACTCCATAATAGTAGAAACTCCATAAAAGCAGGATGATGGAGGAGGCTGGGCCCTGCCCAGATAAGAGATAAAAAGACCACATATTCCTCATTTTCCAAGTCAAGGAGACCTTCCCGACTACACATGCACAGAAAGGCTCCTTGGACGTCAAAGAGGGAGGGGGCGCCACCCCACAGTAAGTGATGTTAACTACCCATAGGCCTCTTCACTAGAATCCATCTCGGCTAAGAGATGCACATGTGACACGGGAGGACCCTGAGATAAACCAAATACAGACTCAGAACCAGGCAAAGCAAGATGATTGGTCAAAGGAATCCCAGAAGAAATGCCCCATAAAAGTGATTCAAACTACCACGAGGGCACGACTCTCTCTCTCTGAGCCCGCCTATGTGTCTATCCACACGTACCGTACTCTTTTTCCTCCTAATAAACATTTTACTTGCTTCACTTGCTTCACTTCCATCTCTATGTGGAAATTCATTTCTACACAGCCGACAACCCAGGGCCTTGTCACTGGTCATTGGTCCCCGGTGGTCTGGTGGCTAAAATTCAGCCCTTTCACTGCCGCTGCTGGACCTCAGTCTCTGGCCGGGAACTGAAATCCTGCTTCAAGCTGCTGCAGGCCAAGGCCACCAGAGACCAATCCCTTCCTGTGTGTCCATAATACCCCCAGAAACTTCACATGTGGGAATGCAGAGAGCTCCACCAATGCCCCTTGCTTCTACTTTGCCATCACGCTCATGATGGCAAAGGGGCAGGGCATTCAACCCATTGGCTAAGCCCATGTCCAATCTGGGACATGAAATGCCAGTCACCCCTTCTTGTAGGTACTCCAAAATCTTTACAAATAATTCCTTTGGGGCTTCCCCATTCCCCACTTGGATAAGAAAGGGAAATAATGTCCCTGTCAAATACCCACCTGAAACAGGAGGGAAGGGGGCAGGGCACAACCTTTAAAAGAATGACATAAACATAGGACATGACAAAAGCTGGTTAGAACCAACTAGGTTGAGATGGCGGAAGATTCTACTTCCAGTAGACCTTGAGCCTCATTATACACTGATTGTAATATATCAGCCAAATGACACACCCACAGGTGACATGACAGTTGTGAGGCCGACCATAAAAGGCTAAAAAGTGGGCGGTGGCCCAATTCCTGGAAATCTCCACCCCTTCCCCAAAATAGCTGGAATACTCCTCCCACTCATTAGCCTATGAAATTACCCACTCCTGTAAAAACTGACAACCCCGTACCCTGTTGCCTCTCGCCTTCTGAGATGACCCACACTCTGTCTATGGAGTTTGTTTCTCTCTAAACAAATCCACTTCTTACCTATCACTTTGTCTCTCACTGAATTCTTTCTGCAACAAGACATCAAGAACCTGGGTTTTGTCCGGGTTCCAGTCCCAATCTGAGTTGCACGGTTTCACACCCCCACCCCCGCCAAATTTAGGTTTCCAGCAACTCTCTTCCTGATCTCTTTATATGGGCTGTGGAGGGATTCTTGTCTGGTGTTAGCAGGGCTCCATCTGCTTGCTGTGGGTAAAACCTGCAGGGAGTGGCCACCTATCTGAGATCTCTCACTAGAATGTAGGGGTTCTTAGAGTCTCTTGTTTTCAGCTTTGGGCCTCAGCCGTTCTTCCTGAACAGAGTTCTCTTATGAATTAACAAACAAATAAACAAAAACAGGTCAGATCAATCAACAAATATATTTTGAGCACCTATTTCATGCACTAGACTATGGAATGAAAATGGTAAAAGAATCGCATGGTTAGTTGTGAGAGACCTCAGTAGGGAGGGTAAATATCTGTAATAAGAGATGGGATTTGGAAACTGCAGATAGAGAGACCTGGTCCTCGCTGGGGACTAGATGTAGTTCTACGTTGGAAGTGTATCTGGTTTTCTTCCTCTGCTTTCTCATTGCAGCAGCACTAATTACAGGCAGGGGAAGGTGAACCCTGCATAACTAAACTGGATTATTTTTATTGTTTCCACAGGAACCACACCATGTGAGGAATGTTTGTCCAGGGACTATGCTGCGTTTGTATTCATTTTATTCAGTTGTCCACAAGAGTGATTGAATTTTATGTCCTATAACTTTAATACCATGAAATATGCTTAAGGTACATTGATTTTAAACAGGATATGAATTTCAAAACTCCTGAGCTTCCCACTTCGTCGGGTTCTGTCATGATTTTATTTAGTTGATCTCCACTCTTGATATCCCATTAAGCTTTTTTAAAATATAAAAGCCTGAAGGCCATTTGCAACCCCCTGCTGTTGGAATTGGGGCCTCAAGCTTTGCCTGGTGGCCATCCCCCTGCCGAGGAGTTGAATGCAGTGGTGCTTCTGTTCTATCACACTGCAGGTCCTGGCAGGGAACAGGACAGCAGGCAGTGGAAAATCCTGGTTGGATCTGGGACGCACCCTGTCCTCTCTGGCTGGAGTCAACAGCACCATCGCCTTCAAGGAGGCTGCACCTAACTCTTAATGTGCTGTGACCATGTGGCCTAATGGATAAGGTGTCTGACTTCAGATCAGAAGATTGAGGGTTCGAGTCCCTTCGTGGTTATGTTCATTTTGATTTAAAAGAAAAGAAAGTCATGGTTTAACCTGAGTTCATGTTCAGGTACCACCACTTAGCAGCTCTATGACCTTGGGAAGTTGCTTATCCTTTTCTGACCCTCCATTGTGTGATATGTACAACGGCAATAAAAATACTACCTCCCTAACAGGGCTGCTGGGCAGATTAGATGAGATAATGCACGTAAATCCCTGAGGGCAGTGCCTGACACGTAATAGTGCTTAATAAATATGACATGCTATTCCGAGTAAGGGGGTGGGGTGGGAGTGGAGAAAGAAAGTTCTTCGTAAATGTGTCCAGAGTCACTACAAATGTTCTAAGTACTAGAGCGTTTTTGTAGACCATGCTGTCTCCAAGACGGATATATAGCTTTTCATCAGGTGGGAGGACCTTCCTGGTGAAGAAGGAAGTTATCTCATCAGGGTTTGTGTTCCGAGCGGTGCCGGCTGATGTTGACTTGGCTCACTTACCAAGCCACACACCACGCTGCGGTTCTCATTGGCCTTCACACTAGCTTCTTAATCCTCGAGTTATTCCTCTATGGTTCAAGGGCATATTGGCTTTCCAGCAGAGGCACCGGGAGGTGAAATAATGTGCCCCAACCAGGCCGAAAGGGAGTGGCTGAGTCAGCTGTGTTTCTCCTGCGCCCACCACACTTAGAGACTTCATGTACACTGAAGATTTTTTTCTCTAGAACTGGTGTTTTCTTTTTTTTTTTAACTGTATAAAAATGAAAAACTTTAGTATGCTTTAAGACAGATTAAAACAAAACAAAACGAAAAATTATAGAGTAGCGTGGAAGAAAATAATCACTGCAGGTAATTGATTTCTGTCCATCCTGGTCAATGAGCTCCTATAAATTGCTAACATCTATCAGGCATTTCTCTCTGGGCCTGGCATTGTTCTAAGTGCTTTTTAATATTTTTTTAAAATAGATCTTTATTGGAGTATAATTGCTTCACAGTACTGTGTCAGTTTCTGTTGTACAACAAAGTGAATCAACCATATGCATACGTATATCCCCATATCACCTCCCTCCTGAGCCTCCCTCCCACCCTTCCTATGCTACCCCTCTAGGTCATCGCAACGCACAGAGCTGACCTCCCTGTGCTATGCTGCTGCTTCCCACTAGCTATCTATTTTACGTTTGGTAGTGTATATATGTCCATGCCACTCTCTCACTTTGTCCTAGCTTACCTTTCCCCCTCCGTGTCCTCAAGTCCATTCTCTACGTCTATGTCTTTATTTCTGCCCTGCCACTAGATTCATCAGTAACGTTTTTTTGTGTGTTTTTTTTAGATTCCATATATATGTGTTAGCATATGGTATTTGTTTTTCTCTTTCTGACTTACTTCACTCTGCATGACAGACTCTAGGTCCATACACGTCACTACAAATAACTCAATTTCTTTTCTTTTTATGGCTAATATTCCATTGTGTATATGTGCCACATCTTCTTTATCCATTCATCTGTCACTGGACATTTAGGTTGCTTCCACGTCCTGGCTATTGTAAATAGTGCTGCAATGAACATTGGGGTGCATGTGTCTTTTTGAGTTATGGTTTTCTCAGGGTATATTCCCAGTAGTGGGATTGCTGGGTCGTATGGTAGTTCTATTTTTAGTTTTTTAGGGAACCTCCATACTGTTCTCCATAGTGGTTGTATCAATTTACATTCCCACCAACGATGCACGAGGGTCCCCTTTTCACCACACCCTTTCCAGCATTTATTGTTTGTAGATGTTTTGATGATGGCCATTCTGAACAGTGTGAGGTGATACCTCATTGTAGTTTTGACTTGCATTTCTCTAATAATTAGTGATGTTGAGCAGCTTTTCATGTGCCTCTTGCCCATCTGTAGGTCTTCTTTGGTGAAATGTCTGTTTAGGTCTTCTGCCCATTTTTTTATTGGATTGTTTGTTTTTTGATATTGAGCTCCACAAGCTGTTTGTATACTTTGGATATTAATCCTCTGTCCGTTGTTTCATTTGTAAATATTTTCTCCCATTCTGAGGGTTGTCTTTTCCTCTTGTTTATGGTTTCCTTTGCTGCGCAAAAGCTTTTAAGTTTCATTAGGTCCCATTTGCTTATTTTTGTTTTTATTTCCATTACTCTAGGAGATGGGTCAAAAAAGATCTTGCTGTGGTTTATGTCAAAGAGTGTTTTTCCTATGTTTTCCTCTAAGAGTTTTATAGTGTCTGGTCTTACATTTAGGTCTTTAATCCATTTTGAGTTTATTTTTGTGTATGGTGTTAGGAAGTGTTCTAATTTCATTCTTTTATGTGTAGCTGTCCAGTTTCACCAGCACCATTTATTGAAGAGACTGTCTTTTCTCCATTGTATGTTCTTGCCTCCTTTGTCATAAATTAGGTAACCATATGTGCATGGGTTTATCTCTGGGCTTTCTATCCTGTACCACTGATCTATATTTCTGTTTTTGTGGGCTTCCCTGGTGGCGCAGTGGTTGAAAGTCCGCCTGCCGATGCAGGGGACACGGGTTCATGCCCCGGTCCGGGAAGATCCCACATGCCGCGGAGCAGCTGGGCCCGTGAGCCATGGCCACTGAGCCTGCGTGTCCGGAGCCTGTGCTCCGCAACGGGAGAGGCCACAACAGTGAGAGGCCCGTGTACCGCAAAAACAGTCTCTATTTTGAAGTCTATTTTATCTGATATGAGTGTTGCTACTCCAACTTTCTTTTGAATTCCATTTACATGGAATATCTTTTTCCATCCCTTCACTTTCATTCTGTATGTGTCCCTAGGTCTGAAGTGGATCTCTTGTAGACAGCCTATATATGGGTCTTGTTTTTGTATCCATTCAGCCAGTCTGTGTCTTTTGGTTGGAGCATTTAATCCATTTACATTCAAGGTTATTATCAATATGTATGTTCCTATTACCATTTTCTTAATTGTTTTCGGTTCATTTTTGTGGGTCTTTTTCTTCTCTTGTGTTTCCTGCCTCGAGAAGTTTCTTTAGCATTTGTTGTAAAGCTGGTTTGGTGGTGCTGAATTCTCTTAGAATTTGCTTGTCTGAAAAGCTTTTGACTTCTCTGTTGACTCCGAGTGAGATCCTTGCTGGGTAGAGTAATCTTGGTGATTGTAGGTTTTTCTCTTTCATCACTTTAAGTATGCCCTGCCACTCCCTTCTGGCCTGCAGAGTTTCTGCTGAAAAATCAGCTGATAACCTTATGGGGATTCCTTTGTATGTTATTTTTTGTTTTTCCCTTGCTGCTTTTAATATTTTTTCTTTGAATTTAATTTTTGTTAGTTTGATTAATATGTGTCTTGGTGTGTTTCTCCTAGGGTTTATCCTGTATGAGACTCTCTGTGCTTCCTGGACTTGGATGACTATTTCCTTTCTCATGTTAGGGAAGTTTTCCACTATAATCTCTTCAAATACTTTCTCAGACCCTTTCTTTTTCTTTTCTTCTTCTGGGACCCCTATAATTTGAATGTTGGTGCATGTAGTGTTGTCCCAGAGGGCTCTGAGATTGTCTTCAATTCTTTTCATTCTTTTTTTCTTTATTTTGCTCCTTGGCAGTTATTTCCACCATTTTGTCTTCCAGCTCACTTATTCGTTCTTCTGCTTCAGTTATTCTGTTACTGGTTCCTTCTAGTGTGTTTTTCATTTCAATTATTGTGTTGTTCATTTCTCTTTGTTTGTTCTTTAGTTTTTCTAGATCTTTGTTAAACATTTCTTGTAGTTTCTCAATCCATGCCTCCATTCTATTTCCAAGATTCTGGATCATCTTTACTGACATTACTCTGAATTCTTTTTCAGGTCGGTTGCCTATTTCCTCTTCACTTATTTGGTCTTGTAGGTTTTTACCTTGCTCCTTCATCTGTGACATATTTTTTTGCCATCTCATTTTTTTTTTTTTTTTTTTTTTTGCGGTACGCGGGCCTCTCACTGCTGTGGCCTCTCCCGATGCGGAGCACAGGCTCCGGACGCTCAGGCTCAGCGGCCACGGCTCACGGGCCCAGCCGCTCCGCGGCATGTGGGATCTTCCCGGACCGGGGCACGAACCCGTGTCCCCTGCATCGGCAGGCGGACTCTCAACCACTGCGCCACCAGGGAGGCCCCTCATTTTTTTTTTTGATGAGTGGGATTGTGTTCCTATCTTACTGGTTTTTTGGCCTGAGGCTTACAACACTGGAGTTTGTAGGCTGTTGAGTAGAGCTTGATCTTGGTGCCAAGATGAGCACCTCTGGGAGGCCTCACTCTGATGAATATTCCCTGCAGTCTGAGGTTCTCTGTTATTCCAGTGGTTTGGACTCGGAGCTCCCACCACAGGAGCTTCGGCCCAACCCCCAGCTCGTGAACCAAGATCCCACAAGCCAAGGAGAACAATAACAAAGTAAGAAATAAAATGAGACTAGGAAACTAGCAGATATGTTAGAAAGAATATAGAAATATAGCTGAAACAACAGCTGGAAGGTAAAACAGAACCACAATAGTAAAGAAGAGGAGGAGAAAAAAAAAAAGAAGGAAAAGCTGGAAAAGGCCTTGGCTGTGGAGGGCAGGGCCTAAGCAGGGGTGAGGTTTGGGCAGTGGGCAGGGCCTATGCTTAGGACCCACAGGGCTGGAAAAGGCCCTGGGGTGTGTGGGGGGTGGGGCTTAGCCTCAACAGAACAGAAGGGGCCCAGGCGTGCCTCCCACCTCTGGTCTCAGAAGGCAGGGAACCCCACCTGGGAGCCCAGCAGGTGCCTCCCACCTCTGGGCTCGAGTGGGCGGGGCCTACCCCCCCACTCCCTCCTGCTCCTCTGGTCCTGGAGGGCCCCTCCTACCTGCCCCTCCTATTCTCCCCTTGGCCTCCTTCCTATGCCCCCAGGACCAAGGTGGCCCAGAGGGGGCCTCTGAGGGCGTAGGACCCGGCCCCAGAGCCTGGCAGACTTCCCCAACCAATTGGGCAGGGGAAATGCTGGGCACGTTCCACCCTGATCTGAGCCCCTGAGGGTCCCTCCAGGCGTGGGAACCCCTCCCCCTTCTCAGCCACCCCTCAGGGGTGCCAGTCCTGTCCAGCCTCCACTTCTCCTCCTGCCTCAGTGCCCCCATGTCCTACCAGTTCGCTTGGGGGTTCCTCCCATCTCCTTGGGAGTCAAGGTCCCACACCAGCGTCCGGCAGGCACCATAGTCGTGGGGAGATGCGAACTCCACGTCTTCCCACACCGCCATCTTCAGAGCTGATGTTTCCATTGTAGGCAATTTGTTTGTTAAGTGAGAAAGAAGCAGTGGGGATCAGAGAGCAAAAACTGGACCAGTCATCGGCTTTGGCTTTTAGTCCCTCCTCTGCCCTCACGGCTCTGTGACTGGGTACAAAGAATTGGTACCTTTCCAGCCCTCATTCCCACGTCTGTACCATGCAGGATCAGATCGGAACAATCTCCATGTTCCCTTCCAACACAAGCACTCCAGGGTTCAAGTTTTTGGACAGAGGAGATGGCCGCTTGTGGTGACCCTAAAATCTTATTAAATTAGAAGAAAATTTAATTTTAGTATTTTCTTTGTAATTAAGTAACATTATGCCAGATTTGACCCATCGGCAAGTGACAGTCAAGTACTGCTCTGGGCATCTTTAGACCCAAAGGAAGTGCAAGGCGAGCAGTCAGAGGGTATCTTGGCTGCGTCGAGGCTGAGCATCCCATCCTGGGCCCACTCTGACCCTCTTGGCTTCATCCAGATGCCGTGGGTGGTGCTACTTCCTGCAAAGCTTTCTGGCAGCTGCGGCCCTTGAGCTGCGTGTCTGATGGTTGCCAAAGACAGTGAGCTCATGACATGGCTGCCTGGCCCAGCATTCAGCTCCAAGGGCTCTTTTCAGCACAGGCGTCTCTCCATTTTCCTCTCAGGCAAACACACAGCTGGCTTAGGGAACACCTAACTGTGGTATAATCACCCAACTGTTCTCCAAGAGTGTCAGTGGCTCACTTCTACCCTCCCCGGCACAGATTTTTGTACCCCGACAATGCGAGGGTTTGTTTCTGGGAGCTGCACGTGGAAATGTGTTGCCGTTGCTCACGAATATCTCTGTAAGGCAGAAGCTCCAGAAAGGGATTTGTTAGTCTGGGGTCATTGTCTCAAATGCTGCTTTCCCTGGGCTCTGAGATTCTGAGGGAGAAGTCTCTGGGTAATTCTGCAGAGATTTCTTTATCCCTCACGGCCCCCTGCAAAGTGGGGTGGACTCCAATTTCCCTGGCCTTCCAACAGCCAGCTCCCCCGTGAGGCCAAGTACTTGGCTATTCGGACTGGAAAAATCTGTTTCTGATGGGAAAAGGGAATAAGGATGGTAATAGCAGTAGGAATACTACTGTTTGAGCATCTTGTTTGTCGAGTACCTTGTGTGTCCAGCAGGCCTATTATTATCGCCATCTTAGAGAAGAGAAAACTAGACAACTGGAGAAATGTCTTTCTCAAGACCACAAAGCTTGTAAGTGGCAAAACTGGCTCAAAACCAGGAGGGAATGTACCGATGGCAGGGGCTGATTCTTACCCAGCCGTCGACCCCTGCAGCCCTGGAGAGACCACACAGAGTCTTGTTTTATGGACGGTCGCTGTCTTTACGCAGGGTGTGTGGTGTTTGTTGGTTCACATGGGCGCTCACCTCTGGAAGTGTCCTCCAGCTCCTGTTTGATGTCACTTGAGGGGTGGTAAACCCTGCCTCAGTGCTGGAGAAGAAAAGGAGCCTGCAAATGAAGCTGCTGCTCTTCTGTGGAAAGGGGTCCCCCATTATCCACTATGCCCACCCACCCCCCTGCAACGAACTGAAGAAAAACCCTGCAGAGTTGGGGCCAAGTGCACCAACCTCTATGAAAGAATTAACCAGCATTTGTTGTAACTCCTCTGGTCTAGACTTTGCTTTCTCAATTTTAGATTTTTCCATAGGTCTTTGTATTTTTTTTCCAAGTAGCTCTTTTTTTTTTTTTAATGCAATTCTTTTTTTTTTTTTTAATTAGGGTTTTTTTCCCTCCTGCTTTGTCATTATGACTAGTCTTTTATGTTGTTTTTAGCGGGGGGTGGGGGTGGGGCAGGGCACACCACACAGCTTGTGGCATCTTAGTTTCCCAACCAGGGCCCTCAGCAGCGAGAGCTCGGAGTCCTCACCACTTGACCACCAGGGAATTTTCCCAAGTAGCTTTTTATTAAAGTATTATATATATATGCAAAAGTGCCCACATCCTAAGTACGCAGCTTGATGACTTTTGTTTGTTAACGAACTGAACACTCTTGTCCTAATCAGCACCCAGCCTGCAAAACAACATCAGTAACATCCCAGAAACCCCTGTCTGCTCCCCATCCACAAAGATAACAACTCTCCTGACTTCTATCACCATAGATCAGTTTCGGTTGTTTTTGCACTTTGTAAGAACGCTCCGAGTACATAGCAGACTAACACGCATGTTCTTCTTTAGGTTTGATTTCTCCCGCTCAGCTTCACATTTGTGGGATTCGCCCACAGCCTTGCATGAAATTGGGGATCATTCATCCTCATTGCTATCAAGTATTCCATTGTGTGAATACAGTAGTTTATTTCTCCATGCTTCAGCTGATGCACATGGGGGTTTCCATTTGGGGGCTATCATGAGTAGTTACATGACTTAATTTTGAAAAACTATTCTGTGAAGCCTCACCCTTGGTTGCTGAGTAGTAATTAGGATTCCTGAATGATCACCCCTGTCATCAGTTCAGCTCCCTGGATGCTTGGGATTGGCGGGTGAAGTCAGTGCCAAGTTTATGTCAGACAAGAACTGCGTTAACAAGCCTAGGTAAGAAGGAATGTGGGGGTCAGTTCATACCCTGAGATGCTACCAAAAATATCACTGGGAGCCTTCTGGTGGCCAAGAATCCTGCCGGTTCTTGGGAACCAGGAGGACCATGTTACAACCCAAACTCTTTGAGACAATTAGGAATATTATAATTAATGGCCCAGATCGCTCAAATGTCACGACACAGTTGGAAGATGGGGATCTTATGATCTGTAGATTACATTTTGAGTTGAAACTCTGTGACCACAAATTCAGTGTGGTTCTCTGCACTCAACATTTCAGGGAAAGCTTGGTTGTCAGTGACCTGGAATGGCCAGCATTTTAAACTACATATTTGAAGTTATGGCATAGCTTCTGAGTAAGAACTGCATAAACAAAGCATGTTCCAAAGGTCGTTAGTCTTTGGAAGATACCCAGTTACATACCCGACTGTGTTCAGAAAAGCAGGATGAAACCAACAGGAGCCAGAGAATCTGATAATAGCAGAGTGTGGGAACGGGCACTGTAAACTGAGGCTCTGGGGTGCCCGATAACTCTCTGAATCATGTACACAACTGTTGGAAACAGAAATATGTATTTTATTTTGTAAGATTTTTAAAAATTTATTTTTAAAATTTTTTATACAATTTTTAAAGGTTACACTCCATTTAAAGTTATTACAAAATATTGTCTGTAGTCCCTGTGTTGGACAATACATCCTTGTAGCCTATCTTGCAGCCAGTAGCTTGCACCTCCCGCTCTCCCCTCCCCTAAATTGCCCTTCCCCCTCCTGTCCCCAGTAAAAAAACTAGTAACCACTAGTTTTTTTTTTTAGTTTTTTGGGAAACCTTCACACTGTTTCCACAGTGGATGTGGCTGTGGAGAACAGGAAACCCTCGCGCACTGTTGGTGGGAATGTAAATTAGTGCAGCCACTGCAGAAATACGTATTTTACTTTATTTATTTATTTATTTATTTTTCGGTACGCGGGCCTCTCACTGTTGTGGCCTCTCCCATTGCGGAGCACAGGCTCCGGACGCGCAGGCTCAGCGGCCATGGCTCACGGGCCCAGCCGCTCCTCGGCATGTGGGATCCTCCCGGACCGGAGCACGAACCCGTGTCCCCTGCATCGGCAGGCGGACTCTCAACCACTGCGCCACCAGAGAAGCCCTATGTATTTTAAATTATTGCAATTTCATAAGTTAACTTTTCCTTTCTTCCCTGGTCTCCACACATTTTCACAAAAGTGGTAAAATGTATAAAATTCCTTTGACTTCATGACATTAGAAATTTGTTTTCTGATGCTTATTAACATATGATCATTTTGACAAAATTGGATCATGAGAAATGCATAAAGAGGAAAATAAAAAAACACCCACCCCACCATCCAACTAGTCTCTGTTCACACCCTGATAAACTCTCTTAAAGCCATCTTGGTTTTCACTCCTCTCTCTCATGCAGTCCATTATACGGTGTGTCATATTGTATAAGAGCAGTTTAAATCCTCTTTATAACTTAATTTTATATTGTGATTATCTTCACATTTTATAACGAGACTTAAAGGAAGCATTTTTGTCTATCATATGGGTGTGTCAAATTTATTTACCTTCTTCCTACCCATATTATGGCTGATAATATAACCTACCTTGCTGCATTCTGGGTTTCACTTTATCAGTTAGATTCCCCCCAAATGATCATTTAAACATATGAAAATTACTCCCATTACTTAGTATAGCATGTGGCTGTGTGCCTTCTTTCCTGTTTTCTCTGAGGGATGCAAAACTATGACTTGTGGCTTTTTCTTTAGCAAACCTGTCTGCTCACAATTGTGAGAATCCATTTACTAGAGTTCTCAGTTAAAAAGCCCATGAACTTGCTACCCAGAATCACGACGCCGGCCAGGAGGGAGGTTCGGGGGGTGAGTGTCCTGGAGGCCAGATGCAATGTGGATGCAGTGTCCAGGGTCTCCTCTCCACTCCCCAGCCTGAGCCTCTCTCACAGGAGAAACCGAACGCTGCCGCATCTGGTGTGCAACTGACAGTGTGTACAGCATAAAGTGCATGAATGCATTACCTACCATGATGCCATGATATTATCATCCGAACTCCTCTCCCCCAATAGCCAGCCCACAGCCCGCAGACCAAACAAGTGAAACAGATACTCAGAGGAGAGTTAGTTCCAGGAAGGTACGGCAAGTTAGTGGCCCAGCAGCTGCCCCTAAGAAAGGAGGGAAACTAACTTCTCAGGTAGGTGGAGTGGGTCTCCCTCTAGGACGAGAAGGGGACACAACTCAGCTCAGACAGCTTTGTGCTAATCCACCATCTGCAACCTAACTGCTCAGAGGAGGCAGGCTAGACTTGGTGGGGTCTGAATGACCCCCATGAATCGTCCAAAGTGTTATAGGCTTTCAGGGCAAGAATTGGGGTTCTTTTAGTGTGTGTGTGTGTGTGTGTGTGTGTGTGTGTGTGTGTGTGTGTGTGTGTTGTGTGTTTTTCTTTTTTAAAAGATTTAACTATAGTTGGTTTACAATATTGTGTATGTTTCAGGTGTACAGCTTCAGATTCTTTTCCATTATAGGTTATTACAAGATATTGAATATAGTTCCCTGTGCTATGTAGTAAATCGCTGTTATTGATTTATTTTACATATACTGGTATGTATCTGTCAATCCCACACTCCTGATTTATCCCTCCCCTTCCCCTTTCCTCTTTGGTAGCCATAAGTTTGATTTTCACGTCTGTGAAAACGTTTTGTAACTAAATTCATTTGTACTATTTTTTTAAATTCCACATATGAGTGACATCATATAGTATTTCTCTTTCTCTGTCTGATTTACTTAGTATGATAGTCCCTAGGTCATCCATGTTGCTGCAAATGGCAATATTTCATTCTTTTTTAAGGCTGAATAGTTTTCCATTGTATACATGTACCACATATTCTTATTCATTCATCTGTCAATGAATGTTTAGGTTGCTTCCATGTCTTGGCTGTTGTAAATAGCGCCGCTCTGAACACTGGGGTGTATGTATCTTTTGGAATTAGAGTTTTCGTCTTTTTCTGGATATATGCCCAGGAATGGGATTGCTGGATCATATGGTAACTCTATTTTCAGTTTTTTAAGGAACTTCTAGACTGCTTTCCATAGTGGCTGCACCAATTTACATTCCCACCAATAGTGTAGGAGGGGTCCCTTTTCTCCACACCCTCTCCAGCATTTATTACTGGTAGACTTTTTGATGATGGCAGGGCAAGAAATGGAAGTCACTTATTCTGCACACAGACCTGCACACACCCCAGGCTCTAACTTCAAGCTGTAAGATGTGCAATCTTGACATGCAGACAAGCAGAATGCAGTGAGAATTAAATGACCCTTTCCAGTAGAAGCTGTGGTCTCTCAGCATCTGTGTCCTTTTTTGGCAGGTCCAGCCATATCTCTTCAGCCCTGGGCTGTGCCCCCTTGCTCTCCTACCACTTCCTCTGCTCCACTAGCATTGCTGGCCTCTTCTCAGCCTCCTCATACAATTGTTAATGTTTGTTCAGGAACTTTCCTGCCACCTGGAGTCATCTCTCTGTATCTTTCTCTTTGTTTCACTTTGGTTCACAGCAGGGCACCACAAATTTCTCCCTTTCTGTTAATAAAAATTAAGCAATCAATTTCCTTCCCCTCCATTACACCTAATTCCCTCTGTAACTCAATTGTTATCGCAACTCTGGCAAGTGCTTTGCAAGGCAGATGGCAGGAGAGATAGGTTGCCAAAATAAAGGGCATTGTTTGCAGAGAACATTGTTTACATGGAGGTGATGATACTCTCCTTCCAAGGATAGATGACTTTTTCTGAAATCAAATTCATGTTTAACTCTATTAATGTAATAGGTTTAGGCAAGTGCTGCGAAGGTTAATACAAGCACATGTAACAAACGATAGCAACCACTAAAAATACTGAATATGTAGTATATTCCTTAGTCAGGGATTGTGGGAAGTTAGGATAAACCTATTATATGACCTTTTACTCAAATAACAATAAATACAGTGCGTGCACTGCCTTTTGTGTGTGCTGAAATATCTGATTTGTTAAAGTGTTCTATATTCTATGTATTTGTCACAGTGGAGAGCAAGCCTGGCAAGTTTAAAATATGGTTCTTTGTAACGAGACTCAGGAAAATTCAGTGTGGCCAGGAATGGCCAAAGGGTCCCAGCGCTAGTGCAAACTCCGACTGATGGACTGATTGATTGATTGCCAATGATGGCGTGGGAGAGATATGCAAGAAGAGGACAGGCATCCTTTGTAACTTTCCTGACTCCTCGGGATGCCCAGAAAGAGGGGAAGGGAGATTGTCCTCAGGTGGTCCTCATGCCCCCAGATCAAGCCCTCCTAGGTTTCAGTGGGCTCTTTCTATATTATATTAGGTTTGACTATAAAATAAAGAGGATGTTTTCTATGAGTCAGCTATAAAACCAATCTTCTTATTTATAATCACACTACATTTATAACACTTTCTTCCATGTTTGTAGAAATATTTCCATTTCTCCCTGCCCCTGTCTTTTGGGTCTGCATCTAGCAATTTGTTTCTCACAGAAAACAGGGGAGTCCCTGAACTATAGATCTCAGAACCAAAACTTAACCGGTGTAGAGGGCTGCTACCACATCTCCCTGCTTTCAAGAGAAGCTGGACATCTGTGTCCCATTAATTCCCAGAGTGGATGTGAGCTTATCAGGACACATGAGGCTGGAGCATCTGGCCAGAATTCCCCTCTCCTAAAATCACTTGGTTAAGAAATACATGTGATTAATGGACAGAAATGTAAAAACAGTACATTTTCTTTGTTTTAGGACAGCAGGAAAATGTATTCATTGCTGAAAGCCAAAGCATATAAGTAAGCCTAAAAAAGAAAATAATAAAATTGCCTCTAATCCTACTCCATGAAATTAACAGCCACCGACATTTTATTGTATCTCAACAGTTTTTTAAAATGTATATATGATCTTAAAGATGGAATCGGCCATATGTATTCCATTGTAACCTGTTTTTTCCTTCAGTAGAATATTATCAATGCTGTTTCCATTTTATCAAACATGCTTCAGCATTTTTAATGGCTACAAGGTACTCTGTCACATGGATATACCATAATTTATTTTCACCAGTTCCCTGTGGTTGCACGTTTAGAAGGGTAAGTGATTATACACGCTGCAATTGACTTTCCCATTGTGAAGACTTTGTATGTTATGTATCTGCAATTATTACCTTGGGACAAAGTGCTAGAGGTGGAACTGCTGAGTCAAAATTATTCAAAATTTCAAGAATTTTGATATTTATTGCCAACTGACTTCCTGAAATGCTCTGTGATACTTTGGAAATCAAAATTTTTCAAGGCTGCATAGTTTGATTTTTATGTTCAGTATCTGAAAAGTCACTGCCTGGGTACACGTTTCACGTGTGTCCAGCTCTGTGGCTGGACATCCCAGGCACTGGGGTGCTTTATAAGCAATCGTTTAATTAGGACTCCTTTTAGTGCAACCAGTTTTCCAAGGTCACCAGTTATTTTGAAACGCATCCCTCATTTATACCACTATTATCATGCTTAGCATTACAAATCAGTGGCCCTAGGCTTGCAATAGGATTCAGATGTCTGTTCCCTTAGATTCATTTTCATAATTTATTTGAAGAATTTTGCTCAATATTCATAAAGCCTAATGTTCAAGCAGTTGATTTGCCAGGCTGTTATGGCCCTGTCACTGCCTGTGAGGCCCTTGTGTTTGAGGCAGGACCCGTCTGGCTCCGAGAGGCACAATACAGGTAGCGTTGCTCTGGCTCCATCCCAAAACCACAGCACACAGATGGGGCAGGACAAAAGGCTTGCGTGGCCCACCTCGTTTCAGCTGTTCCTCCAGCCTTCCCCCCACGGCCCTCCCGGGTCTGCTCCCTCCCCGCCTTCTCTACTCCGCATCACATTGACAAAAGGCCATGTTCAGAATACCCCAAATGTGAGTCCAATGTGGTAAAGCTGAAAGGGGAGTGATCTCATGTCACTCAGTCCTCTCATTAGACTTTGTCTTTCTCCTCCTCTCCCAGTGTCAGAGAAATAAAGTCCGTCTACGTGCCAACAAATCCTTCTGAGAGAACGGTTGCTATAGCAACTTTATAGCGACAATTAAGGAGCAAACCATTCAGTCGGAAGGGGTTGGCTCGGAAACTGCTCTACGTGGGACCCCACCTTCTTTTGAGACAAGATTGTCCGCTGTGACCCAGCATCTCGGTTTTGTTACTGTGTTTCAGGCACAGCCCTTTGTTAAGGTATTTGATTTACCGTGGAAATCAGACTCCCGGGGTGCTGGGGTGGGGTGTGGGCGGGAAGAGGTGGGGTGGAGAATAGCTGAAAGACTGGAAAAATATGACAAATACAGGAGGATGACTTTTAAAAAGGGCGGGGGGGGGAGGGTGGAGCTTAAATAGCATCAATTCATTCAAAACCAGGTGCAGAAGAATAGCCTAAATTCTGTGCTCTGTGAGACGGTCAAACAAAAACAGCTGTATCTAATGGATGGGCTGGTTTAAAACAAACCTCGTGTTATTATTAATATAATCCCTGCTTTGTAAGCTGTGGCATTTAACCGGGTAATTAAATAATAATTAAATACGTCTGCGAGGCATAAAACCAGGCAGAAAGGCAAAATCCCCCAAGGCGATTTTGATCAAATATTGACTTACTCTTCAATATTAATGATGGGAATTTAATGTTATATTTTATATTTACATGCTAACTTTGTCTGAAAGACCTTCTGTAATTTGTAAGTTCTCAAGTTACACGTGACTTGAATTAAAAGCACAAAGGAAGAACGCAGGGGATGGGGAGCCTGCAAATGTAAGGTGTGTGTGGGATGGTCGGCAAACCTTCCCTGCAGTTAGTCCTGCATCTGCTGGGCTCTTTCACCGATCGTGGTCTTCACATATGTGCTGTAAATACTCTCAATGTTCCTATTCTACAAAGACGCTCATTTCATGCTGGGCAGAAATGGAGCCTCCTTTTCCAGCAAACTCCTTTCCTTCTCTGGCTTTCCAGGCAGCCCAGATAGAGAAGGGTAGGGTGTCCCAACCCCAGTGGTGTGCTGGTAAAGAGTTAGCAACTGTCTCTCCAGAAAGAAGGTATGCATGTGCACACGCACATCAGTTAATTCTAAATTTTCCCAGTATAAAGACTATGTGGCAGAAAATTTAAGAAGAATAAAATACACAATACTCCAGTTCTCTAAATTCATGCAATCAGTTCATTCTCACAGAGTGCTTTTTGGTTTTTGTTTTCTGCTGAACTTTTATATCTGTAGTCAACCTACAATTATCACCAATTTGTTCAATGCTTGCAATGAACAAACAAGAATAGTTCTTCCACGAATGCTGACTGAGATCTTTGTTTCTGTTGAGTATGATGAAAGTAAAACAACACGTCTGGTCAGTGCGTGAGTGATCTCTTTGCTGAATCGGACTGTAGCTTTCCAATGCTGGAAGAATAGTCCGTCAATGTTTGATGCTATTCACAATGCAGTGGCTACATCCATGACACACTTTTAAGTTTAATTTGCCTTGTTGGCATTTTTCATCACATCCTTAAGCCTAAGCGTCTACAAAACAGTAAGTTAAGCCCTGATTTGTAGCATTTGCAATTTGCACTCTCATCCCGGCAGATTTTCAGCTACCCATGTGACGCCACGAAACACAGGGTTAAGAAGAGATGAGCGGAGGCACGCCGCTGTACAGTATCCCCGCGTGCAGGCACAAAAGAATTCAATAACCGCAAGAACATAGCTAATAATAAGATGCAGTAAAATAATTAGGAAATGACGAGTTTGGGGTATCTATTGCTTTTAATAAATTCATTAATTAACGAAACGATTTCATTTCAATAATTGCCATGTTTAACAATTGTCTCACAAAATTCCTGAAAATGTTGCCCTTGACTCGTGGGAGCTGGGAAGGACTGGCTGCAGCACACCAGCGCTCCCTGACCCCTCCCTACACTCACCTGTGCCGGCAGCCTCCGCCTAGGGTCATGCAAAGGCTGGTCGTACCCTTGGTATTCCCTGCCGCTGCTTGCCCTCTGGTGTCCTCCACCAAAAAGCACAGCACCAGCTCCCAGGGACTGAGCACTTGCTCTGTGCTGTGCCCCTCGAATACCCAGCCAGGCCCAGGGGCTGTGCCCCGGGTGGCCTCTCAGCTATTCCACGCTGTGGGAATGGGCTGTGCTCGGCTCTGCCCTGAACCTCCACAGCCTGCAAATGTGCATCCGTGGATAAAGTACATTAGCGCCCGCAGCCCTGCCTTGCCCTGCCCTTCTGCCTGACTCAAGGCCCCCACCTACCCTTCCTGAGTTCCCTCCAACCGGCCGTGTAGCTTCTGTTCTCTCCATAATTAGGCAATTGGAATTAATTATTTTTTTCCACTTTGGCTCTCAAGCGTGTACTCTGTAAAAAGGGCTGGAACGAAAGCTTGTGTGCGCTGGGCTCCTTTCCAGAGCATCCTTTTCCTTGCTTGGGACACTCTTTGTCACAGTGCCACCACCCCCAACCCCCGTCTTCAGTCTGGGCTACACTGCTTTGCCACTCTCAGGTGGCATCAGAGACAGCGAGCTCAGCTTTCTAGCAGGTATACGGTTCAGGGATATATCCAAACCCCCTGTGTGCACATGTGTTACAGGGGGAGGAAATGGCAGAGAAAAGCCATTCCTATATTAGGCCAAACTCTTTCGGTTACAGATAAAAACTGGCGAAAGCAAGAAAACAAAAGGAATGTACTGGTTCATATTTAAGATGTCCAGAAATGAAGCTAGCTTCAGGTCAAGCTGGATCCAAAGGTTCAAATGAAAATAATATGACTTCTCTCTCTCTTGTTTTCCATCTCTTCCTCTTGTCTATTGGCCTCATTCTTTCCTCCTGCAAATAAGCCTTCCTAGGGGGCCAGAAAAGGGGCCTCAATGGCAACTCTAGGCTGACCCAGCCTCACTCAGCAACCATAGCGGAAAGGCAGCATCTATCTTTCCATGCACAGAAATCAGGGAAGGACTTGCATTGGCCCTGCACTGGTCATGCGCCCAAGCCAGACCAGTCATGTGAGCTCTGATGGACCTGGCTTCTAGCAGAAGAGGGAAGGTACAGCAGATGCTGTCAGTACCCCACCCTTTCCCCTTGGCCTTGTCCCTTTCAGTGCTCACCTGCCACACATCTAAGTGTCAGGCCCTGTTTCTTTTTGCCTGAGGGCTGTGTCTGGCCTTCATGCAAGCTAGGCCAGAAGTGCCTGCAATCTGCCCTCAACCAGGGAGTTGGAGTATAAAGACCCCGGTCTTCTTGCCCTGCGTGTGGCCGATCCCGAATCTTGTGCTCCACGCTGCTCCTGAGTTTCCTAGCAGGTGTCAGCTCCATACCCACAGATGTCACTAGCTTGAAGACGGAGCCTGGGCTGCACTCCTTCCCTCTCTTGTCTCAGGGGTTCACTCTCTTACCAGTGTCAGCTGGGCTTGCCTCACAAACTGCTTGCACTGCAATCCTTGTCTCAGGATCTGCTTCTGGCAATCTCACGCTAAGACAGAAAGAACCCACAATTAGCAACCCCCAGGTCCATATGGAGTGTGAGAGACAACACCCCACCCCCACCCCAAGGAAAGAAGGTGCTGGCAGACCAAAGCAACAGAGACCTACAATACCTCCAAGCATTCTGATCGTGCTCCTGGCACCAAGGGTCTGCTCCTTCCCTCCCAGCTTTCAGGGTTAGGTGATAGGATCTCATGTCCATGATCCCTGAAATCCCCTTTGTCCTTGGGTCCTGGCTGCCCAGCTTCCTACACAAATGGCTTCCCAGAAGTTAGTCTCCACTCTGCCCCTCCCCATCATGGAAATACTGAAGCCAAGAGAGGCTGGACCATGCACCCACCAGAGTCCTCCAGCTTACCCGTTCTTTTATTTCAATTTCAGACAATTAAAAAAACACTTGATTTCTAAGATTTCTCAAAGGATATTTTTAGGTTATAAGTAAATATCTATAGGGACAATTCATATAAACTTGCAATTCAGGAAATTTCTTTTTAATACTGCTTTTTCCTTCACTTTGCCCCATGACTGTCTATGAAACAGCAAACTGTTGGTTGACCTTGCAAAAGAGAGCCAACAGAGAGGCTTGCTGTAGACCGAGGAGAATACACATATATGGTGCTCTCCCCTTTGTGTTCTGTGAAGGATCCTGGGTTTTCTTAGGTTTTGATTTCTGCTTACTCTTTCCAGAGGTTCAAAATCATTCACAGGTTGTTGTTGTTTTTTTAACATTAAAAATTTTCCCTCAAAATTCCTTCCAAAATTCTCAGCATTTCTCAGAGAAAGCCAAGCCCAGGGCAATCATAAAACCAGCCAAAACTGTGGCTTAACTCTAGGTAAATTTCCCTACTTCTGGGGCCTTTAAAGCCACATAATTTCCCACAATGGTTAAAAAAAAATCAGGAAGCTGCTCTATACAAGTAAAGTTCGGAGAAAGCTTCAGCCCCGTGGGGGCATAGCGTTGTCTACCCGTCTCAGAGGCAGTCATATTATGTGGAGCTGCAGCTACAGAATCCCAGGGAAGTGTGGGTGTCAGAGGATGTGATCCTTCAGCTATAAGCAAGTGGCTGTGAGCAGAGTGACAGGTGTGCTATGTGCCTTTGCTAATACAACAACTTTTCTATCAACTTTGCTCATCTGCTGTCATTGGGCTAAGTTGTATTCTACATTTGTGGTTGCAGAAATGTAAAATTTAGAAAATCTTAAATTTAAAAACTTTAAAACAAAACAATCCCAGTCATATATTTGGAAACTATTTTTCAGATATTTTGCATTTTTTCGGTGCCTTGAAAGGAGGATAGTGAATGCATTTTAATTTCTATATATTTTGGTGTCTTGATTTAAGGTTATGGTAATCAGCCACCCTAATCATCATCATCATTTAAGCTGTAAAACAATGACGTTCTCAAGAATTTTCAAAGTATGTGGAATTTTTTTTTTTTTTTTTTTTTTTGTGGTACGCGGGCCTCTCACTGTTGTGGCCTCCCCCGTTGCGGAGCACAGGCTCCGGACGCGCAGGCTCAGCGGCCATGGCTCACGGGCCCAGCCGCTCCGTGGCATGTGGGATCTTCCCGGACCGGGGCACGAACCCGTGTCCCCTGCATCGGCAGGCGGACTCTCAACCACTGCGCCACCAGGGAAAACCTTCTGCTGGTACATTCTGAGTCGGTTCAGTATTGAGCATTGATTCCAAAGTGGAATTGTAAAGGACACACAGTAAAGAACCAAAAGCCAACTTCCAGCCCTACTCCAACTATGACTCCACTGTAGCTTAAGGAAAGTCAGACCACAAGACCAAAACTTTACTCTTTAGAGCATCCCATTTTTAGGAACAGCCTGGTGGTTGCCACCTGGTTGGTCCCTCCTGATTTGGCACCTGGAATAGGGCAGTCTGCCAACCTGCCACCTGAAGGTTATTTTTCTTTGCTGACTTGGTCACCGATTTTTTGTGTGTTTTTTTCATTTGTTTGATTTTCTCATGTGTTCAAGTTTGGCCAAATGGAAAAAAAAATCAGTCTTCAGTTAATCCAAGTAATCATGCTATATGCATGGGAGAGAGAAAACCTAAATCTTTTTCTGGCTGCCTTACTGACTGCTATAAATTGTCCTCCAACACATGTAGAGAGAGTGGAGCCAGAATTTCCACAGAAGGACTCCAACCAGGAAACTCTGGATGTGCTTCATTTTTTTTTTTTTTGCGGTACGCGGGCCTCTCACTGTTGTGGCCTCTCCCATTGCGGAGCACAGGTTCTGGACGCGCAGGCTCAGCGGCCGTGGCTCACGGGCCCAGCCGCTCTGCGGCATGTGGGATCTTCCTGGACTGGGGCACGAACCCGCGTCTCCTGCATCGGCAGGCGGACGCCCAACCACTGTGCCACCAGGGAAGCCCAGGATGTGCTTCATTTTTTAGAGGACTACTCTGGCTTCCAGGCCCCCTTGCCAACCCCACACCTATGGGAGACACTTGATTTGTTTTTAAGGAGACATTGTTGACTTCAGACAGAAGCTAAAATGCAATCCAAGGACTAAGAAGGGAGCAGAGCTTCTAGAAGGTGAGTCAAAAGTAAAGGAGCTCACACATTCTCTGTTACAAAGGCAAAACATAAAAGCCTCTTGAAAATATTTTCGAAACCAGACATGACATTCTATTCCTCTAAACTATGTACGTATAGGTAATAAAAAATGATCCATTCCCCTCCCCCAGAAACTATGTAGTTTAATCCTACAATCTGAGAATCTGAGGTTTTAATTATGGAAAGGCAAGGGGAGGGGAAGGGGACCTTGGGATCCTATTTTCTTCCCTCAGCACCTAAGTTGCTAATAGGTAGTCACTGCTTCAGTCGGTGGGGATGCAAAACCCCTCTAGCTAGCTTTTGAATCCATAAGACTTCTTGGTAGTACAAGATATGAGGCCTTTTTCTACGAGGGCGTAGGAAGAGAAAGAATCCATGACTTCTCTGCAAATACAATTAAGTTGTCAAAGACAAATACCAGTTCTGAATTAGGACAATAAATCTTTATTTTGGGCCCACGCTGCATCGAATGGCGGGAAAGGAGCCTCTAGCCCAACCAGGGTTGAGTTTGGCCCTGTAGCCTTTGAACACAAGGAGGCAGCTGCTCACACACCTGAAGCTCTTCTAGGCCCAAAGCATGATGTGAGATGAATGGGAGTCCCGCCTAGCTTACAGCAGCATACCAGTCAGCGTGAGACAGACGGGGAAAGCTTTGCGCCCACGGTTGAACCCCGGAATCATTAGTTAACTTGAAGGCTCAAGTTGAAAGTTTCAGTTTGAGCATTTTCCCATTCTCCACCCCCTAGCTCCCACCTTTGCATCCTTTGAGTACAGGTAGAAGGGATAAAGAATTTCCATTGAAGAGAGGCAGTGCTACCAGGGAGTGATAACACACTTAAATGAAAAGGCAGCTCAGCTCTCAAAGCCTCTTCCCTTTGTCCATCTAGACAGATGGGAGGTGACCTCAGGCAACTAACTGTGTCCTGGGCTAGAAAAGGGAGAAGCCCTGGCTCTGGTTGACTGGGAAGGTGATGGGAACAGCCATGGAAACAGGGACACGAGGAGGCAGCTTCACAGGAATCTGGTGAGCATCTGACGTGCAGATCCAGGACCCCCAGGGATGAGCAGCAAAGAGGTCCTGGGAGAAAGGCCGTGGTTGAAGTTCATGATTCCACATATTCTACTCAGTACTGTGAGTGGAAGTCCGTGTTTCCGGCATGCTGGCTGGGGGCTTCTCCTCCCTGCAAAGTCAACCTCCAGGCCTGCACAGACTCAATGGGCTGTACCTCTAATGTACAACAAAAACACACTGAATGCACAGATGAGAAGATAGCATGGAAACAGCAGAAAGCGTGTGGACTTTGAGTCCAAGAGACCTGGGTTCAAATCCTGATGGAGCTACTGGTTAGCTGTATTAGTCTGCAAGTGTTAACCTCTCCAAACGCCACATAAGAATACGAGTAAAAATCAGAATGAGAGAAAAAGAAAGAATACCTACTTTTAAGGTTTGCTGTGAAAGTTAACTGAAATAATGCCTGTGGAGGGAAGCATCTATTATGGTACCTGCCTTGCGTGGAACTGGACCAACCCTAGTGCTTCATCCACTGCTTTCCGTTTCCCTGGGGGCGCATACTTGCTATCTTACTATTTCCCTGAGCATCTCCACATGCCTGGCGTTATTCCGGCTAGCCTAACCAAATCTTCAGTTTATCTAGATTTACTGTGAGCATAGCAAAGACACATTTACAAATTATTCATTGTACCAAGCTATGCTTTTAAAATACAGTTTACTCTTTCTATAGATGACTGAGCCATTCCAGCCTTTGGGACATGGGTGTTTTTTGTTTTTTGTTTTTTCATATTGCTGCTTGTTAAAAAGCTTGCAATTCTTTTCTTGGTATTATCATCTTTTGCAATTCTATACCAAGTTCCTCTTTAAAGGAGCTCAAAGTATATTATTATTATTTTGTTCATACAAATAAACACAATTTTCCTGATACAGGTGAAAATATAGTTTTGCTCAGTTATATTGTAATTACATAGACCACTAAGATTTACATATTTTCAAAAGTCCTTACATGGTCCAGAAGAAACTTGAGCTAATATTTATTGTCAGAAAAGAAGTAAGTTAATTGTGTTTACATTTACATAATCAATTTGTATTGATGAGCTGTCCCAGTTTTTCAGTTGCTGTTGCCTTTGAAGGCCTTTGGCTTCTACATTTATGTGTTAACTGTATATCTCACATTTCCTAGCAGAGGTTGGGGCCCTCTCTATGATTTCAAATAATACATGGCTTTTAGACAGATACAATGCCAATGTAACCTAATAAAATGTTTATAATGACATTGCAGACAGAATGCAAATTAATGGATTTTAAATAATTTTCTTCCCCCTTTGGAGTATGATATTTTGCTTCTAAGCACAAGGTGGATGCTAGAACCTTCTTTTGGATATTATTGTATCTTCTAGATGCATCTCTAACTCAATAAATGGAATTGCTAACATAACCTCTGGGTCCAATGACCCGGTACACTGTGGTAGATGTAATCACTGTTGATAAGGGAGGATTGCAGACCAAGAGCAGATCAAAGTGATCAAAAAATAACTTGCCCTGATTATCTGAAAACTTGTGACTTCTTAAAACATCTCCTAGTGGCTTCCGCCAGCGTATAAGATAAAATACTAGTCCCTAAATGTGGAGTGCAAACTTCTCCATGCTCTGACCTGGCTTGACACTCCAAACTTAACTGTCTCTACTCACTGCCTGCTCAATGCAGTTGGAGGGTGAAGCAGAAGGAGGGTGGCTGGCAATGTGGCCAGGCAGGGAGAGCTAAGTGGCATTCCACCAATTAGGCACTCCACCCTCCCTGAGGGCTGCAGGAAGGGCAGCTGTCCTGAAGGGCTGGCATTGATGGGGTGGGTCATCAGGTACTCTGCTCACCAGACTGTGAGGAACTTGAAGACAGGTCATTCACCTTGCTGTGGGATTTTTATGACTTGTAATTCACACACAGTGAAATGTGCAGGTCTTAAATGCACAATTTGAACTGCTTGGACAACTACATACTCCCACGTAACACACACACCACCCCTCCCATAATAGCAAGTATTTTCATTACTCCAAAAAGTCTCCTCATATCTAGAGTAGTCAGATTCAGAGACAGAAAGTAGCATGGAGGTTGCCAGGGGCTGAGGGAGGGACTGAATGAGGAGTTAGCGTTTAACGGGTACAGAGTTTCAGGTTGATGAAAAAGTTCTAGAGATGGATGGTGATGATGGTTGCAGCCCCGTGCGAAGGTACTTAATGCCAAAGAATTGTACACTTAAACGTGGCTAAAGTGGTACATTTTATGTTATGAATATTTTAATACAATTTTAAAAGAATTTTAAAAGTCTGCTTATGCCTCTCCCCAAGCAATCCCCCCTCCTCCACCCACAGAGGCAACCACTGTTCTGATTTCTATCATATACACTAATCTTACCTGTTATAGAATTTCATTTAAATGAGATCATACAGCATTTACTCCATTGTATCCGGCTCCTTTCTCTCAGCAGAATGTCTTTGGAATTCATCTGAGTTGTTGTATGTATTGGTGGTTTATTCCTTTTTTATTGCTGAGTCGTGTTCCATTGCATGGCTATACGTAGTTTGTTTATTTACTCTTCTGTTGATAAACACTTGGCTTGTTTTTCCAGTTAGGGGCCCTCATGAATAAAGTAGCTATGAACTTTCTGATACAAGACTCTTTATGAGTATATATTTAAATTTCCGTTTATCCTGGATAAAAATACTGAGAAGTTGGGACTTCCCGGGTGGCGCAGTGGTTGAGAGTCTGCCTCCGGATGCAGGGGACACGGGTTCTGTGCCCCGGTCCGGGAGGATCCCACATGCCACGGAGCGGCTGGGCCCGTGAGCCATGGCTGCTGAGCCTGCCTGTGCTCCACAACGGGAGAGGCCACAACAGTGAGAGGCCCGCGTACTGCAAAAAAAAAAAAAAAAAAAAAAATACTGAGAAGTGGAATTGTTTTTCAACGTTTTTCAATTGCTTTTCAAAGTGGTTGCACCGTTTTACACCTCTACCAGCAATGTATGAGAGTCTTGGTTGTTCCAAATCCTAGCTAAGATTTGGTGTTAGTAGTTTTAATGTCTGCCATTCTTGTATCACACTCACAGTACCCCCACTGCGGTTTGTTTGTTTGCTTTTTGTTATACGCGGGCCTCTCACTGTTGTGGCCTCTCCCGTTGCGGAGCACAGGCTCCGGACGCGCAGGCTCAGCGGCCATGGCTCACGGGCCCAGCCGCTCCGCGGCATGTGAGATCTTTCCGGACCGGGGCACGAACCCGTGTCCCCTGCATCGGCAGGCGGACTCTCAACCACTGCGCCACCAGGGAAGCCCCCTGCTACGGTTTTAATTTGTATTTACCTGATTAACGATGTTGACAACGTTTCATGCACTCATTGGTCATCTGAATATCTTCTTTAGTGAAGTGTCTGCGAGATATAAACTTGCCCATTTTATTTTGGACTGTTTGTCTTTTTGTTATTGATTTGTAGATCTTTACACATTCGGGATACAAGGCCTTTGTTAGATATATGTATTGCCAATATCTTCTCCCAGTTTGTGGAGTATCTTTTTATTTTATAAATGTGTTTTCAGTGAACAGGAGTGTTAATTTATCCATTTTTTCTTTTATAGTTAGTAATTTTTCAGCCCCTCTAATAAATCTCTTCTTAGCACTTAAAATCATGGAGATATTCTCCAACATTTTCTTATATAAGCTTTATAGCTTCGACTTTATATAGTTAAGTCTATGACTCAGCTTGAATTAATGTTGGGGAGTGGCATGATAGGAGTAAAAGTTCATTTTTTTCCACATATTTATCCAGTTTTCCCAGCATTATTCATTTTAAAAAATTTAACTTTTCTCATAAGCTTTCTTTGACAGCTTTATAAAAGTCAGTTGGCCATATACATGCAGGCCTAATTCTAAACTCTTTATTTTATTAATCTATTGGACAGTCATTATGGCAGTACCAGAATCTTCCAGACTTTATAGTAAGTCTGGAAATCAGGCAGTGATAGTTCTTCAATTTTTTTTTTTCTTCAACACAGTTTTGACTATTGTAGGTCTTTTGCTCTTCCATATGGATTTTAGAAAGAACATTTCAATTTTTACAAGAAGTCTTGTAGAATTTTTATATGGATTGCATTGCATCTGTACAATAATATGAGAAAAACTGATCTTAAATTATTGGGTCCTTCGGTCCATGAAAACATTAAATCTCTCATTGGAGGCAGTCCTCAGGAGGATGTGACTACGGGTTGGCCCTCGAGCTGGACCTTGGCAATCAGAGGCTCCTCACCCCCTCCCTGTCCTTGGAATGTACCCTCTGCCTACCATTCCCACTGCGGGAGCCATTTTCAAGGACACAAGGAGACCATTGTCTCCTTGGAGACAATGGAGACCAAGGACTCCATTTTCAAGGAGAGAGTAAGGTATTGCTAAGACCACCTGGATGGTATACGTGACTGAACCCCTTAAGGCCTCTACAAAAACTTTTATGGTTCTGGTGGGTGGGTGTGGAGATCTACTCATCTTGGGGCTGCCTAAGACAAGCCTCGTATGTAAGTTCCCTTGCTTATTAATCCTGCCACCGACCCGTCTGGAATGATGTGCCTCTTTCTTCATTCTCTCCTTGCCCTGTGTGTAGGGGGGGCAGTTTGTGAACCAATACCTCTTTATTTATTTAGTTCGTCTTTAATTTCTGTAGCAATGTTTTATAGTTTTTGATATAAATGTATTATATGTCTTTTGTTAAATTTTTACGAGTATTTAATTTTTTGGATGCTATTATAAATGGCATTTTTTAGATTTCATTTTCCATTTATTTGTTGCCATTATGTAGAAATACAATTGATTCTTGTATTTCGGTCTTACATCCTGCAATCTGCTAAATTCACCTATTGATACAGTAGGTGTTTCATAGATACCTTAGGATTTTCTATGTAAACATTGATGTCATCTGAAAAAAAGTCTGACTTGTTCCTTTCTGATCTACATGCCTTTTATTTCTTATAAATTCACTAGGATCTCCAGTCCAATTTTGAATAGAAATCATGAAGATGGGCGTTCTTGCCTGGTCTACATCTTAGAAGGAAGCATTCAGTATATCATTCTCAAGTACGATGTTAATTCTAGATTATTTTGTAGATCTTTTTATCAGATTAAGTTTTCTTCTATTTTCAGTGTACCGAGAGATTTGGTTATAAATAGATGTTGAGTTTTGTTAAGCCCTTATTAAACAGAAGCCTACCGCATGCTCAGTTGATACTTTCCGAGAGAACCCAATCAGCTTAGTCTGATCAGTCTCACAAAATCTCCCCCAAAGCAACCTCTCCCTCTTGCTGTGAGAGAGCACAGACCGAGAAAGTCCTTCTTCCTGCCTCGCGTCCTTTCTTCTACCCCATGCTTTTCTAATGAAGGGTGCAGAAAGCCAAGCACCCAGAAGTAAGAGGATCCTTGTGTCCATCGGCAGTTCTCCAGAGTGAGGATTTGAACATCTTCAGGAATCCGCAGTTAGAGCTCAAATTTTTATATGTTGCGTATGGATTTCACAAGGTTGAAAAATGGAACACAGCCAAAGCATAAGTGAAGCAAGAGGTGGGCAAGAAAAGCTGGTCCTTCGCTGCCGCACCTCTCGTTCTTCCTCTCCATGTCATAAAATCTCCTTTGCTTCATCACCGACACCCGGCCTCCTCACACATTTCCAGAAACATACACATGCGCGCCATTTTCACCATCTGTTTAGAAATGTAAAATCTAAATGCTTTGAATAGATTAGAAAATCTCTAAAATGCTTAATAAAAGTGCTTAGCTATTTAACAGACGATTAGGACACCTTGTGAGAAAAATGCGGCTGGCACAGTACTGTCGTGATGTCCCTCACCATCACAATTTTGCACCTGCCCATCTGCTCAGGCAATGCTGCTGACAGTTGGCAATGCACTCGGGTGCAGTTGGAAAGACCCACAACTTCCAAGCAGCTTTCACTCTTGCTTTCTGTGCATATGGTGCCTTTTTGTTTATTCTCCCATCCATTCCTATGGCTTCAGTGCAGTCTTATTTCTTTTCCTACCTTGCCAAATGCTCACTTCTATTACTTCCATTTTCCAGTGACACGTGAATAGATTTTATGGTGCGTTCAAATGAGAAGACACTTCAAGCTGTGCAAAGAGTCAGGGTTAAGACAACGGAGGGGACCATTGTACAACCCACTGGGCCATGACTTTAGAGCGACGTAGCAGAGTTGTTAACAGCAGGTTCCGAGTAGGTCTACCACCTCCATTGCTGGTGGCTTTGTGACCACGAGTCATATTAAAAGGAACAGGGCTGGTTACACAATTTACAGGGCGCAATGCAAAATTAAAATGCAGGACCCCTTGTTCAAAAAGCAGGAAAAAAGTGTCACTAAAGGCACTAAAATATAAACATGTTTCCTTTCTCCTGTGGTTTTTGAGCATTACCTTGGGCAAATTATGCTAGTTTCCTCGTCTGGTTGTAAGGTGGTGAGTTAATTCACTTGAAGGACTTAGAGCAGTACCTGGTACATGACTGGCCTCACTCAGCTATGGTTGTGTAGTTATAGATATGTGGTAGGCAACCATAGGCTCTCAGAGATGTCTGAGGGCTCCTCCCTGTGCTCTGGCACCCACCCATGGCCCACTGGCTGCCAACTGTCAGCTGGAGGGGAGGAAATCAGACCAGGCATCCTCCCTTCTCATGGGCCTTCTGGTCAGCTCACTGCAGACAGGTGATTTCCTAAGGCACTGCAACCTCTTTGAAGGGACTCAATTAGTACCCGCATCAGAGGTGGGCAAGAAACTCTCCCCAGCAGAGTCACCTGATGAATGCTCGTGGGGTTTCAAGTGGTAGTGGGGTTGGTTGCTGCCATGCCCCAGCCCAAGACACCTGAGCTACACGTACTGAACCCCACCCTTCCTCGTGACAGGGGTGTGGAGGCCTCAGTGGTTGTCGTGTGGGAGTGGAGAGGTGGGGCAGTGTCCCGGGCACCAGGGAGCAGGAGAGTGGGTGGTGAGAACCCACTGATGGGGAGGTAGGGAGAAGGTGAGAGGCAGAAAGATGTTTGAGCTCGTTCTCTAAGACCCTGGAAAGATGGTTGAGCTCATTCTCTAAGACCCTGGTGCATGCGTCCTTGTCTCATTGGACTTCACTTACAAAATGCAAAGATAAAATTATAAAGAATCTTGAAAAAATGCAGATTGTTAAACCCCAAGTACGGCGCTCTTCTGAGCATGGGACCCTGTACAACGGTACTAATGACATACCAATAAACCAGCCCTTGGGGTAACACCTGAGGCAGAGTCAGGAGCTCAAAAATGTGAGCTATTAGTATTATCATCATGAACTTGGTGGTCTGTATGGGACACAATATACCTTACATATTTCAGGCATGTTTATGGATGTGGATAAGGTGGTGTCTAGGAAAGCAAAACTAAAAAGACTACTCGGTCCTAGGAGGGTTGCGATGCTTGGCTTCCCAGCAAGCTGCTGACCAAGACCAGCACTGGGTTTATGACTTCTCACGGACCCGACAGCCAGTCAGTGGGGTACCTGCAATGATTTTAGTCTGATTTGGAAATGCCAGGGAAGCTTCATCTATTTTAGGTAGAGAAAAATGAGTTTTCCAAAGTCGACTGCTCAAGGCAATCCGACCTCAGCTCCCGCTTGAAAAGCAGTGATAGGGTGAAGGTCTAGCCATCGTGGGATGGAGCAAATCCTTTTTTGTGTTCTCTCGTTTATATCTGTAGCCTCCTTCGGCATTGCTGGGTGAGGTGACTTTGAACTGCTAATCTGGAAAGCAAACATATCCTCTGGGAAGAACCACCTTGGCAGTAAGTGTCAATCAAACTTTTGCTGGAAGCAAGTGAGCCTAGGTGAGGTGTCAGCACGCACCCTCAAAACCTCCAGACTTTGGGGGCCTGGCTTGAAGGACTCAGGCTTTCCACAAGCCTGTGCAAGTGAGTTTACACGCTTTCCAAGCACGTCTTCTTAGATGTGCTTAGACAATGTGCATTGCTCAAGCAGCAGCCCTCTTTTGCAGGCTTGAGCCCTCCTTTCTGTGCACACAGATACCCACTCACTGTTGTGACTATGCTGGGTATGTTTGTTTGCACAGGCTTTTTGAATGTTTGGCCGGGATATAAAGTGACTGCTATCATTCAGGCAGAAGGATGGTCTTCCTTATCCAGAAATCAGGCAGGCAAAAAAGGAAGCTGTCAAAGAAGAAAATCTGTGAAACACCAAGAATTCCCCTTTGAAGATACATGGGAAAGGGTATCAAATAGGAGAGAATACCTGTTGTTTCCTACCCAATAATTCATTTAAAAATAATTTTCTGTCCTTGTAAACTCCCTCTTTATTTATTTATTTATTTATTTATTTTCTTTGCAGTACGCGGGCCTGTCACTGTTGTGGCCTCTCCCGTTGCGGAGCACAGGCTCCGGACGCGCAGGCTCAGCGGCCATGGCTCACGGGCCCAGCCGCTCCGCGGCATGTGGGATCTTCCCGGACTGGGGCACGAACCCGTGTCCCCTGCATCGGTAGGCGGACTCTCAACCACTGCGCCACCAGGGAAGGGAAGCCCCTAAACTCCCTCTTTTGAGAGAGTTGACATTTTCATGGTTAAGTTCCATGACAAACCCCCCTTATGACCAAAGGAGGCAAAAAATTCTGGTCTGCAAAACAGCGAGTGTAAAAAGATGCACAAGTCATTCTGTAATATTCTGAACTGAACAAGAGCTAACCGTCATATCTATAATTGAGCAAGGCCAGTTATGTGCCGGGTACTGCTCTAAGTCCTTTATATCAGTGGTCCCCAACCTTTTTGGTACCAGGGACCAGTTTCGTGGAAGACAATTATTCCACAGACTGGGGGTGGGGGGCAGGTTTCAGGATGATTCAAGCGCATTGCATTTATTGTGCACTTTCTTTCTATTATTATTACATTGTAATATATAATGAAATAATTATACAACTCACCATAATGCTGACAGAAGGCAGAGCTCAGGCAGTAACCAGATCAACGGAGAGCAGCTATAATTACAGACGAAGCTTCACTAGCTCCCCCGGCGCTCACCTCCTGCTGTGCGGCCCAGTTCCTAGCAGACCACGGACCGGTACTGGGGGTTGGGGACCCCTGCTTTATGTGAATTAACCTTACAACCAGATGAAGAAACTAGCTTAGAGTAACTTGCCCAAGGTAATGGCAGAGCAAAGATTCAAACCCTCCAGTCTGTCTTCAGAGCACACCCTCTTAGCTACTAGGCCCAAGTTCAAATTCTATGATAGTGAAGAAGTTTCATTTAAAAACTAGCCTGAAGGAAGTATTTCTAAGCTCAACCACTATGACATAGGAATTATGCTTTGCTGGTCTTTTTACAACACAGTTTGTTATTTTTATATATCGAATCCATTATTCACATAATGGTCACTCGTTATAAATTTAAGAAAAAACAAAAACAAAACACTGTATACAAATGAAGTTGCAGCAAAAGCTTAAGGCAGGATGTACAAATGTTTCCCCTCATCTCAGGAGCACCACCGGATGATGCTGGACCATTTGATGGAGCAAAAGGGCTCCAGCCCACCCGATCATTCTAATTGCTAATTGCTTCACTAAGAACAGACTGTAGAGAATGTGGAAGGTGAAAGACCAGTGAAGAAAGGATTATAATAATTCAGTAAGGAGATGATGCTGGCTTGGACTAATGTGGCAGCACTGGAGATGGTGAGAAACGGTTGAATTCCAGAAATATTTTTACATTAAAGCCAGTAGGGTTATTTGAAGGATTGAAGTGGGGTATAAAATTAAAAGAGAAATCCCAAATGACTCCCAGATTTGGGACCTGAGCAATTAGAAGGCTGAAGTTGCCACTGACTGAGGAGAAAACCATGGAAGGGGCAGGCTTTGAAAGGGATTCTCAGGAGCTCAGGGTTGAATATATTAATGCTGAGTTGGCTATTTTAGCCAACCAAATGAGGAGGTAAGCTAGGAAGTTAGATACATAACTCTGGAGGTCAGGGGAGAAGCCCTGCCTGAAGATATAAATTTGGTCCTTTTTGGCATGTAGAAATATTTGAAACTGAGAGTGCATGCTATCATCACTAAAGTGAATAGTGATAGAAAAGTTTAGGCAGTGCTACTCAAAATAGGATCCGTTGATTAACATCAGCAACACCTTATTAGGTACGCAAATTCTTGGGCCCACCTACACCTATTGAATCAGAAACTCCTGGGGTGGGGTCCTTCACTACAGTTTTGTGTTTTTTTAAATAAATTTATTTTATTTATTTATTTTTGGCTGCATTGGGTCTTTGTTGCTGCACGTGGGCTTTCTCTAGCTGCAGCGAGCAGGGGCTACTCTTCATTGCGGTGAGCAGGCTTCTCATTGTGGTGGCTTCTCTTGTTGCGGAGCACGGGCTGTAGGCACGCAGCCTTCAGTAGTTGTGGCACGTGGGCTCAGTAGTTGTGGCGCACGGGCTTAGTTGCTCTGCGGCACGTGGGATCTTCCCAGACCACGGCTTGAACCTGTGTCCCCTGCATTGGCAGGCGGATTCTTAACCACTGCACCACCAGGGAAGCCCCACTGCAGGTTTTAACAAGCCCTCCAGGTGATTCTTCTGCCTATTCAATGTGGAGAACTGCAGAGTTAGAAATTAGGGAGCTAGAAGGAATCTGATGAGAACCAGCCAGAAAGGAGAAGGAAAAGCAGAGTTTGTGGAGTTTTGGAAACATGCAGAAGAGAGCGGCCCACAGCATCACATGCTCTTGTGCACTGTCCAGTGGGTTCAACAGCGCGAGGCCACTGGTGACGTCCGCTGGTGACGTTTTGGGGGAGTTGTGTGTGGACACAAGCCTGACTGAATGACTCCATGGAGTTAAAGAGGATGCGTGTGGGGACAGGTGGGTGGGCGGATTGGAGACGATGGAAACAGGTCTTTGGAGGAGTTTTGCCTCAAAGGGTAAGGAAAGCAATGGGCAGTGTCCGGAGAGCAGAAGTGGAGTTAAGAAAGAGATTACTTTGTTTTTAAGAAGGGAGCTGTAATAGTATATTTTCATGATGTTGAAACCGATCAGGTACAGAGGCGGAAAGTGAGAATTCGGGCAAGAAGGGGAGGTTTGGAGGAGCAGTGCCTCAGAGTAGGTGGGGAGGATGGGACGAGGTGCCCGGCGGCGGGTTGGTGCAGCTGGGCATGCGCGCTTCCAGCACAGTGACCCGTGGGAGGAGGGTTACAGGGGCGGGACGCTGGGAGGTGCAGGGGACGCAAAGCCGAGAGTCTCAGAAGTTCTCTTTTGCTTGTTTCCATTTGCTCGGCTATCATCTGAGGGTGAGGATGGTGGAGTGTGTTCATTTCATAGAGGGGGAGAATGACAGGATTGGGGAAAACGATATAACCGCCAGGCAGCACGAAAGACCCACTGAGGCCATTCGGTTTTGATAGACTTAGCCGTGATCAAAGCGGTCATTTTCTTTTTCAAAGAAGGCGCTCTGAAAAAACTGAAACCAGTGCACTGTACTGCGTGCACAAACACAGACACGCAAACTCCTACCCACAGAATCATATACGGAAGAGGGAAGAAACATCAGAATGCCACTGTGGAAAAATTCTGACCACTGGAAACAAAAAATGGGCTCTGAATTGCAATAACGTAGGAAAAAAGGAAGGTCACTGGCCCAAAGGATGGCCTGAAAGGGGGCATTTGAGCATGTTACCCAGATAGACATGAGGTAGGGGAATGAGGAGGATAGTGTCTGTCCTCCTTGTCAGCCCACCCCCCCCACGGGAGGGTACCATAGACCAAGGCAGAGGGGAGAACTTAAACATGTGTTCTGGGGCATAATGTGGGTGTGAAGAGGGAGGTGAAGAGGGAGGTGGAGGTACAGACAGGGGTAGCACAGGCGAAAGGCGGTCAGGATGTAGAAGAAAGAGTGGGACAATGGGTGTGATTGGAGGAGATACAGAATGGGGGCCTGGGCTCCGGCAGCAAGTGCGTCCATCTGAGCCCTTAGCTTCCCCTTTCCAAGCTGTGTAACTTGGGCAGGTTACTCAATTTCTCTGAGTCTCATTTTTCTCCTCTAAAATATGGTACCACGACAAGTAAAACACCTAGCAGAAAGCATGGCATATACTAAGCACTCAGTAAATGCTAGTTACTATTATTATGGAGCAGCGGGATTAAGGATGGACAAAAAAAGGAGAGGTAAAGAGAAAATATAAATATATTAATAAATATATTTTAAAATATAAAACATATAGGGGGAAGTCAAGAGAAGGAAAAGAGAGAGAAAAAGAAGAGAATTGGTGTGAGGAGGAAAAGTAAAATAGAATAGAAAATAATAGAAGGAGGAGAGGAAAAGAATTATGTAGACAGTGAAAATGAGAAACATACCAATAAGGAAGTAGAAGGAGAAGGGGGCTTTCCTGGTGGCGCAGTGGTTGAGAATCTGCCTGCTAATGCAGGGGACACGGGTTCGAGCCCTGGTCTGGGAAGATCCCACATGCCACGGAGCAACTAGGCCCGTGAGCCACAACTACTGAGCCTGCGTGTCTGGAGCCTGTGCTCCGCAACAAGAGAGGCCGCGATAGTGAGAGGCCTGCACACCGCGATGAAAAGTGGCCCCTGCTTGCCACAACTAGAGAAAGCCCTCGCACAGAAATGAAGACCCAACACAGCAAAAATAAATAAATTAATTAATAAACTCCTACCCCCAACATCTTCTTTAAAAAAAAAAAGAAAGTAGAAGGAGAAAAAAAGAATCAAAACGCTCTTTGTGCAGGATGAGGTCATTTCATACTGACATTAACAAGATTCTACAAGTCCCTTTCTGATGGGGAGAGGTGTTAACAGTTATCCAACTCATCCAAAGCCCTTGAGCAAATCAGCCATGCCACCAGATGGCACGTTACCAGGAATCTGAGAGGGACGTGCTTGCTGGTTCCTCCTCTGGGTTTCTCTAAGAACCGAAGAGGCAGGCTGGTGCTCTGAACTGAAGGGGCCCTAGGAGACCTCGGACAGAAGGGTTTGCCAACCTCAGCACCTTGGCCCCAATTACTTTTTAACATGAACTGTGTGCTGCTTAGAAACTTTCTAAAGCTCGTAATAACATCCTAGAAATGTAAACATTTTCTCCTTCTTCAACCTTTCTGAACCTCTCTGAGCTTCATATCCATGTTGAACCCTCATTCCAGGAAGTGGCAAAATCCGCATCTCAGGCAATTCAGGTTTCCTGTCCCCTGTCCTGGGATTCTGTCTAGGTCCCAGGTGATCGCCGTTCTCAGGCCTTGGGGGATGGAGAGGTGAGTCCGAGTCCTCTTTTCAGGTTGACATTCTCTGAGATGTATGCTGTCCCATCCAAACATCTGACATCCATCCAGACAGTTCACTTCTCAGCCATTTCCTGCTCCTGGACAGAGGCTGTTCTCCCACAATATTGGGGGCCTGAGAGATGGTGGGGCTGCTCGAGGCCCTTCATTATTTCCTTTGCTTTCCCTGTGCTTTCCCAGGGACCAGGACACAGCCCCCATGTCCACTGAGATCCTCAAACTCAGCTGGGACTTGACCAGTGGTGGGGAAGGGACCCCACAGTGACCCACTGGATTGGCATCTTCCTTCCCTCCGTCTGGGCCACTTTCCGTAGTCCTGGGAATAAGGGGTGGCACTGGAGGGAATAGAAAATAGCTCTAACTAATTACATATTTATCCAAATCTTTTGTCTGTGTCCTGGGCCTAGGCTTCTGAGAGGGAGAAGTCAGGAGTTTGGTGCCTTTGTCATCCTTGCTTGGCCAGCCGAGAGGCACCAGAGACAAGATGCCTAGGTGCTCAAGCATTGCAGAGATGGGTGAGTGTGGGGAAGCCAGGAGAGACAGCAATTACCTCAAAATTATCCACCCCACGGGGGATAACTAAAAATTATTTCTAAAGTTATTTCACCCTGAGTGATAAAAACCAGCACGCTGCCCCGTGTGCAGTGGTATTTGCACTGGGGTGCCCACACGTGGGCGGTAAGGAGCCCACAGGCCCTGGAGGGCAGCAGGATGGTCCTGACGACAGGAGTCTGAGGCAGGAGACCCAAGCATGGAGTGAACTTGCTCTCGTATGAGTCCTGGCATCTTGCTCAGAGCACATTTTCTAGTCCTGGGGAAATTTGCTTGTATGTTTCCACGTGATGCAATCTACCTGGGAGGCCCCATCCCACTTGGCACTGTCCCACTTCAAAGGGGCCCTGCTTGGAAACCTCATTTCTCTTGCAACAGATGCTGAATTTCAGTCCAGATGCCTTAGACATTTTTGCAGTGTGTGTGTGGAGCGCTGGCTGGGATGGAAACGGAGCCAAAAGTGTTGAGAGCATGCGTGAAGGCCCCTACACCATGCCTGGCTCTTCGAACATGTTTGTTTTCTCCTAGAAACTTGGCTTGTGGCAGCCAGGTTACCAAAGTGGGGTGTGGTAGACTTGTTTCTGGATCCCCCTCCGTTTTCCAAGGGAAACCCGCCTAATGATCTCAGCGGGACTCTTCTTTGGGGTGGCTCTGTTGGCAACAGCAATTTCAAACTTTCATCAGCATAACCATCAGCAGGGGAGTTGATCACTAATGCAGATTCCCAAGCCGCACCCCAAGATCCAGGGTGCAGCCCAAGAATCAGCATTTTTAGTAAGCCCCCCACGTGATTCTGATGCAGGTATTCTCAGATCACACGCTGAGAAACACCGTGATGGGGCCTCTCTGGTGGCCTTTCATGAGGCCAGTGGTAAGGACCCCTGGGTTTTGTGAAAATAAGCAGAAACCTCAACTAAATTAAAGTTGGGAGGTCAGAAGGGGGAGCTCTCATGCCCTGTGACTATAGCTTACCCAGCAGGAAGAAGAAAGACTTCCCTTTCTTGCCTGGCAAGAGCTCAGCCAATGAGAGACTGTCACAGCTCAGCCAGTGAAAAGCCACTATTCTTCTAACTCTCAGTTCCTCCAATGGACTCTGTTTACTAGCCCTCCCAGCTTCCTTTCCCCTCTATATAAGAGCCCTCTCCTTGCGGCATGGGGGCTCACCATGGGTACAGACCCTGAATTGCCGTTCTTTGCTGATCCTTAATAAACCCATTTTGCTGTAGAAACAACTGGCCGACTATTTGTCAATAGTTTTGTATCTAGCCACCTGGCCGTCACCCTCCTGTAGTTAATTCCTAAGCCCAGAACCCACCTATTCTTGTTACTGGACAGCCAGGTGAATACAGATGCCTCCTATACATGCCCACCCCTTTCCGGTTAACAGAAAACAGCTCCTGGGTAATTGTGAACAGCATGTGTCCATGAGACCTCTGGAAACAGGTGTCTGGGAGCTGACGTAAATAAACAATGAAAAAGAACTTCCAGGCTTGCTTTTACAACTCTGAAGCACTTACTGGTCAATCTCACACAAGTTCAGATTTGCTCATACACTGCCTTGCCTGTTTGTTGTTTCTTCTGTTTTTGTCTCTCTCCCAAAGTATAACTTCTTGGGAAAACGCACAATCATAGTTTTTTCTCCTACTTACCCCACAGCATCTGCTGTATAATTGGTATTCAACATAGGAGAAGAGTTTCTAATTTATAACCAGGTTGCTTCCAAAAGTTCATTCTTAAGTCAGATATTTGGATCTTGTTTCCCATTAGGAGAATGTTATAAAAGGTAATTATGTTCCCAGAGCAGCCCTTAAATGTTTACTTAACTAGCAATGTAGCTGAACTCCAGTTCCAATAGTATTACAGAACCTAAAATCATCTATAATACTGCTTTTATGGAAAAACGTGTTCCAGATTCCAGTGGGAGATGCCAGAACTCATTTTTCTGGCTACAGTTCCCGAACAAGACTTGACCCATTTGCAGTGAGGACTCGCACACACACACATGCTGGACTGGCTTTCTTGATGGGCTTCCCGAGGCGGAGAAGGGGTGGCACAAACTCCTGTTGGGAAACTGGAAAGGGCGAGGGGTGCTCGTGTCAGACACGCTTCCAGTAGGCTTGACTGAGTCAGGAGGAGGGATCTGGAAGAAGGTGGAGTTCAAGGCTGTGGGGCTGGAGAGTGGTCCTCACGGGAGGCTGGAGGGACCCAGAGGGCACTGACTCCCTCGGCTGCGGTAGCTGAGGCTGTCACGGCAGCTACCACAGTAGCAGCACAAAATGTGGTGGCCACGCTGGCCAGGGTCCCAGCTCAAGCCTGTGGATGTGCTGGGGGCGGTCCTGGCGTTTGGTTATTTATTGCTAAGTACGAACCACCTCAAAACGTAGTGGCTTAAAACAACAACCATCTCATTTGCTCGTGATTCCATCTGGGCTTGCCTGCGGTCCCTGTGTGGCTGCATTCAGCCGGCAGGGACACTGGGATCTGGTCTCTGCTGAATGCTGAGACTGCTGGACTCCTTCTCAGGTTTCAGGGAGTCTCAGGGCTTTTCTTTCTCGACATGGGCTCTCCACGGAATCTCCGCACATGGGTTCTCCGGCAGAGTGGCCGGACTTCTTCTATGGCAGCTCAAGATGGTCAAGAAGCAAAAGCAGAAACTTCCAGGCCCTCTTAAAACTAGTCTGGCCACTGGCACAGCTTCACTTTGGTTAAAGCCGTCACAGGGCAGCCCAGATTCACGGGAGGGGAACACAAAAAGGCATGAGTTCCAGGAGGCGTGCTTTGCTGTGGGCAATTAAAGCAACAGACTGCCGTGGTCGGTGCTGTCCCGTGTGTGAGAGGCCCCCAAACCAACAGCATTTAGCTAAAGCTTCTCCATTACAGTCGCCACAGCCGCATTGCTGGCATTCCTAGAAGGAGCCGCAAAACAGTTTTCTTTACTTATATCTTTTCATGTCTAAAAGATAGATATTTGGCTGTAAAAATCCATCCTGTCACTTTGTCCTTCACATCTTCTCAGCCCCCTTTCTCCTTTCATAGACACAGCTACCTACTTTATACAGGCAGTGCTCTCAGACTTAACGTCAACACACCTCGGTCAGTTACAGTGGATTCTGATGTACATCCAGAAAATAGAACATAAAGCCCCAAAGTTTGCAAATGGCTGATTTTTAAATCGCAGATTCAAGGTCAACTGAAGCCGATTCAAGGTTGGCCCTATAATAATGTTCCTGTTAGATTCATGCCCCTGCCTGAGGGAGAGAGAAAGAGGTAGAGTTGGTGTTAGTGCTTTGGGAATTATGTATAACCCTGGCAGAAACAGACCTAGCTGCTTCCCCAGTTTCTCTTCTTCAGGTAAAACTTCTGTTTTATTTGGGGTGGCAATATGCCCAGCCTCTCTTCCAGCAAAGTATGGCCAAAGGACTAAGTTCTGGCTAATGAAAAAGAAGGGAAAATAGTGCCTGGGACTTCCAGAAAGGTTGCTTAAAGGGAGCTGACTTAGCTGAGAAGGAACCCTTGGGTCCTACTTTGGATTCCTTCTTCCTCTTGTCTGCATTGTGGATGCAATGGTTGGATCTCCAGCAGCCATTTGGGATCATGAGGTGACCTTAGACGAGAAGCCACACTTCAGGATGGTAGAGTGTAAAGACAGATGAACCCTGGGTTAGTGATGACCATGGAGCTTTATTCCAGCCCTGAACTCTAGAGATAGACATAGAGATCTAGATCAAGATGGAGGCAGAGAGGTTCTTGTTTAAGCCATTGTTATTTGGTGTTTCCTGATATAAATTAATGTTATCTTATGTAGCTGGTCATAGCCCATTATGAGTGCCATCTGTTAGATGTATTATTGCATCAGAAAAATGATTAAGAACCACTTGTCAAGGCCATAGGGAATTCTCACCTGGACCATTTCCCAATCTCTCTCTGTGTTCGTTAGCTCTCTTGTCTAATTAATCCTTAGTGGATTGAGTAAGTGTTGCCTCTTTGGGCTCTAATGGTCCCTGGCAACCACTGATCTTTTTCCTGTTTCCATAGGTTGCCTTTTCGACCATGTCATAAAGTTGGAATCATACAGTATGAAGCCTTTTCAGATTGGCTTCTTTCACTTAGGAACATACATTTAATATGCATGTCTTTTCATGGATTGATAGCTTATTTCCTTTTAGCACTAAATAGTATTCCATTGTCCATCCAATAAGGGTATACCACAGCTTACTTATCCATTTACCTACTGAAGGACATCTTGGTTTCTTTTAAGTTTTAGCAATCAAGAATAAATCTGCTTCAAATATCTATGTGCAGGCTTTTTGTGTGGACAGAAGTTTTCAACTACTTTGGGTAAATACTAAATAACTTGACTGCTGGATTGTATGGTAAAAGTATATTTAGTTTGTTTGGTTTTTTTTTTCCGGCACGCGGGCCTCTCGCTGTTGTGGCCTCTCCCGTTGCGGAGCACAGGCTCCGGACGCGCAGGCTCAGTGGCCACGGCTCATGGGCCCAGCCGTTCCGTGGCATGTGGGATCTTCCCGGACTGGGGCACGAACCCGTGTCCCCTGCATCGGCAGGCGGACTCTCAACCACTGCGCCACCAGGGAAGCCCCTATATTTAGTTTTGTAAGGATCTGCCAAACCTTCTCCCAAAGTGGCTGTACAATTTTGCAATCCCACCAGCAATGAATGAGTGTTTCTGTTGCTCTGCCTACTCTCCAACATTTAATGTTGTTGTTGGTCCAGATTTTGGCCATTCTAATAGGTATGTAGTTGTTTCACATTGTTACATTTCCCTGATGACATATGTGGAGCATCCTTTCCTATGCTTATTTGTCATCTGCATATCTTCTTTGGTGAGATGTCTGTTAAGGTCTCTGACCCGTTTTTCAATTGGGTTGTTTTAAACAACCCAATTACAACCCCAATTAACTCAACAATATTGAGTTTTAAAGGTTCTTTGTGTATTTTGGATAACAACATTTTATCAGATGTGTCCTTTGCAAATGTTTTCTCCCAGTCTATAGCTTGTCTTTTCATTCTCTTGATATTGTCTTTCACAGAGCAGAAGCTTTTAATTGAATGACATCCAGCTTATCAATTATTTCCTTCATGGATTGTGCTTTGGTGATGTATCTAAAAAGTCATCACCATACCCATGGTCATCTAGGTTTTCTCCTAGGCTAACTTCTAGGAGTTTTATAGTTTTTGCATTTTACATTTAGGTGTATGATCCATTTTGAGTTAATTTTGGAGAAGGGTGTGAGGTCTAAGCCTAGATTCACATTTCTGTATGTGGTTGTTCAGTTGTTCCAGCATCATTGGTTGAAGAGACACTGTTTTGTTGTATCTGTATTTCCCTGTATCTATCCCCATTGATTAGCACGGTGCCTGATAGAGAATATACATTTAATATTTGTTGAATGAATGAACGAAACTCCAAACTTTCCCTGAGGCTGTGTGCTGAGTCTGAAATGCCTTTTTCCTTTCCTGTTTACCATTCCATCTCTGTGCTGTACAGCTTGTGTTCACCAACCCCAGGGATGAGCCAGATAGGCTTGGTGGCCAAATACTTGCTGAATGAGTGATGTGTTTGTTTCACGTCTAAAGCATTGTTTCACTTGGGCTCTGTAAGAGGAAGGGGCAGAGTCTCACCAGAGGGGGAGGGGTAATTTGCTGCAATTGGCCATTCTCCTAAGGCACGCAGAGGTGGGCATACAGCTTGGATCAGGGCAGGGGGAGGTGGGATGGAGGTGACTAGAAGAGATGGCTACTCAAGCAACTGGAAAAGAGGGACCTCGTCTCGCCATGGAGGAGACAGGGGATGGGGAGGCCATTCCCAGAGAGCAGGAAATCAGATGGCAGTCTCTCTATGAACATATGAGCCAAGAAGCAAGAAGACTATTTGGGTAGTGATGAAATCTATGGCCCAGCCAGGTAGGCATCTGTGATGGGGCTGTTCACCTGGCTTCTCCCTTCTTCGCTCATATCTTTGCTGTAGTAGTTAAGGGACGGCTTAACCTTGGTGTCTCTCTATGTTTATTCCTATAATAGTGTTTTCCCTTCTTTTGTTTATGATTAAGACATTTTATTTCAGGTTTTTGAATTATGAAGGTAGATACCCACTGTAACAATTCAAATAGTAAAACCGATAGTCCCTCACCCCTGTTTTATTTTTTTTTTAACTTAGAACTTTATGATAAAAAGACTTGAGAGTGATTGGACCCATACTCCAAAGTACAAGCCAATGTAATTTAGATATTATGCAATTAATGAAAAGGTGCCCCCTGAGTCCTATATCAGTCCCGAATCGTTTCTTACTGAGGCCAGAGGCAACTTTTCACCCATGTGGCTAAGGGAGCCATCTTTGTGTAGGTCTAGCTGGAGCCTCTTAGACGTTCCATGGTGATCTTGTCTGGAGCAACCTTGTCTGTGTGGAATGTCTGCTTCTTGTTTCAGTGTCCTCATAATTAAATTTTACTTTTGGCTTATAATTTGTCAAAATGCAGGTTTTGAAGACTATGTCTTTTTGAATTGATTTATACAGAAGATTCCGCTTCTTTCTAATATGTTCTGCAAAATATTGACTGTCACTCAGGGATATAGTGGCTCTCTGTTTCTCTAACTCAAGGGCTCATGGTTATTTTACAAAAATCAGCATCCTCTGTCCTGGTACCATTTTGAAGCCCCGCCCATGGGAGAAGCCTTTAAATACTCATTGGTTGGAAAGAGGCTCTCCCTAATGGAACTTTGAACTAAAGAGGGAGTAATACATCCCTGAGGGCCAGCCTGGTGGGGAAGAAAATGGAACACATGGGCCACCTTCCTCCCCATAAAGAGGGTCTCAATGTAGTGTTAAGACCAGGAATGTGCACGCACGTGTGTGTTTGTTTGTGTGTATTAGTTCTAAAGAGATTGTTCTTTTGGAAGCTTGTAATACCTACCACTGCTCCTTATACCACAACATGTACGAGTTTTGCTTGTTCATAATGTTAATATTTTTATAGATGTTTGTTTATGTTTGTGTCCAAATATGGTTTGCCTGCTAGTATATATTTCTCTACTGCCCATCTTTATGAGTGCTATCTCAGGTTTAAAGCTGTTAGAAATATAACTGTTTCTGTACTGCTAATTTCTCTGTTATATAGCACAGAGCTTCCTATAAACAGGGTGTTTAAAAATGAATTTCACTGATGATGATAACTTATCAGCAACTTCAGTGACAGATACGGAGATGGCTTTTGAGCAAGAGTAGAGGTTTCAGGCTTCCCTGGTGGCGCAGTTATTGAGAGTCCGCCTGCCGATGCAGGGGACGCGGGTTTGTGCCCCGGTCCGGGAGGATCCCACATGCCGCGGAGCGGCTGGGCCCGTGAGCCATGGCCGCTGAGCCTGCGCGTCCGGAGCCTGTGCTCCACAACGGGAGAGGCCACAGCAGTGAGAGGCCCGCGTACCGCAAAAACAAAAAAACAAACAAACAAAAAAGAGTAGAGGTTTCAATATGGCTTCATGGCTGGGGTTTCTTCCTTCAGGAGGTGTAGGCATTTTGGAAACAGACAAAAGCACAACGTTAAAAAAAAAAAATGTGGCTACACTTTCCAAAGGATCAGTTGAACTAGAAGGGAGCATAAGCATCTCACACTGATTGGTGCTGCTGCTGCTGAGGACAGCGATCTCAGTTTTTTCCTTGGAGGAACCTGGACGTTTCTTGGAGATACGCACATCTGGATAGGCTGCGAACTAGTCGTGTAAATAAGAACTAGCCCCATGCTCCTGTCCAAAAAGAAATCTAAAGAGGCTGGTTGAGATTTGCTGAGCAGGTCTTAAAGAAGCTGGACATCATCTGTCTTTCTTTGTGCTCACCTTTGTTGTTTATTTGATTTCTTTTCATAGGAATCTGTATCATCACTCCAACATGTGCAAAAACACCAGCCCTCGCGTCTAACCATATTTACTTCTCAGCTCTTGTCATACAGTTAGAGCTGGGAAACGAGTGTCGAACATGTTATAACTCCCTGTGTGCTAAACGCTGCACCACCAACAGAGGCAAAGTCTGGGACTCAGGGTGGAGGGGCTTGTTTGGGGCTGTAACCTCCATGGAGAGGCCCTGGCTACACTTTGAACACTGGCTGTAACCCACAAAAAGACAAAGTAACATTTGCTTTGTGCTTTGTTGCGTGTTAGAAATTATAATTTAGAAATTATTATCAAACATTAAAACACAATTGAGGCTTCTCTGGTGGCGCAGTGGTTGAGAGTCCGCCTACCGATGCAGGGGACACGGATTCGTGCCCCGGTCCGGGAGGATCCCACATGCCGCGGAGCGGCTGGGCCCGTGAGCCATGGCCACTGAGCCTGCGCGTCCGGAACCTGTGCTCCGCAACGGGAGAGGCCGCAACAGTGACAGGCCCGCGTACCGCAAAAAAAATAAATGAATAAATTTAAAAAACACAATTGAAAATCCAACTCTTCCACGTGTGTGAGAATGTGGACTAGTTTTCTCCACTTTGAGTCTGTCAACTTTTTCGTGTATTTAAAAATACATTTATTTTTAGTTTCTTCACAGCTTGCTTTCAGAGATTAGCTAGCTTTCAGATATCGTTTTCTCCAGGTGGCTTCTAATCTTGCAAACTCTCAGAATAAACTCATCCTGTAGTAATTAAGGCCGTGAAAGGAGATGGTAGCATCTCATGTTCACCAAGTTGTCAGCTTCTCTAGTAAGAAAACCAGTCTCAAAGGCAGCCCACTCTGTACTATGTTGACCTTTTTAAAGGAACCAAGATGTTCATCATTGAATTATTATCCCCTGGGACCACTGTTTGACAAAAACGTTTTAAAAAGGAAAATTGGTGTTTTCAGGGTCAGTTCTCCAACCTTAAACATCATTTTTTAGTCAATATCAAATCCCCTTTAGAGATGGAAGGTGACCTCATCAGCAACCCACTGAGATTGAAGTTCAGCATATTCTTCCAGAAAATATGGATCTGGCTCTTGGCTTTCTACCAGTGATCTAACCCTGATGGCTGTATTAAAACGCACACACACACACACACACACACACACACACACACACACACACACACAAAGGATTTGAAGAGCCTTGTTTCATGCTGGGAAAGCACTTCAACTTAGGGCCATGCACTTAATCAAAATGCTCTGTCTTGGTACAGGGATTATAGGTTTAATTTCAAAGAGATATCCAAAGAGCCCCACTGATTATCTGGGAAACTTCCAGACATGTTCCGCTGTTGGTAAAAACATGACAGGGCAGCCTCTTGATAACTCTGGTCCCGGGGGGACAAGACTAAGGTCCATGCTTCAGAGTCAGATTCTAGATCTGTGGTTCTCACACTTGAACGTGCACCTGAATCACCTGGAGGCTTTGTTAAAACATGGGCTCCACCCTTGGAGTTATTTGGAGTAGATCTGGGGTGGAGCCTGAGAATATGAGTTTCTCCCAAGCTCCAAGATGTTGCTGTTGTTGACCACACTTTGAGAACCACTGACCTAGAGCTTGGGCAGGTGATGCCCATCAGTGATTAAAGGAAGTCAACTGGGTGATGTCAGAGCCTGGAACTAGATGCACCCAGGGATCAAGGAGACACAACGTGACAGGGGAAGTCAAGTAGCAAAAATGAGTGGAGAATCTGGAAAGAAGATGAACAAGCACTGAGATATCACATCTGCTAAGGCAGCTCACACCAGTGATGAGGAAACCTGAAGGAAGAGGTTCTCGGCAGGCCAATGGGGGTTTAGCAGAGGGATAGGAGACCTCAAGGCTCAGGTCACCCAGCTTGGGGTAAGGAAAGGTCTCCAAGTCCAAGGGGACAGTGGTAACAGCAGTGCTGGGGCCTAGTCCTTAGAGACTTGGAGAAACCCAACAGATTACCAGAAAAGAATTCAATGTAATGTTTAGGATAACTCTTGCTGATGTAATAAATCTCTGAGTCACAGCGATGCAACTCATAAGAGTTTATCTATTATTGCTCTCCTACATGTCGAACCAAGTATTCTTAATTGGTAGGCAGCTCCCCTCCAAGTAGTGACTCAGTGACCCAGGCACTGTCCAACTTGTGTCTCTGCCATCATCAAACATGACTTTTAAGGTCACTGATGAGAGGGGAAAGCATAGAGAATCACACACAGGAGGCTTGTAATGGGCAAGACCTGAAAGGGATGCATGGCTTCTGCCTAAAATCCACTGTCAGGAATTGATCACATGGCCCCATTAACTCAGCAAACCTGGCCGTGTATCCAGCTAGCTATGTGTCCAGGAGGAAGAAGAAACAGGTATGGCGGCCAGCTAGGCAGTCTCTGCCACACTCAGGTACAGGGGAGCAAGCAGAATTATGGGTATTATAATTCAGTCATGTAAAGGATGTTCTCCACCAACCAATGTAATGCCACTGAATGTTCTAGCTGGGGACCTTAGCTCATTCAGTCTGTCTCATCTCTGAACTGGTCCTGCAGGTGGGGGGCAAAGAGCAACGCAGAGTCTGCCAGCCAGACAGGACCTAGAGACCAACCATGGATTACCGGCTTTTACTGAATATACTTGAGGGAGGTTGTGGTCTCTGAACTCAAACCTCTCTCAGCTAAAAACATCGTATCAAGGAACATAGTCATGTTCTGCAGCTACCAAAGAAGATAAATGCTTATCCATATTATATCTTTCGAATGAACCCATCCAAAATTTCCTGGAGAAACCAGTTCGTGTTCCAAATGTGAGTGCACATTTCTTGCTTTGGGTGTATTCTTAGAATTTGGTTGTACTGTTTGGAAATATTAATTGAGCAAGCCTACCACTGACCGTCCCCTGTTTAGCACATTTAGGGAAGATGGTCAAGGATGACACAATTGCAGATGAGAGGTTTTTAATGGACTGAAGGATGGAGGACTGTTTACTTTGGGCAAATGAAGACAGGGTGGGAATACAATCACACACAAAAAATCTGGAAGTATCTGATCTGGGAAAAAGACTGGGAAGTGTCCCAATTCCCCTTCTCGTCACTGCTGGGGAGAAAGTGCCCTCTCCCTACTTCTTTAATTTGCCTTACCCCAAAAGCATGTAACCCCCAGAATTATTCTATAAGGATTTTTTTAAATGTTCAGCCATTTAAAAAATATCATCCCATTGAAATAACGGAGGGATGATTTGATGCTGGGCATGGCACAGGATGGAGGTATGATCTGTGGGCTGGAGCAGCGTGGTCAGGCCTGAGTCCATGGTGAGACCACAGCAGTCTCACTGATAACTCGTGAGTTTTCATTGTTTTTTTAGCTTTAGTTTTAGGTAGTTATCATTTGTTGCTGTTTATATTTGGGTGGTGAGAGTATTAACTGGCTTAAGGCATTAATTTATAGTTGTGTAACAATATTGCATGAAAACATCTTTGTCAAGTCATAGTGTTCTTTTGAAGTTATGCTATCTTATCACTGGAAACATCCTTTGTAGAAGCTAAGTCATCCCTCAGTCATCCTGTGTATAGTATTGCAATCTTCTGCAATCCTTCCAAGTGAATAGGGTAAGTGAGAACAGAACCTTTCTGATTTCTCAAAGGAGGGAGATGAGACGGCTCACGTGCACCTAAACCCCTCATGTGAAGAAGTCAGTACGTGCTGGAGGATGGTGAGGGTTTAATGTTTGACCAGCATGGTTCTCAACACCAGCTGCACTTTAAAATAATCTGGAGACCTTTAAAAAAGAAATACCTGGCTTCCCTGGTGGCGTAGTGGTTGAGAGTCCACCTGCCGATGCAGGGGACACAGGTTCGTGACCCGGTCCGGGAAGATCCCACATGCCACGGAGCGGCTGGGCCCGTGAGCCATTGCCGCTGAGCCTGCGTGTCCGGACCCTGTGCTCCGCAATGGGAGAGGCCACAACAGTGAGAGGCCCGCGTACCGCAAAAAAAGGAAAGAAAGAAAAGAAAAGAAAAAGAAATACCAATGCTGGTGGGTCACCCAGACCAATTAAATCTGAACCTCTGGCGTGAGAACTGGGCACTGGTATTTTCTTAAAGCTCTGAGAACCACTGGGCTCGGAGGGTCTCTCACGCCCTTCCCTTGTTCACCTGACTTATGGATGACAGTGGAAGGGGGAAAACACTCCCAAATAGGACAAGAAGGGCACCCTGGCAAGCCTTGCTGGGAAGAGAAAGTAGAATGGCTGAAGGGCCATTGGCTTCTTCTGGTCCTACCAGCAGAAGCACCTCCACCTGACTGGCCTGTGCACAGGTCCCACCCATTGGTTTGGTTACCTCTTCTTGTCATGAGGATCTCAAGGTTCTCAGAATTCCAGGACCCAATTTCGTTCAGTCTTCCCCTGTTTTCTGTAGTCATGGATCACACCCTACCTCCTGTTAGCACGGTTATCAAGCTGGTATCACTGGGTCCAGCCGCAGAATTTCCGCTTGATCTTATGCTCGTTGGCATTTATTTATTTATTGACTCCACAAATATTCACTGCTCTAGGCCAGACACTGGCAACTGCTTTGGCACCTGGCCTACGCCAGGTAGAGAAGTAACCAGATTTGAGGTTCCACACTGGAGCCCTGAGATTATGGTGTCATCTCTCTCCCGAACCTTGGTGATTATTTCCAATGTCACACACTGGCTCCTAGGGTGCAGCCTGCTGACGCGCTGTGACAAGCTCACCTACCTCATCCATGCTCGAGAAATGGAGGCTGCTATCGACCAACATGATACACGGCCTGATACAGGCTGATACCAACAGTGCTATCCAGGGACTGGAATCTTCGTGAGCTGAGATAATAGCTAGAAAGGTCTTCTTTGATGTTAACCCTTTATTCTGGGCCGTGATTTCAAAGGAAAGGCATTATTTAGTGTAATTTCTGTCATTGAGCCTTTCCTTTGGGCTACGCAGACTGGCTTTTCTCTACCATTTCTGTCGCTGAAGAGGTCTCCATCTAAAAGACATAAATAAATGAGAGTACATTTCGTAGCTCAATATGCTCCCTTTGAGTGTACCATAGGACAGTTATTTTATGGTTGCAACAGATACCTGCCTTTAAAAATTTCCAGACCAGAGTTGATCCAATCTCATTTTATGTGGGAAGCCTCAAGCTTCAATGGGATAATTTTTTAGATAATTATTTGCCCAATATAAATTCTGGCCCTAACTGTATACATAGGTGGGATTTTTAGCCTAAAACCAGGGAAAGGTAGGATATTCCTACCTTCACAATGAAGAAATGTTTATCTCATGATAAGACTTCAGCCTTAACACCTGAACATCAGAGCATATGGCTGGCTTTGCTTTCCAACACGTGGACCAGTCTCCAAGGTTCTGCGTAAAGGTCAGCAGAAAAAACGAGTTCTTCAGAGTGAGCGTCTCTGAGTCGTGCTAACCACCCATTCCTCTAGGCTGTCTGAGCTCTAGCTGTATGTCAAGATAAATCACCTGAAAGTTACGGATCTGGACCACATTAGCGAAACTCCCCAAAGAAATATCTTCACTGAGTTACGATTTAATAAACAGCTTGCCCTTGGTGTCTATTGCAGGTCAGTGGAAGAAACGGCTGTAAGAAAATCATTTCTACATCTTCTATAAGGCACTTTCATTCTGTCTTGTCATTTATATAAAAATCAATTCAACAAAACCCCCTGAGAGTTTATTGTCAGGAGAAAACAAGTCTCTACCAAAGAACTCACAAGCTTCCCTGGTCAGACACTGAAAACTATACAACTCAACTTCTCTCTCTTTTTCCTCTAATCGCTGTGAGGAAATGTGCTTCTCTCCTCTCCCTTCTAATTTCTAGTCTTTGACCTGTTTTGATCTTATTTTCATGGTTCTAATACATGTGTCTTCATCTGTAAATGGTTAGTTGTAGAAGTGAGCTGAGGCATCCAAGCCTCAATGCTTGACCTTCCTGACTCTTAGGCTCAGGTGAGCTCTCATCTCCTCCAAGGCAGGTCCCGAGGGAGCAAGTTGGGAATCGTGTGTATATAGATAGGGTTTGGGACCACCTGCAAGAGGCTGCAGTGGAGAGTTCTAAGCGTCTTGGGAAAATTGTCCTCTGAATAGGGAGACTGAGAGACCAAACGGACCAATGTGGTAAGCAATGGAAATCCTGAAGACAAACTTGTAATCCGGTGTCTGTTAAAACCATCAGGTCTAACTGAGACTATATCGACTACTCGCACTTCTGTCTGATAAAAATGACGTTTGCTGAATTGTCCTCATAATTCAAGGTCATCAAAGCAGTACTTATTATTGGTGCATTATTTTTTGTTTCCTTCTCATTAACAAATAAAGAGAAAGAGACCAAGCTATCAGAATGTGCTGCCAGGTCAGTAGGTCCAGGGTCCAGGCTCATGTCTATTTCTAGTAACACGTAGCCCTTTTTGCAAGGGGGCTGATTGTTGCAAGTGTGGGATATCCAGGTCAGAAATATAGGTCCTCTGTAGATTTCCCACCCTTGAAGTCTCGTGGATAGAATGGAGAGGAATAAAAGGAAGGATAACCTGAAGGACATGTGCAAAACCTTGGGCAACAAAATCGAGGCAGATGGGAAGCTACCCTGGGGTAGAGGCAGAAATTTACAAGCAGGAAGTTAACTTGAAGTGAAGGCTGAATGTCATGAGAAGCAGGTAGAGCAGAGGAGCAGAGAATGGCTAGAGCTCTGGAGACTGAGAACAGAAGCTGGGGCTTGAGGGCTTGCAGAGAAGAGTTTCAGATAGGGAAGGGAGAAGTAATTGCCAAAGGAAAAAAGATGCTGGATAGAGATACTAATAAAAAAAATCAACAAAGATCAATACACATGACTCAGGCAGGTAAGAGCAGGAAAAGGATCCCCACCGAGCAGGTAGGCGTAGGTTCTGGGGCATCTCTTTAAAACTGAATCAGTAAAATTCATCGTGGCAAGCTGTAAGACTATTTGAACTGTGTGAGTTCTGACTTAGACCCGAATCCAGGTTTCTATATAGACCCGACAGGACCTTCAGGTTGGAAGAAAACAGGATTATTAATGGAGATCAAGAGTACTTTGGGACATCAAATGGTTCTTACAAAATGGCCTTTTGATTTGCTACATATAAATGAATCAGAAACACACGATAAAATTTGTCTCGAAGCACATAGATGTTTTTAAAGAATTAAGACTGGAAAGCGCTGACGCAATGCATTTGGCCATCTGATGAAGAAAAGAATTGGAAAATAGGGTTTGAGCCCTTCTGCTCAACCCAAACCACTAACGGGATCTTGTATTCCTACTTTGTCATTTTGGGGGTGAGATTTCTGTTGTCCCTCAGTGACCATATTTTGTTACCTTTTCTTCACTGAATGACTCACTCTAACATCAGCCTGAAAAGTTTTTAAAACTTCCTCATAGGTTTCTTAATCTGAGACTAGATCAGGGACATTGCCTTAATCTCTGCCCAGTTTAACAGTTTGTAGCTTTCCCCGCATCGCTTAGAAATGGTACCTGCAATGAACTGCACTTGCCCCATCCTTCTGTGATACACTGATTATGCGAGTGGCTTTTGGTCATGCGTCTGGTGGCAGAGGCAGAGATGGGTAGGACCCAAGGGCCCCAAAGCTCAGCTGGCTGCCTCCCCCTGTCTTTCTAGGGAGGGATGCTGAGGCATGAACAGCGTTGGCCTAGAGCTCTGTCTCCAAATGTGAAATCCCTGGTCCTGGTGATTTGGGCAGAACTATGGACATATGAACACTAAGCCCTCCTTCTGTCCATGCACTTGGGCTTGAGGGGAAAACATCTCTCTTCACCCCAGTTTCCTAGACCTGCGCCATCCATTAGAAATATAATGTGAGTCATAAATGTGAGCCCATATGCAACTGTATTTCCTAGTAGCAGCTGAAATTGATTTTAATGTTTTGCTTAATCCAATATATCTAAAATATTACCATCTCAACATTTAATCAATGTTAAACATTTATTAATAAGAACTTTTACATTTTAAAATTTGTATTAAGTCTTTGAAGTCCTGTGTGTATTTTCCACCTAGAACCTGCATTTCAAGTACTCACTGGCCACTTGAAGTCCCAGACAGCACAGTTCTGGGACTACATTTTAATGCTGGCCTTGATGTTGTATCACTGAAGACAGAAAGTATAAGAAGTTGAATTAAAAGAGTGAAGAAGCTAAGGAAAAGGAATTTCATTCCTTTAAGAAATGTTTCTCAGGGACTTCCCTGGTGGTCCAGTGGTTAAGACTTTGTCTTCCAATGCAGGGGGTGTGGGTTTGATCCCTGGTGGGGAGCTAAGATCCTGCATGCCTCTGGGGCCAAAAAGCCAAAACATAAAACAGAAGCAATATTGTAACAAATCCAATAAGACTTAAAAACAAAAGAAATTTCTCAGAGTGTAACCTACAAATTTTCTGTGTCAAAATCACCTATGATACATTTTGTTTTTTAATAAAAATGCAGAGTCCTGGGTTTGACCCTAAATCTACATAATCAGAACCTCTAAGCTGGGCCCTAGGAATCTGCATTTGTAAAGCTCCTGGGCTCATTCTCTTGTACACTTACTCCTCTGGTGCCCAGAAGAGAGGTCACACACGGGGGCTGCTCTCCTCACACAGCAGCTGTATTTACTTTGTCCCTAAAGTGTTTTTACATTTTTGCCATTGTTTTAAAATCAGGAACACACACACACACACACACACACACACACACAGATTTTTTGGATGCTTTTGAAAACTCAGAAAATCTATAAACTGCGGCCTGCATTTCCACCTGGCAACAACTGGCTAGAGGTGACCAGTGGGCATTCCTAGAGACAAGAGCTGGCCAGTTTGTGACTGTCCCAGTTTGGCCCATTTCATCCCTCCAAGTTACATGCTAGCCCCCAAAGACTTTTAACATTTAGGGTTACAGCAATTTTATACTTAAAGAAAAATTGCAGCAATAGGTCAGAGATTTCCCATACCCTCTTCACTCAGCTCCCCCTGGTGTTAACAGCTTCCGTAACTGCCATGCCTTCGTCAAAACTAAGACCTTAACATTGGTGTAAGACTATTAACTAGACTGCAGACTTGATTCGGATTTCACCATTTCTTCCACTTTTCTGTTCCAGGATCCAATCTGGGATTCCGCATTGCATTGAGCTCCGTAGCCTTTTCAGTTGACCATCCCCGGTCTAGCGCAGCGGTCCTTAGCTGTCCACTGCATGCCTCCTCTCCACTGGCCCTTACCCAGGTCCTGTCAGGCCCTCCAGGGTTAGGTGACTTTTCCCAAATGCTAGGCGACCCCAGACACACTTTCATGCCACCAGCTGCACTGGCCCTGCAATAACAGCTAGACCTGCAAATGAAAGCACGATCTTGGCACGTGCAGTGTGGAAAGAAGTCTTCCCGACAGGGGCTGACGGGCCCACCCACACTCACTAATGGCAATGCCAGGGGCGCCACCTTCTAATAAGTAGGGCAGCTGTATGATTTATCTGGGAAGATTATTACATGTCTATTGTGTTCAGGTGGGACCAGAGGTGCTGGATTTGTGGCCACACACCTTTGTATGCAGGTACCTTTTCCAAAGAGTTCCTGAGCCCAGGGTCTCTTTGGTGTGTGGAAATGCTTAAATATCTGAATCTCCCATCCTAGTAGTGAAATTTAGACATATAGAGCTTTCACTTTCTTTTCTGGCTCTGCTGAACATGTAAATGTTCTTTCAGTCCAGTAGGACTAAACCCCTCGAGAAGGTGCTTTTATTTCTTGGCCAACCTTTCCTCGAGCAGTATTCCAATTCTGCAGTGCCCGACACCACTAACTAGCATATATGCTGATTTGCCTGAAATGCAAGAGCAAATCCAATCAACAAATCCAAGAGGAATAGGCTGGAACACAGCCATTCTTCCAGGTGGAAATATCTTTCTGTTAGACATGCTTCTTGTACTCTTCATGCCCTGTCCTCCATTTGCACATATAATCCATGGCCTGACCGGGGGAATTTGGAGTCTCATAAATCCATCTTCACAAGGTCTGGGGGGCAATGGCTAACGCGATCAAAGACTTTTTTTTTAAATCTTTATCATTTCCAGGGCTGTCTCCCTCTGATTCTGACACCTGAAATAATTCAATAGGCAATTTAAAGGAAAAGCTTTTTGCACACAGTGAAGAAGTTCTGGAAAGGAAGCCAGTTAAGATCCCATAAAAGCCAAGACTCAAACAAACCAAAATAACTCAAGGCTATCAGTGGGCTAGTGTGGGCTACCGGGACAGTGCAACAAAATGTCTTCTATCTGAAGCAGCTGTTAGTGCAAACCCAGAGTCACTCAGTTTCCTGGATGATTGGCAGTTTAACCACTGGGTTTTGTTGTATCTTAAAGGAGACAAGACCTCCCAAGAATGAATGTACTGTTTGTAGACAACACTCTGCCTTTTAAAAGCATCAGTTCACTTCCAGTTTACTGGTTGGTACTTGTTCATCCTTAAAAGGTCAGCTCTACCTTGCACAAGACAAGGAAATTACCTTAGAAAATAACAGCTCAGATTTGTAAGAGTCTTGGGTTTTCAAAATACTTTCAAATCTATGATTCCACTCTATTCTCTCAGTGGCCTTGATTGGGGGATAAGATGTAGGATAAGTATTATCATGATCTGTCAGAGGAGAAACTTCATTCCTAAGAGGCATTAAGTAACTTTCCTAAAGTCATACACCTTCCTAGCAACAGTCAGTCTGGAAATAGAAAAACTAGGTTTGTCTCAAGACTTCTGAGCGCTATTCTTCTGTCATGGTGCCCGTGGGCCCCTTGGGCCCTTGTGATTTCTCCCTTCTTCCTAGCAAAAGGCCTCACTTGGGACATTTAAAGGTGTCACCCATTCTAGAGCTATTTGTATCTTAATGAAATTCAGAACTTTAAACTGAAGCTACAACAGTAGAATTCATAGCAAGTCAGAGAGTAGAAAGGGCCGCTCTTCATTCAAGGAGTCAGGATAATTCTGACATGATGCAGACATGCTTGTTGTTAATCTTCCAGAACTGGATTTCAGTTCCAAAGTCAGGCTCAGTTTCCAAAGTCAGGGTCGGCGACGAGTCCTGATTAATGAGCTTCTTAGACGTGCGAAATCAATTAGATCAAAGAAAATTAATTGTCCAAGGAGTCTATTGATTCCAAGCTAGTCTTTGTTTTATTTTTACTAGCTGGACAAAATCATTATACCATTGCTAAATAAATAAACAAACAAACAAATAAAAGTATTTTAATTTTCTGCTAAAATAAAAACTTAATGGTTCTACTCTAATTCCAAAAACAATGCTTCCTAAACCAAACAGTCAGAGGGTGTTGAATTTGAGAGAAAAAGAGAAAGTACCAGAACTTGAATACATTTTGCTCTCACATTAATTCATTGTTAGAGAAATTTCCCAATGTCTGCCTACCTCCCTCTCCCTAGGGGTTTCCCATGGGTCCTCATTTTCCCAAGACCTCCCAGCACCTGAGGTCCCACTGATCTCTCTTCCTCCCAGCAGTGTCTTTGGGACCTTGGGGGAGGGGTGGTGCCTTGCATCTTGCCTCCAGAAGTTAGTTGCCCTCATGTGGTTTGCATGTGTTCATAATGACACGCTCAGAGTGTGTCAGCCAGTACCATCTGGGGTGCCTCGTGCAGTGTCTGGGAGCCCATGACAACTCAATCTCAGGCCAGAGGATGGGGAAATATATTGGATGATTACAATTCCCTTTCAGGCAGAGAGACTCTCTGGCATTAGGGTGTCCACATCTGCTAAATCCATTACAGTCTCTGTTTCTCATGAGTATTACAATAAGAATAGTCATCAATCTGGCTAAATCACAGCTTCTTTCTGGCCACTATTCTCTGGTCTGATCTAGTCTGTACCTAACCACATGTTAGGGTGCATCAGTCTCTAGTGAGAGCTGCTGGCCAGTCTTCTGCCTGCTTATGTTGGAAAAGTCAAACCAGGCCACTTGGTACTGAATTAACAGTCCCTGAAAAGTCCGAGGCCTCATACCATCCTAGGGGCTAATTGCTGGGGAAAGGACCTGTATCCTGAATTCAACGCATCTGGCCCCTAAGCACTTAATGTCTGTAACCAAGACTTCTCAATCTTTAGAATGCATAAGAATTACCTGGAGAGTTGGTTAAAACACCATTCTTGAGCCCCGTTCCCCATGAATTCGGATTCAGTGGGTCTGGGGAGGCACCTGGGTATCTGGTGACCACACTTTGAGTAGCACTGTTCTATCCCCTTGCAATGAAAAGTGTGGTCCCCATACCACCAGCATTGCTATCACCTGGGAGCCTGTTAGAACTACAAGTACTACGGTGCCACCCAGGTCCACTGAATCTGAATTTATTTTTTAATAAGGGCATTCTTTGCACCTTAAAGTTTGACATGCACTGGTCTATACCATTCATTTAGTGCTGAACACGGAGTGGCATATCATGGACTTGGAAAGATCCTTAGTTCAGATGCTCTAGGTCCTTGCCTTCAAAATGGTAGGTTATTAATTCTATATTGCTTTGATTTATCAACTTTCTATGGATATCTGTGCCTTTCACCTAAATTGTAATAACCTCAAAAGGCAGTGGCCTTGTCTTAAAATCCTTGCATATAGTAGGCACGTATCAAGCATTTGTGACGATATTGCATAGCCATCTCATAAAAGGAAGGTATGGTCTCTGTTTCATTCACAAAGAAAGCTGTATCCCCAGCTGTGATCTGTTTAGTTTTTCATGTAAATTTACAAAACAGAAAGTTGAAGAACAATCTCAGATTTAGTGTCTGAACTCTCACTGGCATAACACCCATGTTCTGAGGCTGTGTTTATGGGGAAGGTAGCTACAGTAAATAAAGAGTTGGCTGGGAAGCCCTTGTTCCTCTCAATTCCAACCAGTATCGTATTTGAAAAGGTTTACTTCAAGGAATGATGTAAACTCCAAATCAGGAGAACTTTAAAAACAAACAAACAAACCAAACCCCACTTGAAAACAGTAACTGATTTTGTCATCAGTCATTTCAAATAGACTAGACTATCATTCTTTGGGCATTTTGATAAAGAATGAAGGCCTCATCAAACCTTAATTCTTGAATCAGAAATACCTTCCAATGCTAGCTGGCTTGCTCTCACCCAAAGCTGGAAACTTAGCTCTTTCATGCCCCTGAGAGCTGGGAGTGGGAGGAAAGGAAGACATATTCAACAACAAATATTTACTGGTTGCCTACCAGGATTCAGTGTGGTCCACAGGCCAGCAGTAGCAGCATCACCTGGGAGCTTGCTGGAGATGTAGAATGTCAGTTCCCAGCCCAACCTACTGAAACAGAATCTGCATCTCAATGATTTGTATGCACATTGAGGTGTGAGAAGAACTGGCACAGAAGACCTCTATAAGGACAGGATGCAACATTAAATCCAAGACCTCAGTGATAAAAAGAAGGCACCTGCTATCTGGCTGGTCAGGGGCTGAGCCATCAAGCACAGGAAATACAGTTTATTGGCCCAAGACATAAGTGGGGAGAATAGAAAGAAGGCCAGTGTGATTGGAGCCTGGCAGGAGAGGGGCAGATGGTAAGAGTAGTGAAAATCATAAACAGGAGGCTGATCTATCCTTCAAGACGGAGCCTATCCTTCCTTGAAAGCATTGTTGGGAGCTTGGATTTTTTTTTGAGAGCAGAACAAGACGCCGGATAGTCTTCAAGCAGGGAAGAATCATGATCTGATTCAGATTTGGGACATGTATTTTTTTTTTTTTGCGGTACACGAGCCTCTCACTGTTGTGGCCTCTCCCATTGCGGAGCACACGCGCAGGCTCAGCAGTCATGGCTCACGGGCCCAGCCGCTCCGCGGGATGTGGGATCCTCCCGGACCGGGGCACGAACCCATGTTCCCTGCATCGGCAGGCGGACTCTCAACCACCGCGCCACCAGGGAAGCCCCTGGGACATGTTTTTGAGATAAAAATTCCCAGGCTTAGTTGGTGAATTGGATGTGGGGTAGGGCTTCAGCAAGTGGGGTATGAGGAGAGAACTTGAGAATAATTCCTTGACTTTTGGAAGATTATGAAACAATGGGTAATAATAAGTCAAATCCATTTCCCCTGCTTTCACTAATCAAGTTCCTTTGAAGACTTGCCTGTCCTCCAAGAGGCAGGTGGCCTAGACAAGAAAATGTTTGCCTGAGTTGTTTTCCAGGAATTGGAGTCAGCTGTGTCTGGTTGGAGCTGAGCTGGATAAGACTGGAGAGGACCACGACCCTCCAACTGGGCATGTGTGAGTGTCCGCTCCGAGACCTTCTGACGTCAGAAACTGAAACGAGGCTGAAAACTCCACCCTCAGGGCGTGCTAAGCACCTCCATTTAGAACCTGCAGAGGCCTGGAGCTTAGTTACCCCTGAGCAGAGTGATATTATTGCACCTCTCCCCAAGGTCCCCACGCCTGAGCCCACACTGCTTCTTTATTCGTTATTCTATAAATACCCGTAGTCCCTTGCCTTTGCGGAGGCAGCTGTGAATCTTGTTCTGCAGTCCTCTTGGTTGTTGCCTAAACCGTGGCATCTCAACGTCTTAGCTTGCTCTCCAATAGACAGAACAAATCTGCTCACAGCGCTACTTGCTAAGATGGGGAATACGAGAAGAAGAGAGTGTTGGGGGAGGCGAGGGTGAGGGGTGGAGTGGAAAGTTAAACTTCAGAGGCTATGAGGCATCCACGTGGAGAGGGGGCTCGGCAGTTAGAGCAAATCTGAGGAGGACGGCAGAGCAGGCCCGGAGGCGTGTTTGGAATCTCTAGACTCTCAGATGCCAGCCATGCTGTCTTCAATTTCAAGTTGTAGGCAAAGGGCCCTTCGGCAGAATGTCAGAAAACAAGTTCTAGTGATGTTGAGTCATTTTCCATATTATCCTCAGTGTCCTGTGAGAATACAGAAGCTCCGCCTTTTCAGAGAGCCATGAAACCAACAATCCCAGTGCTTGGGGGTCACTCGGAAGTGAACAGAGGTGGACTGAGAATGCAATGTTCTGAAATCCTGTTTATCCTTAATTGATGTGTCACTCCCCTAAGTATGATTATTCACTCTCCCAGACCAAAGCAAATTCGAACTGTGACCTTGTTTATTGTTTGCCTCTCCTGCTAGCATGGCGGCTGCATGCGACCAGCTCTTACCCCGCCGCGGGCATGTAGTGAACGCTCAGAAGTCGTCCTTGAATAAGAGGATGGGAGTGGGGGAAGGTTTTTAGAGACAAATACAGCAAGACAGGGATATGGAAAGGTCTGACATCTAGGAAATCATTAGAAAAACTGGTAGAGCTCAATAGATCTAAGACCCCCCAAGACATTTACCTAGGAATTTTCCCAGCGCAGCTCCTAACTCCCCAGGCCCTGACGTCATTGCTTTATCCGTCATGCGGTAAAATTATACACGCTGACGTTGATGACACTGAGTCATCAGGAAGAAGCTGAAATATGTTCAGTCACTAGATTAAAAACAAAAAGTCAAGGCATATGAAATCTTTAAAGTCAGTTTTTTCAAAATAATGGCTAAGATGTATATTTTGGACCTGAAGTCTTAGGATAACCCAACAACACATATACATGGAAAACTTTAGCACCGATTGATACTATCTGCATAAAAGAGACAAAACTGCACTGTTCTTCATAAACAATTACCTTCTGCAAACTCTAGTGGTTTTGTGATGACTACATGGTTCTAATTACCTATAACATCACTGAAGACGAGCAAGACTTTTCTGGAAAAATTACAGACTCTTGCTTCGTGCTAAGGAGGGCATTTTCCTTCTGAACATAGTTACCACTGCAAGCAGAAGGCGGCTGGAGGTATCTGCAGGAGAGTAAACAAAAGCGAACCACCACCTGAGGATAGATGAAGGGATAGAATCCATGTGTGTAATTACCACTTGGAAAGCCTGCTGGTTATTGACGGGGCTGAGACACCAGGAGCACAAGCTGTATTCCTGTAGGTCTCAGTGTGGAGCAAACCCACCTGTGCCTCGTACACCATGGGTAGCCAGTAAACAGGAGAGAACAGATAAAGATACATTTCTGTCCTACATCCTTTGGAAGGGTGAGGAGTACAGGTGGGATCTCGGACGCCTTCAGTCCTGTGAGCTTTTCCATCTGTAAGGGACCCGAATGGGTATGTTAAGATGGCCATCTCTGAAGAAACTACCTAAGCCTTTGGCGTTGTGGAAGTGTTGGTGCTGAGTTTGGGATGGTGGTCTAATGTCAGGTTGGCACAAACGAAACGAAGGTCCTCTCCAAAGATGTTTACTAAGTTCTTTTCCTCAATAGCATTAGGCACAACACACACACTCTTCCGAGGGCTGAGACCACGTTCTGCTGCAGGAAATCTAGGCTGTGCTTGGGGGCTGAAGGTGAGATATGGGTTTGAGAAGCAGCTGCTCATTTCTGCTGATCTGACCTCGTGACAGTAGTTGTGAGACAATTTGGAAAGAAAAATGTTTGAGATTCAGGCCCATTGCACAGCATGGGGATGTGTTTCCCCAACATCCCTGTCAGGCAGCATTGGGTACAAGCACCACCTAAAAAATGCACATAACATGCAGTTCAGAATGACGACTTCCCTAGCCACAGTGACTCACTTAAATCAAAAATAGAATCTCAGGCTTCCCTGGTGGCGCAGTGGTTGAGAGTCCGCCTGCCGATGCAGGGGACGCGGGTTCGTGCCCCGGTCCGGGAAGATCCCACATGCCGCGGAGCGGCTGGGCCCGTGAGCCATGGCCGCTGAGCCTGCGCGTCCGGAGCCTGTGCTCCGCAACGGGAGAGGCCACAACAGTGAGAGGCCCGCGTACCGCAAAAAAAAAAAAAAAAAAAAAAGAATCTCGAGAAGAACTACATCTAGGGGGAAAAGATCTGTCAACTCCCAATAAAAGAGGCCCACTGGAGCATGAGCTCTAATCATAATAAAAGGTAATGATAATCCCCAGTAAAACTTTATAGAGAACTTCTGTACTAGCACAACGTTAAAGCACCTTAACGGACCATCTTCTCTAAACTCCATGGCCCCATGCGGAAGGTACCATGAGCTCTCCACTGGCAGCTGGGGAGACTGGGAGACAGGTGGAAGGCTCCTGCGGCAGTTTAGGTGAGAGGATGGTAGCTAGCAGAGTGGGTGGTGAGGCTTAGAGAGACTGAGACTTTCCTAAGGTCGCAGGACAGCGGCTGGTAGAAGCAGCAAGTGCTACGACGGCCTCCCTGTGCGGGGCCTGGGCTGGGCTCATGGTGGGCTCCATGATTGTATATTGAATGGGTCAGGCCCCCACCCCTCCCCCCAAGCCCATCCCTAAGCCCACTGAAGCTAAATAAAGTGAAATATGGAAGCCAGGCAATTAACAGGGCAAAGAGAGCCTTTTCAATTCTTCTCGTCACAGCTGGACCAAAACGTCAAGTTTGATACACATCAGAATATGGTGCTTTGAGTATTAAAATACCTCCAGATACACAGACATGTCTTTACGGCTACTCGGGGGAATAGAAGTTTGATAAGAGAGAGCCACCACGCCCAGGAGGAAAAAAAGTCTGAAACTCTAAACTTTTGTGAAATTGGCTCAGAGACAAATGTCAGTATTTTCACCTCTTTTCCCATATGGCAGGAGGCATTTCACACTACTTTCCATAATAAATCTGGTAAGTGATATGAGTACTCTGCATGCCAAGAGACATATAATATGTGTATCAAAATAGATGTCTAGGTTGGCTTGTGACATGAACCAGATTTCAGCAACTGAAGTGAACAAATCTGGCCTGGCTCTGGCCCAGTCAATGGGTGCACAAGATCCAGGATCTCTTTCTGCTTATTTTCTTTTTTCCTTAATTTTTTATTAATGTTTCTCTTAGGTTTGTTTATTCTCTAAAAACCTCTGACCATCTTGATCATTTCTTCTTATTAGCAAACCCTTCATCACTTACCGCCTTACTGGGCATTGTTTCCAGCTGATGGTAAGGACAGGAAGACCCAGGAATTTACTCCATCCGATCAATATTTAGTGAGCTCCAGCTCTGGGCCAGGAATTGTTTTAGGTACTAGGGACACTGTGGGCAAAAGAAAACTCCCTGCTCACACAGAAAGGCTGACAATAAACAAATGAACAAACTCATGCAATATGTCAAGTGATGATAAATAATATAAAGAAAACAGGGCAGGATGGATAGGGAGTGACTGGGGGTATCAAAGGCCTCCGTGACAAAAATGCCATTTTACCAGAGACTACAAGGAAATAAGGGAGCCATGCTAGTGAGAGAGCACGGCAAGTGCCAAGGCCCTGGGGTAGACTTGTTCATATTCAAGGACTTGTCAGGAAGCCAATGAGGCCAGACCAGTAAGAGAGAAGGTGAGAGTTAGCTAGGCCTCATGGGCCCAACTAAGGGCTTTGGATTTTACTGAGTGAGATGCGAAGCTATTGGTGGGTTCTGAACAGAAGAGGGACGCGGGCTGACTTACATTGTCGAAGTTTATTCTGGCTCCTGTTGGAGAATCTACTGATTCGGTTGGGGCAAGTGTGGAGGCGGGGAGGCTTTTGCAAAAGTCAGCCTAACGATGACAGTGACTGGGGCTGTTTTGAAGGCAAGGCTACAGAGTCTACGGATAGATAAGATGTTGCGTGTGAGGGAAATTAAGATAATTTCACCTTTTTATTTTGGGGGGAACTTTGGTTACAGCTACAAGCTTTGCAAATACAATGTATTGCCTACAACAAAAGGATGGGTATACCCCAGCTGACAACCCATTTTGTGTTGTAGTTTGCGTGCATTTCAGTCCATCAACAGGGTGATTGGAGCCCAGAGTACGAATCAACGGGGCTGTGCTGGAGCTGAGCTCTCATCACAGGTTGTTCTGCAGCATCCCTAGGAGGCCTGTCCCTTTTAAGTCTCCATAAAGTAATGATTAAAAACGAAAATGAGCGGCTCTTCCCTGAAGCCCTTTTAAAGGGATGACTCTGTGTTGAATGGCCCTGTTGTAACACTATCCCTATGAAAAAGTCAGGAAAGAGCGAGCCAATTTTCAAGCGAATTTACAAAATTGTCCATTTGGGTGTCAACCCAGCAAGCTGAGCTGCTTTTGTTTCTCCAGGGAACGGCACTGCTTTTCCATGTGTTAAACAACACACGAGCCGAAGGAAGAAGAGGTGAACACCTTTGCCAGTGCTTGTCTACACCTTAAGCCGTGTTAGAGGCTTGTTGTCCATTTTCACTCAAGCAAGTAGCCTGGAGCACCCTCGAGGTGGGTCCTGTATGCTAATCACTTAGACTAGACCAAGGTCGATTGTTCCAGCTGGCCTTGATTTTTTTCCTCTGGGTGATTGTACACACGCCTCCCCTCTGGGCAATTACCAAATGTTCCAGGAGCAGATCTAAGCCATGGGAATGCAGAGTGAAGTGAGTAGCTCCTGGGGACCACCTCGCCTTTCCTTGCCGCTGCTGACCTCTGCTGCTGCTGCGGACTAGAGCACAAGGCTGCAGAAGGTCCGTTACCTGGCAGTTGCTAACTCTCCTAGCTCCCAAGGAGGATTGTGAAAGGAACCAGCATCCAGAGGTCCCCGGAACTGGATTTTTCTTCTCTCTCCATGTGAAGTGATCAGAACGACACAGGCAGGGTGCGGAGGCAAGCTCTCCTCAGGGAGCCTTTTGTTTGGTCCTCGCATACCTCTCCCTTGATCCACTTCATGCTCTGTCTCGGAGAGTGCAGACATAGAGTGGTTGGAGTTTCAAAATGCCATGGGGCAAACTTGGGAGCTGGACCAGGATGTGGGAATGGGGGTTCCCTGGGATACACCATATGCTCCACTTAACGTGTTCTAGAACCAGGTATAGTGGCTTGAGGAAGAGATGACAGTGGTTGAGTAGTTGGGGGAGGCCCGGGAGGAGTGGCTGGGAATGGCTCAGAATGGACTCTGACAGCGTGACTGCCCCTGAGGACCTTGAAAAGACTACACGGATCTCGGGGGCCACGCCCTTCCTTGGGCAGGCACAAAAAAGATGCAAGGAAGTTCCATAACCTTTGACCCAACATCCTAAGGAGAAGCTCTAAGAACATCTAATCACCAGGTCATGTGCTAATAATGCAACCCAAGTATCTGCCTCCCTGATAACTGCCAGGTCGTCTAGTTTTCTGAGGTCCTTAATGTTCAGATGCATTGGCTTGATATTTCCACACCTAACTTACTGTGGCAGCCCAGATCCACCCCGTAACCCCTTCCTTATTTTCTCCAGTATCCTTTCTAGAAGGGGGTTGATATCCCACTCGGTCCTGAGATAGTTCACACCGTGCCCTCGTTCTTTGCTGTCTCCTGGCTCCCAGGCATCATTCTTGTCTCCTGAAGCTGCTGTCCTCACTCGGTACCACTTCTTGCCAACTCTGAACCCATCTACTCTTCCTTCATCCCTCAAGACACCACTCACTAAGGTATCCTGAAAAGCAGACACTGCTAAAGTTCTGGGGGTGGGTGGGGGGAGAAGGGAATTACAAGGCAGAAAAAAAAGTCCAAGAAAAAAATGTCAAACACAAGAGACCTCAAGTGAACCACAACTGTTTTTCAGCTCAGCCTCCCTGTCCTAAAGCTTCTCTCTCCTGAGAACCTTCTTCTCCATTCTGCTTTGTCACTTGTTCTGGACTGCCTAAAAAAGCCAAGGTTCTGTTAGTGTAGTAAGAAAAACAATTAAGTCCTCTGGTTCAACCTGGGCTAGGCTCTAGCCCAGGGAGGCCAGGAGTACTCATTGCCTGTGACCACGAAAGCTCGTTAACGCCATGGTGGACATGGAATAAAGCACCTGTCTTGCCGGACTCACAGCGTGTGCTCTGAACCACTACCCCATACTGCTTGCTTCCTTTCCCTCCCTCTCCAAGCTCAGCAGGGAAGTGGAGAGACAACAAAAGAAAGCTGAGGAGGAAATTCTCTTCCCCCAGGAGAAGCAAACATTTCATCCAAGGGAACACACCCCATGCCTGTACACACTCATTAGGTCTCTGCCTGGACCTTTATTTGCCTCGACTCCAGCCGTGGTCAGACTGGGGGTTCAGACCGCGTCTGGCTCTGGTGTCTCTTGTATGAACTGCATGGAGCCCAGTCGGCTCCAGCTGAGCTGTTAAAGTCCTAGCGTTGGTTGCAGCCCCTCCCTAGTTACTGGGGGCTGCCAAGAGCATCCTGCTGCTTCATCTCTGGACTATCTCTGTTCAGTTCCCATGCTCCAGCTCTAAGAGTTTGTAAATGTTTACCATACACAGACAGAGCAAATGTTTACAATGAACTTTACACAGAGCCCAGAAAAGCTCCCTAATCCAGAAAAGTGTCCTAGCAAAAAAAAAGCCCACTGAGTTCCAGGTGTGCCCAAGCTGCCTGCTGCCGGCACATTGCATGGTTCCTTGCAAAGGCCAGGAGGTCCAGCTGCAGCAGACAAGTGTCCGTGCCTGTGGTCTTTGTGAGGCTTTCACAGTGAGGACCTTCATTCAGAGGAAGTACAGTAATCTTTCATGATTCCCATAAATCAGAAAATTGCATACGACAAAGAGGGTTAGGTCACTCTGGGGGATCCTGTCTGGATTTTAAGAAACAGGAAAAAAAAAAAAAAGACATGTTCTGTACAGTAAAAGAAGCAGAGGAGTGGGGGGAATGTTATGAATTGTGTTCTGAAAAATTCAGCTCAACAGTTCTAATAGGGCCAATACCTAGGCTAAAATATTTGGCTGGATCTGTTATGCAATTCATCTTCAGCAGGCAGACACACACACATGATCTGACCCAGAGCCAATTAATTTTTTTATGGAGTTAAATTAGTCTATTTATAAGCTGAAGAGGTTTCAAAAAGGCTATTTAAGGAGGAGGCCATGACTTTTCCACTGGTATGTTTGCCTTTCCATCATTCTGGGTTGCTTTTGTTTGATTGTGGTTTCTGAGTCAAAGAGTGGGCAGTATTGGGCAGGATAATTCCAGCTGAGTGCTTGGACCATTCGTCCTTAAAATGGGGGTGAAAGATTGGGAAACTCTAGGCTGGGCAAGGGTATGTGGGTTGGAGGCCCGAGTTAGCTGTGCAAGTACAACCAAATGTCACCTGGATGTAGGTTTTAATTAGTGGCAAGGGAAGAGAACTTCATTTCCCAGCATGGCTTGGATCCCTTTCCAAGCCACGGGGAGAGATTTCTCTCCACAGTGGATCTAGGTCTAAAGGAAGAGATGCTCCCAAATTACCTGATCCAACACCTGCTGTGGCAGAGATGCTAAAGTTACCTCGAGACCCACTCCTTGGCCTCCCATGCCAGCTTTTCCAAAATTACGCATCCTTTCTTACTCCGCTATTCAAATTCATCTTCAGCAAACAAAGATTAGTGACCCTAGGGAAGAGCATCATAGCGTTCAGCTGAAAGATCTGAGCAACCATTTGTTAAGAAACCACTTTTTACAAAGCGGAAGGCAAGAGAAGTAGAAAGTTTGCCCAAGGCCATAAAAAGGGCATCCGAGTTAGGGCTGGAACTCAGCTCCGCATACTCCAGCTTCCCTATGGTCTACCCAGGAGGGCACAGCCAAAAGTGAGGCACTGGTTTGTCAGGGTGGGAACTGGATATGGCAGGCTGAGCTCACCACCCCAATGTTAAACCTCCTCTCTTCCCAGTCGCCATTCCTAGGAGAGGAAGACCAAGATCACTTACCTACCCATCCTCAGTCAAAGACCAGATCACAGAGCTTCTCTCCCAGGAGAAGGCTGCTCCCGAAGCAGGACTTTCTGGACTATTTCTCCCTACTCATCTCTCCTCCTGGCTCCTGACTGGGTAACGATGTGCTCTCCTAGTGCTCAGTAACCAGAAATCACTTATGCCTCGACCAAAATGCCTGATTTTTTTTTTTTTTTTTTTTTTTTGCTGTACACGGGCCTCTCACTGTTGGGGCCTCTCCCGTTGTGGAGCACAGGCTCCGGATGCGCAGGCTCAGCGGCCATGGCTCACGGGCCCAGCCGCTCCGCGGCATGTGGGATCTTCCCGGACCAGGGCACGAACCCGTGTCCCCTGCGCCACCAGGGAAGCCCAAAATGGCTGATTTGTATCCAGATTTTATCCTACCATCTAGCAGGATTCACCCAAATACTTGTAAATTATAGGACTCAGGAAAGAAGTAACTGGCAACTTTGTTGACCACAGGAAAAACAAGCCCCCTGCCCCGCATCACCTGCCCTCCTCCCAGGTACTTTCTCTAACTGCCATTACTGTGCTTTCCCAGTACCAGATCTGGTCCAGTACGCTCCCTCTTGCTCTCTGCTCAGGATCTCCACCAGACAGGGAGCCACAAAGCTTCCCCATTTGCCCCCTCAGAGTTATGTGACAAATTTACAAAGGGCAAAGAGCCGTGTTGTTTAGATACAATGTCTTACCTCCTGTTCTGCAGTCCAAAATGCTGATTGCCAACAGTAAATCTGAACACTGATTCAAATCAACTTTTGTCACCCATTGTCTCGAATCTGCCACTAATTATCTGTGTGACCTTCAGCAAATTACAATCTTAAATTATAACTTTCTCAGGCTTCCCTGGTGGCGCAGTGGTTGAGAGTCCGCCTGCCGATGCAGGGGACACGGGTTCGTGCCCTGGTCCGGGAAGATCCCACATGCCGCGGAGCGGCTGGGCCTGTGAGCCATGGCCGCTGAGCCTGCGCGTCCGGAGCCTGCACTTCTGGAGCCTGTGCTCCGCAACGGGAGAGGCCACAACAGTGACAGGCCCGCGTACCGCAAAAAAAAAATTATAACTTTCTCACCTACAAAATGGGGGTGATAATAAGAACATATAGAGTGACATTTATTGGGCCCTTCCTGGGTCTCTGAACAGTGGGGATCCCCAGTGAACAAGGTGAGATGCTTGCCTTCAGGAAGCTTGTCAAGAGGTCTCCGTACACCTACTAGAGAATGGACTTGAGGATATGGGGAGGGGGAAGGGTAAGCTGTGACAAAGCTAGAGAGAGGCATGGACATATATACGCTACCAAACGTAAAATAGATAGCTAGTGGGAAGCTGCCGCATAGCACAGGGAGATCAGCTCGGTGCTTTGTGACCACCTAGGGGGTGGGATAGGGAGGGTGGGAGGGAGACGCAAGAGGGAGGGGATATCGGGATATATGTATACGTATAGCTGATTCACTTTGTTATAAAGCAGAAACTAACACACCATTGTAAAGCAATTATACTCCAATAAAGATGTAAAAAAAAAAAAAGAGGTCTCTGTACAGAATGTGGTACTCCACGTCAGAAAAGTTGCCCACTCTTGCACTAAACTAAGAGTCAGTACCCAAGAACTTTAGAATATTATGTTTTTGGTTGGGAAGCTACTTGTAGAGTAAAAATCTATTTCATATTTTAAGCACAGAGAAAATTGAGAAGTATTTGAAAAAACTTGCACTGTTTTCCAATGATAACTTAGCAAGGAAGGGCAAATGTAGCAAACTTTGAAAACTCTGTAATATTGGGATTTGAGGGTGAAATATTTCTTGTGTTAGACCACTGTACTTAAAACAAGAATATTGATTAGGAGACAAGAAGGAACAATCCCTAAACAGCATTCTCTGAGTCAGACAGGATAAAGGAAAAACACTACTTAAGTTCTTGAAGCTCTGAATGTAGAGCCAGAGTTTCCATGTCACAAGTATTTTCTTTGCACTTACCAAGGTACCTAAGACTGTGCCAACTGTTATAGGAAATAAAGGAAAATGCTACCCATGGCTTTACCATGACTGAGCAAGAATCGAGATGGGAGGTGAAGACATACACAGGAAACGGTACAATTCATTGCAGCGGCACCAGAAGAATTAGGAAGTAATGAGGGCTCCATGTCAGGAAGGGGCTTCAGGAATGGCTGTGGCCAAAGGAGTCAGCAATGGCTTGAAAGAGAAGCTGGGTCTATAGGATGGTGGATTATGGATGTTTGTACCACAAAGGGAAGGGAAGGGGAAGTAGATGGTGCCTGGCCCTAGGAGGCCTGTACAACCTGGCATCTGGCTGCCTCTGACCTCTTCCCCACCCGTCTCTCCATTGCTTATCACAGGCCAGCCCCACCGGCCTATATACTTTCTCCCCCTCCCCAGACGTTTGTCTCAGGGCCTTTGCACTTGCTGCTATCTCTTCCCAGATTATCCATCCCCAGTATCCACGAGGATATGCCCTCCCTTCCTTCAGGTCCTTGTCTGAATGGCACCTTCAGAGAAGACTTCCCTGCCCTCTCCTACCTCCCCTCAGCTCTCCCTCTCCCCATTCCCTGTTTTAGTTTTCCCCGTAGCATTTGTCACCAACTGACATAGTCTATAGTTTATCTATTTTTTGTCATTGCCTATCTCTCCCTCCCAAAATGTGAGAGTAGAGAATTGTGTTCTCGGTGCTCACTGCTCCTAAGACACTGTGGGGCACACGGTAGCCTCTCCCTGAGTATCTGGGGACTGGATGAATGCTGCTCTCTATGGAGCTGGAACTAACCATCAGTCTTCTCCCCAAAGGTTTTCAACGGCAGCATCCCGGTGAATTTTTTCCATGGTAACAGAGCCTTGATTATCATAAAAGTCAACTGGAAAACATCATCTGCTTTACCAGCATTTGCTCTACTTCCAAGCCTGCTAAACAGCATCTATTCCATCAATCAAGAAGTATCCTTGGGCTTCTCTGGTGGCGCAGTGGTTGAGAGTCCGCCTGCTGATGCAGGGGACACGGGTTCGTGTCCCGGTCCGGGAGGATCCCACATGCCGTGGAGCGGCTGGGCCCGTGAGCCATGGCCGCTGAGCCTGCACATCCGGAGCCTGTGCTCCACAACAGGAAAGGCCACAGCAGTGAGAGGCCCGCATACGGCAAAAAAAAAAAAAAAAAGTATCCTTACTGGCAAAATTTCTGCAGAATAATCACTAAGCATGTCGCCAGCTACATAAAAGCCTCTTATGCTCCAGCGATTCTGTAAAGAGTGTGTTTTGTCATTGTACAAGTGGCCTGCATTCCTAGGCAATTTGGTAAATAAGTCACTTTTTGGAGCCAACATAGAGAATACTACCCCCTCGAAGAAAGTCCGACAACTTGCAATATCATGGTCAAAGTAGCCCAGCTTTCACTAAGTTCCTTGCAGACTGGGTCCTCCATTCTGTGGTGAATGCTGTTCATCAAGGAACCAAATTTTCCTCGGGGCTTCCCCAGCAAGCACAGCTAGGGCTCTATGGGGTTCTTACAGCAGGGCAAGCATCTGCCTTAAAGGGTCAAAGAGTTTGGGCTGCAGGCACACGGGAGGTGCCAGACCAGTTGGGGGGCTGTCTGCTGACCCTGGCGGCATGTGTCACCAGGACCAGACTGTGTTAGGGGAGACCACTGGTTAGTATCTTCACTTGGAAACATGAGGATTCCCTGGGTGGTTGGCTTAAGCAAATCCAAGAAATTAAAGGGGGAAAAAAGGATGCATTCTATGAAAGAGCGTAGAGTTTGTTTTATAGTTCTAGAAAGTACCATGACGTTTCCTCTTCCCCTCCCCGAGTGCTGTGCCTACCCCTTCCTTGGCCATCCAAAATCAGGAGAGACTTGAAGAGTTAGAAGAGCTTCAATCTCTCCCCACGGGGGTGAGGCAATTCTAGCTCAAAGGACTGTCTCCCCAGGAGTTAATTCTCTCCGAGCTCTATGCTAAACCTCCACTCCAGGGAGTAGTTTCAAAGGCAGTGTAATCCCTTCTCAGGGATTTATGTAAACCAGCTAGTGACCCAAGCTTTCCTGACAAAAACTCCCATCCCCAGGCTGTAAGGTGTCTCAGCTGGGCTCACAGAACTTTGCAATCTCATCTGCTCAGCAACAGCGAAGTCAAGGAGCCCTAAAGGGGCTTTTCTCAGCCAAGGGGAGCTGTTGGCCTCTTGTTGATCTTTCTGGGCCCTGCCAAGAATGACATCATCCCTCTGGATCATTAGCAGGCCCTATCAGCAAACACTATCCCATCAGTCACATCAAAGCTGCCCCACATATGTTCATGCTGGTCAGGGAGCCAGTTTCTATCAGCTTCGTGCCCTGCTTTAAAAACTCCTGAGATGGTCTCATGAACTCAAAAAGCCACTGCTAGAATAAGTTTTTAAACACAGAGGGAAGGGCTTCCCTGGTGGCGCAGTGGTTGAGAGTCCACCTGCTGATGCAGGGGACACGGGTTCGTGCCCCGGTCGGGGAAGATCCCACATGCCGCGGAGCGGCTGGGCCCGTGAGCCATGGCCGCTGAGCCTGCGCGTCTGGAGCCTGTGCTCTGCAACGGAAGAGGCCACAACAGCGAGAGGCCCGCGTACTGCAAAAAAAAAAAAAACACAGAGGGAAGATTCAGTAGGACACTATAATAACATATTATATGAATCTAGAGTTTCAGATATACTGCTCCTCAAGGTATTCCTTCTGAAATTTTAAACAACAGTATTTATGATAAACACCTGCATTAGCCCAACCAGCCAGTAAGGTGAGATCCGCCACGAAGCTCATAAAGAAATGGATATTACCTCTCTTCTCTGGGTCAAATATCCCCACTTGCGGTGGGAATAGCCCAGAGAGTAAGGGGTTCACTGTGTGGTTTTTCTGGGGTAGAAAATAGCAGAAATGATGCACTGCTGGAAGACATTCTCTATCCTGTGCACACCCTATAGATTTATCTGGGCTGATCAGTATTCGTGCCAAGATGGGCACTTCAGAGACCATTCGCCCAGAGAAGGACCCTAGAGATCACTCATCCCTACCTTCTCATCTGGAATTCAGTTCAGTTTAACTGCAAAAGGGGAGCCTGAGGCCTAGAGAAATTCAATGCCCGCTGGACAGCTAACTAGCTAACCAAAGGCCCTGACCTAGCATGAAGGGGTTACTAGCAAGATGAATGGTTCAGCTGGTAAAAAGAAAAGAGGAAAGGGGTGTGATTCATTATTTAATAATATAACCACCCAGGCTAAAAGGTTACCAGGGACCAGTGTTCCTGCCTCTAAGACTTAACCGACCTCCTTCTGAATCCACAAGAACCTCTGCCATCTCCAAGTGCAACCAGACACATTGGGCTAGTGCCCGGCTTTCAGGAAGGGGCAGGTGTGCAGGTAACACAGCCAGGGCCTCACCGTCACTCTGTCTGCTTTCTCCTCCCACCTCCTGCCTTGGAGGGTCTGCTTCCCTCCTGCAGCCAAGCTCATTGTAGAGAACATCAGGGGACAAAAAGGTCTTCTACCCCTGAGGTCAGTCTATCAGTCCACTGCTGAGGGCTTACTCTGTGCTGGGCCCTGGGGACTCTGTGTTTCGGCAAGGACAAAATGGAACCACATTAAAACTGCATAAATGACATTAATTTCCTGAACCCTAAACAGAAATGCATCTGACAGCATCACTAACTGTGAAAAACACAGTGGGTTTATTGATTTTTTGTGTTATAGTTTTTTTTTTAATATTTATTTGGTTGTGCTGGGTCTTAGTCACAGCAGGCGGGCTCCTTAGTTGTGGCTTACTGGCTCCTTAGTTGTGGCATGTGAACTCTTAGTTGTCGTGTGTGGACTCTTAGTTGCAGCATGCATGTGGGATCTAGTTCCCCGACCAGGGATCAAACCCGGGCCCCCTGCATTGGAAGCACGTGGTCTTACCCACTGCACCACCAGGGAAGTCCCTCTATTGGATTATTTTTATTTTTTTAACATCTTTATTTGAGTACAATTGCTTTCCAATGGTGTGTTAGTTTCTGCTGTATAACAAAGTGAATCAGCTATACATAATTAATGTTACAGTTTTAAAAACACAGACGAGCTAAATGAATTTGAAGCTATACTTTCTGAAGCTTTTGAATTAGATAGAATATTATGTTCATCCAGGACCTCCAAGACAGGACCAAACATGCCAGGATGTATGAGGGGGTAGCCGGAGACAGCTGGGAACACCGCTGTCAGACGATGATGCAGGCCTGACCCTGAGGGCAGGAGAGGGGCAGGCAGGGGGCAGGTGGCATAAGGAAGGTCTGGTGGGGAGGCCACAAGCCCCACTCTGGCTGCCACAGGAGTCAAACGACGCCAGGGAATGGGCACTGACCAGGGCGCCAGGGGGAAGCGTGACCTCAGTGCAAAGGTGGGGCAGGATCTCAGAGGGCAGCAGCTGGGCCCTTGGTCAGTTACATTCCCTCCAGAGGGAGGTCAGTGAGGCACGTTCTCCTGGCCACCACGAACACCAAACACGGTGGCTGCAGAGGAGTAGTTGCCAGGACCCAGCCTGGAACCAGTTCTTGAGTTCCGCCTCCGCTTTGAGCAGTGCCAGCTTGGGCCCAGTGCTTAACTCTGTCATGACTCAGTTTCTTCAGTTCTAAAATTTGGATTCAAATGGTACTGAATTGAATTCTCACGGCCCTGTAATTAATCAGCATAGAGCACTCGGAGCGATGCCGCATGCAGATTAGAAATGCTCAGGGAATGTGAGCTTTTCTTATTGGATTCCAGTTTAGTTGTTGTCTGTGATGGGTTGAATTGTGCCCCCCCCCTTACACACACCAAAAAGATGTGTTGTAGCCTTAATCCCAGCACCTCAGAATAGGACCCTATTTGGAGTCCTTACAGAGGTCATCAAGTTAAAATGAGGTCATGAGGGCGGGCCCTAGTCCAATACGACTGGTGTCCTCATAAAAAGGGGAAATCTGGACACAGGGACAGACACCCATAGAGAAAAGGGATGTGAAGAAACATAGGAGGAAGCGTCCATCTAAGGCCAAGGAGAGTGACCTGGAACAGATGCCCCCTCACAGCGCTCAGAAGGAAACGAGCCCGTGGAGACCTAGAACTTGGACCTCTGGCCTCTAGAACTGCAAGACTGTTTCTGTTGTTGAAGCCACCCAATCTGTGGTACTTTGTTATGGCAGCCCTAGCAAACTAACACACAGCCCATTCTTAAATTCTGAAACTAGTCCTTTCTGACGAAGTTTCGAGTGACAACACCTGCCAGAAGTGGGTGCCTCAGTCCCTGGCTTCAAGGGACTGCGGCTCTTCCAGCATCTTTAGCCGGGTGAGCGTTTCTGGGGTCAGACCCCATCAGGCAGCACCCACTTCCCTGCAGCCACACATGCCCCCGTGGGTGGGTCCCCACCCCACGGGACAGAACAGGTGCCTTGCCGTTATTTTCAACCACGTACAATTTAACCCGCGCTGGCAGACTTGGAAACTGACATTTGCCCATAATTGCTGTGACCCGGCACCAGCCTTGCTAGCAAATGACAGTGATGAGCTTTATCAGAACTGGAAGCTCCAGACAACGAGATTACAGAATTCAGGATGAAGTTTGCTGTGATTTCACGAACTCAGCCCGAAAACATGTGGCCAAATAAACTGGATTCATTCAAGAGATTTGGGGGCACTTTTAAAGCCCACAGAATCTAAATGCTCCACTGAAATTCAGCATGACCTTATTTCTTGGGAACAGTTGTCTCAGCGAAGAGACTTGGGGTTGAGGAGGATAAAGAAAAACAGAGTAACATTGGTCTGATATTATCTGTGGTTGTCTAAGAGTCGGAGCGAGTTTAATGAGCACCGATCCGAGTTTCAACCAATTTGATTCTTTGCGTTATTGGAATCGGGTTCTCACTGTGCCTCTTACACTGTTTAAAAGAAGGATGCTTTCCTCCCCTGCGGTAGATTGGAGACACTCCTGGAGATGTCACAGCAGAGGTTAAGGCTAGAACCACTCCGGGGACCATGGCCCACCCCTCTGGATGTCTTCTGGGAGAATCTGTTCGATCCAAGCAGCTTGTGAGCAAAGGAAGAGGCGGCCCTGATGTCACTTTACCCGTGCCCAGTCTCCTGAACTGATGGGTGCCTGTCCCTCTGGATGAGTCATGGGGTAAGAAGCTAGTCCAAGTGGGGTGGCTTTTTTCTTTTTAAGAAGATTGATTTTTCAAAGGGTTTGCAGGGAGAACTGAATGCATGAGGTTGGAGCATATCCTGCAAACGTCAGATATTTCCAGGATAAAAGAAAATGCCTACAGGAGCAGACCCTCTCAGTTAAGTAGGTCTGGCCACGGGAGGGTGAAGCTGTGGGAGCATAACTCTTCCTCCCTTCCCACCTTACTGTGTCTCCTGGCTGGGCTCCCCCTTGGTAAATTTATTACTTATTTTAGCATCTGAAGCCAGAGAGTGGATGAGTAAGCTCAACCCCTGTGTCCTAACAGATTGAACAAGATGGTGTGGATGAGAAGAGAGTAAATCATTGGTTCTCAACGCTGGCTGAACTTTAGAATCACCTGGAGAGCATTTACAACCCACCTTTCCCAGCTGGAGCTCCAGATATTCTGATTGAAAAGGGCTGGCCGGGGCTCAGGCAATGGTAGCTTTGAAAAGCTCCCCAGGCTACTCCAATGTGCAGCCTTGGGTTGCAGACCCATGAAGTAACTCCTCACCTGAAACAATGACGTAATGACCCAGAAAGACTGGATCTCCACCCCTCAGTGCAGCCCCAGCCCAGTTGGCCCTCACTGATGGAGACGCTTCGAGAAATGAAGGGACCCCGCCTAGCTGAGGGAGTCCCTGAGGCTGCCAAGGGAGGGGCCCTTTAGTCCAGTCCTGGTACCACTGGAGTCAGGAAGTCTGCAGGGACTCCCTCCAAGGGCAGGGATTGGGGTGAAAAGGGGAGTGTGGAACTTGTTATGCCAGAAAAGAGAGGCCCAATTGTTTCTGCCAAAAAAGAGGAAGGTCGAGGTGGATGTTCCAGAGTTTGAACCTGAAGCCAGGAATCTGTGTGGCGGCAAGAGAGTGCCGTGCTGCGGACCTTCCCTCACGTCCCAGCACCACTACTCAGTGAGGGGCAGGTCACAAGTCAAGGGTACAGTAATGGTGGTCTTCTTTCCCACCTAAAGAAGAAATAGAAGGACGTTATTTCCCCCTTTGACGCTGATGTTTTGCATACGGTTCTACTAGGACATCAGTTGCAAGCTGTGCTGTTTCTCTCTTCTGGAAGTGGAGGCGTGTGGCGTTTCTTTGTCATTGGCCATGCCCTTTCTGGGGACTGCCCCACCCAGCTGGGCTTAAGCTCTCCATGCTTCCGTGTCTGCAAGGGCTGGCTCTGCTCGAAGCGTGGTCACCCAGGCTGAGAGAGGATAAGGGTGACGTTGATGGGTGCGGGGCCGGCTCCGTCATTCAGTGCACCATCTGAGTCTTGCCTCAGAGATGTACTTTCTTCTGCTGACGTGAGATCTAGGTGTAACACACAAGCAAGTAATGCCTCAGATGTGAGAGGAGCCATAGGTGGAGGTCTGTGGACTGCAGCCTTGCCTTCTGTATTGCATTTAAGCCCCATCATGGGAAAATAAAACCAGATTGGCTGTTAAATGCTCCAAGAAGGATTCCCGAGGAAGCACCTAATCCCGCTGCTTTTGTCAGCCAGGCCTTTAATCCTTGTGCGTCTGAAGCCTTGTAAATGAGGGGAGAGGGTGTCTTCTGCTCCCTGGCTCCCACGTGGGATAGATTGGGAAGAGGCACTGCATTTTCTCACCTGCTTATATTTTGCTTCTGGGGGTAGCTCCTTCTACCTTATCTGGATTGAATATTTCTTGAAGCAAGAAGTGTTTTTGCCACCTGCCCTGTCAAGGCATTCTAACTCAGATGGAACCACCCCGGAGAACTGTGTAAATGCCTCGGCAGCCCTCTGCGTCACAGGGAAAGAGGCTGACCCCTCGCCGGAGCCCTCCAATTCTCCCGGAGGGCATCCCTGGCCTCTTGTCCTCCACGCAGACCGTGACTTGAAAGAAGAGGTATTTCCTACAGCTGGTTGGAAGAGACACTCGGGAATAAATCAGAGCTCTGTAAGAGCAGGAGTGCAGCTTTGAAACTGCCAGTAGCTAATTTTCTGAAGGAGACAGAATTGGTTTGGCTAAATTTTGGGGCTCCTGTTGGCTGCCCTTAACTGCGCGTCAGAGTGACCACAACTTCAGAGGGGAGAGAAAAGCCACGGCAATGACAGCTCTGGAGAGGGTGTGGGCCAAGAGGGTGGAGCTAGAGGTAGGAAGCCACTCTCTCCTCTGTTCCTCCTTCCTGTAGTCAGAGAGGTTCAGGCCACACTCTGTCCAGCCACGTGGACCCACCCAGCCGGCCTTCCACTACTGTTCTAAGCCCCCGAGTCAGCCCATAACCCATGTGGGCCACAAACAGTAGAAAAGGAATGACCTCTGGGGAAGTAGAAAGGGGTATGAAACCACAGGACTGTGCTTTGGGAAAGCAAAGTATTAGAATAAATCCTTAAGGATCTAATCTCATCCTCAGAAACAGTATTCCCAAACCATATAGGCCTCTGACAAGTGTTGGCTCTGGCCCCACTTTTTAAAGCCGGCTGCCGGCCATATCATCAGGTTAAAGGTACAGCAAAGAGGTGCACTTGGAGATGGACCACCAACAATTTCCTGACGGTGGAACCTCACAGAATTGGCTCCAGCCAGACCCTCCTGGGAGAGAGGGGGCTGCAGCACTGCCATTAAGTAGCTCAACGCAATTATCTTGGATGACAGAGAGGGCAGTGGGCCCAAGGGGGCTTGCTGGGACTTGAGCAGCAGGGACTCCAGTCATATAGACCAGAGTACGAACTGGTCCCACAGACTACAAAGTAGACTAAATTGGGCAATGACTTAATCTTCTACTCCCCATTTTCCTCATGCAAAATAGGAATAATAATGTTTCTATCTCGTAGAGCTGCCGTAAGAATTAGTGAGGTAATCTGTCTAAAGCACTTTACCTAGATGTATAAAGTGCTCAATAGATATTAGATATTAATATTATTAAGAATGAGGCACAAGTTGGAAAAGAAAATCTATACATTTCTAAACACCCAGATTAGCCCCTTTCCAAGTGATTACATACATGAAATACTGTACTATTACACATCTCCTTTTACGAAAATGTCCTAAAATATGCTCACCACGCCTGCACACTGGCCCCACGTGCTTTCTTTCAGACTCCCTGGTAAATGAGGTCTGGTTGCATGTTTTCAAAGCCGATTTTTGCTTTGAAATGATGCATTTAAGAGAACTATTAGTAAGGAACATTTGGGGCAGTTTGGATACCATGAGTCAGCAGAAATTTGAGTTCCCAGGATTATTGTCTTTTGTGTTGTTGAAAATTCCAGCAATTCATGAAAAAGTCTCTTTCATGGCATATTCAGGTCTGGAGGGACTAAAGCATCAGGTATATTCAGGTCTGGAGGGACTAAAGCATAGTTTGTCTAAATGATATGTCCTTTAGGACAGACATTCCTTAAATAATTTGCTTTGTTTGAAGCTCTTTTAAGAAACCACATGTAATTGCGTTCAAGTATTCAGAAAGTTACGCCTCAGACTAGCGAATGCCAAGAAATTTGAAGTTCTGACTGCCACCCCAACCCTAATTCAGCAAACGGGCCTTTGTTCCTCCCCTAAAGCATGATGCCTTCAGAAAAGAATGCAAGCTGCAGTGTCCATGGCTTCTGGCTTCTCTCTGCAGCATTCCTTTCCATTATGTGGGCAGGTCTTTTGATATTAATCAATTCTAGTATTTATAAACAGTCCTGTCTAGGGGGAAAAGGCATATACATATTTTAAGACTGTCACTATGTGCTAATGATGGGGTGTCATGAGATTTTTGTTCAAAGTCTAAGGATGAGTCAGAAACGAAAAAGATTCTAAATCCCAGTTCTCAACGGTTTATTATTCCTTATTCTGACTAACTTGCTTCTAATGTGTATTCATGCCTCCTGCATGCAGAAATATTGCTCTTATTAATCACGGACTAGATCTCCATTGAATTCAATATTCTTCTTTTAGACCATTGCGACCCCAGATGTGGTTTTTTTCCCCTTACAGTTGCTTAAACTATCACCAGTGCATAAGGCCAAAGCTGAAAGAAATAAGGCCATGCCTACAGGAAATCAGACTTCACACAAGTGTGATGTGCAATTAAAGACAAAATGTGTAACTGTTCTCTCCATGACCAGTCTCTACGCTGGATTCCCTTGAGCATTTGGTGCTCGGGGAGTACCAGATGAATACCTGTAATGTGAATAGAAAAGCAAAGAATGGCTGGGAGAAAAGAGCTTCATCCATCCATTCAGCGAACAGTTAGTGATGTCTAGTCTGAACCAAGTACTCTTCTAGGCTCTGAGGATACAGACAATGTTTGCCCGCATGGAGCTCAGGTTGTAATGCTGGGAAACAGACAATAATGTAGGTGGGTATGGCGTTTGAAGGTAAAGTGTGTGTTATGGCAGGTGGACGTGATATGGAAAAATAAAATACAATGAGGAAGACGGATAGCGGTTTCTGGGAGCACAGGACAGGTGACTACAATTTATAAAAAGGTGGTCAAGGTAGACCTACTAGTATTTGAGCAAAGACCCGAAAGAACTGAATATATGATCCATGTGGATATCTGAAGAAAAAAGCATTCACGGCAACAATGGAAACTTGCAAAGAAGAGGCCAGTATGACTGCAGCTAGGGAGAGGGCAGAGTGACAGCAGTTAAGGCCTGAGAGAAAGGAGGGGCAGTTTAAATCAGGCACCATGAGCCATTTGTAAGGACTTGGGCTTCTATCCCAAGTGAGATAGAGCCATTGCCGTGTTTTGAGCAGGGGTGCAGGACCCAACTTCTGCTTTCATTACATCCCCTTGGATGCCATGTTAAGAACGGGCTATATGGGGCAAAGGCAGAAGTGGGAAAACCATCTAGGAAGGCTCTTTAAAGACTTGGACCGGAGGTCTGAGAAGCAGCCAGGTCCTGGATTATTTTCAAGGAAGAACTAATGGAACTTGCTAAAGGATTAGATGTAGGTTGTGAGAGAAAGACAAGAGACAAGAATAACTCTAAGATTTTTTGGCATAAGAACCAAAGGGTGGAACTGTCATTTTTTGAGAGGAAAGAAAGTGAGAAGGGGGTGAGGATTTGAAGATGAATGTGTTAAGTGTGAGATGCCTATTAGACGTCCAAATGGAGATGTTGAGTAGGCAGTTGGAGAGAGAAATCTGGGATTCAAGGGAAAAGTTGAAGCTTGAGACATATTTTTAAGTTTTTATCAGCATTTCGATGATATTTAGACCCATGAGACTGACTGAGATCACTCAGGTAGTGAACGTAGGTGGAAAAGAGAAGGTACCTGAGGACTGAGCCCTGTGGCATTTTTTAGCATTTGGAAGTATGTACACGATGCGACTCTGGACAATGGGGTTATTCGTAAATGTCTCGTCCTGCATAGTTCAGAAAACCCTCTTTTGTCAAATCAAGCAATTTAACATGGCCTTTCTCCAAATATTCTCAACTAGAGTGCTCCTGTAATAAAATAGTGCTTAACACTAAGATGACAATAACTCTAAAGTTTTCCATCTTGTTGGTGCTGAAGGAGTCTTTAATCACTGGCTTTCAGAAGCAAGTTTCAAAAGCTTCTTTGTCAATGACTAGGCTAGTGTTGTATATCAAAGCAAAGACAGAGCTCTGAATGTCTTTTTCATTGTGTACATGATGGCAAGTGGGCACTGTTACAAAACCAAGAGTGCAGACGCCAATCTTATGTTTCACTAAGAGATAGTGTATTAGTTATCTATAGCTGGCTAACAAATTGCCCCCCAAACTTAGTTGCTTACAACAACTATTCATTATCTTACAGTTCCTGCAGGCCAGGAATTCAGGTACTTTTAGCTGGGTCTCACACAAGACTGCAATCAAGGTGTGGGTTGGGACTGTGGTCTCATCTAAAGGTTCAGCTGGGGCATGATCTGCAACTGGTCAGAAGCCACCTCAGTTCCTTGCCGCATGGACCTCTCCAACTTAAGTGATTAGAGAAAGCCTGTGGGAAGAGCCAGAGAGAGAGTGCTAGCACAAGAGTAAGGGTGAGCAAGAAGGTAGTCGCAGTCTTCTGTAAGCCAACCACAAAAATGACATCCCGTCACTTTTACCGTATTCTATTAAGCAGTTTCAAGTCAGTGGGCCCTGTCTATATTCAGACCACCAGGAGGCAGGAATCACTGGGGGCCATCCTAGAGCTTTGTCTACCACAGGTAGCATGGATAATTTTTAACACCCATGAATTTAGAGTTACACCATTCCTTTCAGCATGGTAGACGCCATTTGTCCTTTGAAATTGGTTATGATATCCCAACGTTCTTTAAATTGCAAGTTGCTACTATATATAAAATAGATAACTAATAAGGACCTACGGTAGAGCACAGGGAACTCTACTCAATACTGTGTAATGACCTATATGGGAAAAGAATCTCAAAGAGAGTGGAGATGTGGAGATGTATAACTGATTCACTTTGCTGTACAGCTGAAAGTAACACAGCACTGTAAATCAACTCTAAGCCAACAACAATTAAAATAAATAAATAAACTGCAACGTGTAACTTAGTCATGAAATAAATTTAGTAGTCACGATCAGCATTTTAAAAAAATAAAATGGAATAAAGCAGAAACTATCAGAGTACACTGCACGTAAAAACGTTTAGAAGAGGTTCTAGGTTGTGATATAAATTGTATCTCTTTTTAAGGGTCATGGTCAGAATTAGTGATTTCCAAAATACTGTTAGATATGAATGGGCCACCAAAACAGAATCTGGTAAAATCAGTCACCCCCAAACTATACAAAGGAAAGAATGTCAGAATCAAAAAAGCCCCAATGCACTCAGGTGAGCTAAATGAGCGTGAGCTTGCCAGTTCATGCTTAGAGAGCCCAGTTCCCTCCTGGGGTCTGTAAAGAATAATCAATAAGAGACTGTAAAACCCTAAACAGACATGACAGATGTGACATCTTGCCTCTGCAGAGGCAAAGCAGACACACCACAAACTCATGAAAATACCCTATACAACCCTACACATCTTGAAAGTTCAAATGCAAGAATTTTTCTGACCAAAAAACCAGCTGTGAGCGGCCTAAGAACAGTAGGCTTGCTCAAGACAGATGAGGCCAGTTTTCAGCTGAATCACTCCCTTCCCTCTCGAGGGAGGCAGCCACCACTGACAGGCACGGTTTCCCTGCCACAGACAGAGTGCAGTCAGTACTTTCCCAAGGCCTTGACAGGTTTGGAGACTGAGATCCAGCTGCTCTGCGCCTGCCTCCTCCCCATCTCCAGCCCCTGGCCCATCTAATCATCCAGGCAGCTCCTATGTTAGCAGTGATTCCCAGCAGGGTAGAAAACAAAAGACTGTCCAGCTTAATTACCTCTTTCATCTGAAATGTCCCTTTTAAGATGAATGCTCAGATTCTGCGGTGGAAACAGCAAAGCAAAGTCTTCATCTCTCATCCATCCTTATCAGCCAGACAGCAAACAAGCCAAGTTTTGATTTGAGTCCAGATTTGAAAAATCTATCGTATGCCTGATGTTTCACATTTTCCACAGTGCTGCCCTGCAGATCATCCTGGTTTCATGTGAGAGTGCTTCAGAGCAGAGCACGTGAAACCAAAGCCAGGAACTGGGGAGACACGCTGAAAGTCAAGGCATCTTGGCAGTGCTGACTGGGTAGGAACGGAGGCTCAGTTAATGGCATGTGCAACCTATTAACATTGGGCTTTGAGGGAAAAGGCAAGGAGAGAGAAGAGACTGAGGAGGAAGGACTCACTCTGTGAGTTTGAGTCTAAGCTGTAGGCTCCCCTAATTCCTAGAGGTGAAAAGAGCTAAGCGTTTCGGAGGCTTTGCATAAGGTGAATTTGGAAGTATTTCTGCATTTTCATTTAGTATTTAATAACCATAGTCTGAATGAGTTCATTTAAAGTTGTATAACGGGCCAAAAGATTTGCTGTTCTACACATCCCACGTGTTATATAATCACAGCATAGGTGCCTGAATGTTAAACATTGTTTGCTGATATATATGTTATTAATTAGTTAATTCCAAAATAACTTGGACATTAAAGTGGAGGTAGTGCCTAGGTTTTAGACCAACTAGAAGTTGAGAAAAGAGTTATTTCTCCTTTTCTGAAAAATGAGTCACATTCCTGAAAGTTTTTTATGTGATAACATCTGAGAGACATAGCAGGAGGCTTATTTTTTTGCCACGAAGTAAGATGAAAGGGCCAAGTCATTCTTAGATTTATAAATATCTCGAATAGTGTCTTCATAAATGGCTGTTTGTGATCTCATCAGAAGGGCCCCTTCTTAAAGCATTTATGTTTAAATTAAGTTTAGATTTAGACTAAGATTAGATTTAGATAAAGGGTATAGTTAGATTTAGATTAAGAAGCAGACTAAAAATAGCCTATTTAGCTCTATCAGTGAGGTATGCTTTGGGCTGCAATTAATAGCAAGACCAACTAATGCAGGCTTAAACAAGCAGGGATTTACCTTACCTACCTTAGGATTTCTTATTATGTGATAATGTCCAGAGCTGGTCACTATGTTAAGAACCCAGGCTCTTTTTACCATCTGCTCCACTATCCTTAGAGCATTAGCTTATTGCCCCACTATTGCAAGATGTTTGCTACGTCTCTACCCGTCATGTCCACATTCAAGGAAAAAAAAAAAAGATGTTGCCATTAGAAACATTGGTCCCTTTTGTCAGGAATGCTAACAACCAACAAAAGGTCTTCTTGTATCTCATTCTCCCAGCTCAGCCTCAAAGCAAAGACTAGCTTTGAGGGAGGCTGAGAAAGCAGCTAGGTAGCTTTTCCATTCTTTAGCATGGAGATGGGTGGGAGAGAAGGGTCTTGGGAATGAGGTTGGGTCAACAGGGAATCCATTAGCAGAAATGCCATTGACCCAAGCAAGAGCAGCAGTTAAGTCAGCTCTAGGTGACGAGGCCTGCAACCTCACCTAGGACCTCTGCTACTGCCCACATGGAGGACAGAGATTTGCACCCACATAGGTAGAAATAAAAGTAGAAATCTGGACTGTTAAAGGTCAGTAGGGAAGTTCAGTATTATTTATGGTTTTTGTATGGGACACTGTTATGTAGCCTAAAGTTGAAGACCCAATTTCATGGTTACAAATTGAAAGTTACATAAGTTATCAACCAAATATCTTATTTAAAAAAAAAGAAATCAAATGATGTTCATTATAATGATTATGTGCAACAAATGAGATAAGCATGTTTTCAATGAGAATTGGTTTAAGCCATGACCTTTCTTATAATCATTTCTTACAGTTCCCGTCTATGCACTCATTCATTCAAATATCAGCTGGGTCATTTAATTATTCATCTAAATCATTCAATATATATTTGTTTGTGCTTTTTTCCAGGTGCTGGTCTAGGCACTGGGAATACAGGGCTGAGCAGCAGCAGTGGGCACAGTCCTTGCCCTCATGTTCAATCACAACCATAATCGTTGCTATAACGTACAAGGTATTATGATATCAAGCCTTAGGAGAGGAGTGGGGTAAGTCAGAAAAGTCTACCTGAGAATGTCAGGTATCTTGAGTCCCAGGAGATGGCCAGGAGTTGGCCAGGCAAAGAGAGATGGAAAAAAGCAGTCTCCAAAGGGGAACAGACTCTTCCAGAAGCTGGAAAACAAGCAGGAGTGCAGCATGATTCAGATTTCAGAAGAGAGTCACTGAAGAATGTTTCTTCAAGCTCATTTTGGGGAACGTTTATTTTTTTTTACTACACCTAAGCTATAATAAAAATGATTGAGCGTGTTAGCATGTCAAAAATATATATAAATATGATTATCACATTTTATATTCACATGGAAGTCTATCCCATTTACTGAAGATGAAAGCTCTTTCATTTCCAACAAAAGCTCTAACTATCAAAATGTGGTTCTCTAAGATTGACATTATTTATGGTTTAAGCATGAAATGAAAATAAGTTAATGAGTAAATTAATCTCAGGAGGTTTACCTTGAACATACTGTAACGTATTCAATTCATTACAAAGTCAGTATGGTTCTTACAACCTAACAACTTGGGACCTCTTGCTAGGGCCATAGTGGGAATCTCAGTAATTATAGTTGCTTTTGACCATTAATGTTCATGCTGGTTCAATAGCCAACTAGAAACTTCAAAATCTAATAAATGAATGATAACACTGATTATGTGCTAAAAACATTCTGAAAGCCGGAGGACATGTGACTCTGGAGACTTGGATGGAAGGCAAGGAGTTTGGAGACTTGGAATGGAACTCAAAGTATTGGCTTAAGTACTAGAAGAACAGAGTTGAAGCAAGCAGCAAATACAGAAGTTATGTTTTAGGAAGTAGAAAGGGAGGAGACAAATGGGAAATCAGAACTGAATTGACAAGACCACAGAGGGAGGTGACTTGGGAGGACGCAGACATGGGGAGGCTCAAACCCAGCTGCTCTGGCCAGGGACTGTCTCCAGGCAGACAGAGAGAAATAAAAGCCCTGAGAAAGGAGAGGTATTCTCACTGGGGAGGCTGGGGTCTGCTGTGCCTAAGGGGAACAAAGAGCAGGGTTAGGAGAACCTATACTACTCTCCTCAACACTAGGCTCTGTAGGGTTGGGCTCTTGGTTTGGTGACATATAAAGTCAATATTTCTGGAAGAACAGGGCTGTTGAATCTGCTCATGAATGGCCTTCTTGCCTAGAGCAGAACTGGCTTTTCAGGTCAGGCTATGAATCTGGGCCAAAATCTGTTGCCACCAGCCAGCTTCATGCTACAGAGCTGAACTGCGAGGCCCCTGGCACTGCTGCGAGCTAACTCCTTCAGACTCTAAGGAATGAAGCCAGCCTCACCTCGAACCTTCTCCACTCCCTGCTCCCTAACAGAAGCTGACTGAGAATTTGCCCTTTTCTGAGGGTTTATTTGAGACTTTAAAAGCATAATTTCAAAGTTTCAGCCAGGTCTTCTGTATAAAACTGTACATGGTCAGCAACAGGTCAATTTCTAATTTCCTGGAGGCTCGGAGAACACAACTTGGAAAGGAGAGTGAGGAAAGGATAGGAAATGAAATCTAATCCCTATACTCAGAGAGGTCATGCAAATTCTGGGACAATTAGGGCACTATTTCCTCTTCTTAGGCTTTTAGCCTCAAATGCCTTTAAGAATAAATATTTATTCTTGAAAGACCTATGTGTGTGTTCAAACAATTACCAGCAAGACAATAAGAAAAATACGAGATGGCTCTCTAACTCACACCGATGGGGATGCCTCCATGTAGACTGGATGAATCACTCCCGAATGTGTCTCTGAGACTCAGAACACCAACGGAAGGAATCTGGAGAGCCCAAGCCCACTCTGGTGATAGTGGTGGACTAGCCCTCTGGAGTTCCCTGGGGTATCACTATGGACTGAATAACTCCAACTTAAGGAAAGATACTATTAGAGAAAGAGAACTCAATGTCTTCAGTTCGAGTTCAAACTCAAAACAACTTCATGGGTAGAGTTGGAATTTCTCAAAAAGTGAATGAAGATTATAACGCAGATTTTATAAAGGAGGTTCTCAGAGAGATGAGGGAAGACATGAGGGCAGACACATGTGATCTACTCCCTGTTATCCCTTTGGAGACTTTTCCTTTGTAATCTGGGCTGAGTCAGGCCCATAATGTAGTTTTAAATGACTGTCTTCATATATTGTCGTTCCTTTTGGTTCTCTCAGTGTTTCACAAAATATGATGAATCCACACAGATGTGGATCATGCTTTTGCCAAGGGATGTAAGAGACAGGGCCTACCTTATGTTGCCTTCCCTCTCCACGTAGGCCGTTGTGGAGGTAGCGGAATTACAACATTGAAACCACAATCCATTATTGGACACCAAGATCCTCAGCAAGGGGAGCAGTGACCTTCAGGGGAGCTGGAAAAGACACACTTTATGGAGGAGCAGCTGGTTGTTTTGTGGACAATTTGGGAGCTGAATTGAGAGAACGTCCCTTTCTCAAGAATACCAGAGGGAGGCAATCCTTAAGGGAAAGAGAAAATCGATCCTTGGTGTGGCCTTCTTAAGACAAGGCCACCAATTTCTTGACATTCCTCCCATTGAGAAGTGGGGTTTATGTCCCCTCCCCATGAATCTGAGTGGGCTTGTGCTGCTCTGACCAATGGAGTATGGTGGAAGGGATGTTACATGACTTCCAAGGTTAGGTCACGCAATGTCATGGGATTCTGCCTTGCTTGCTGGCTTACTCTTGGAACCCTGAGCCTTGCAGAGAGGCAAGCCTTGCATAAGTGCTCTGGTTGACAGTCCCAGCTGAGCCCATCCTTCCAGTCATCCCAGCCCAGGCACCAGTCATTTACATGAAATCTCCAGGTGATTCCTATCCCCAGCTGTGTTAATCAATCTCCGATGAGGCCCCAGATATTATAGAGCAGACACAAGCCATGCCCCACTGTCTCCTATCCAAATTCCTGCCCCACAGAATCTGTATCATAAAATGGGGGTTGCTGGATGCCACTGACTTTCGGGATGATTTGTGTGGTAGCAATATACAACCAGAACAGTTGGGTTACACACATGATTTAGCTACCTGCCTTCCTCTAGTTTCCCAAGTTTTGCATTCTCTGCCCTATTAATTTTTTCGGGTCCTAGTCAACTATGCCTGTCCTGGCCATTGTCTCATGTGACAATCCTCTCAAAGGGCAATTTGATTGCATCAGTTTCCAGTGAAGTGTGTACTGTGCTCAAAGCAGGTTAATAAGGCTTGAGTCAGCCTGTTGAAAGGAGGAATTAGTGTAACGGTCACACCAAACCTCAGAGGCCTGACATGCCCACAATATCCTTCTAATGGGTTACTTCAGCCAAAATCACCCCAAATGAGTTCCACTGTTTTAACCAATAGTAATAAATCAGGAACCTGACCTAAGAATAGCTAACAGCAAACTTTAAGTTGGCTGACAGTCTCTAAACTAGACATGTCAAGAAGAAAGATGACGGCTAACTGGTCCAAGGAGATTCTCTGGGAACATCTAGACTCAAGAGAGAGAGAAAGAGAGAGAAGACTTGGGAGTTGACAGTAGTTGGTAAATATGTAAAGACACACAGAGAAAACAATACATAGAAGTCCTGAGATAGTAAGAACCATCTGAGATGGACACCAGAGTAAATGAAAGTCATGAGTAAGCAGAATCTGTAGGATAAAGAAAAGGGGAGTCAGGCCAGGTGCTGGTGTAAGGAACAACAGAGCAAAGTAGGAAGATGGCACTAGGAACAAGTGAGTGCTGATTTCAAAGGGTGTTGCAAGACACACAGGTCACTAGAGCTGCACTTTATCCAAGTCTTTATTCAGGGATATACCTCTCAAAAATAACGCTGTTCTCGTGGGAAGCGAATTTCCATTCCATCAGTTGGTGCCAGGATGTCTTAGGATGCCATTTCTAGGAGTCAGTTTAGGTGTAAAGCACACACTGTATATATTTCCCACCCATTTTCCCATCTCATAAAGGGACCCTATAGAATCTAGCATGGGTTTGATAAGATGCTGTAGGGGTCCCTCAGCACCCGCTCTTGCAGACACCATTGCCAGAGCTGCAAGTTCCCAGGAAGCAGCAGTAGCCACAAAGGCCTGGCCTGGGAGATGCTCGCACAGCAGATTCCTTCATCTTTCCCCGTCTGGTTTCTGTAAACCCAGCATAGGACTATCACAAAGTGGCCAAGGAAGGGCCATGGAGGCCCCTGGACAACTCCCCAAACCCCGTCCTCAAAGACGGCCAGCAGCCCCAGCAGAACAGAGTTGGGAAAAGGCCACAGTCAGCCAATCCAACACAGCATCACCGGGAGAGTCCACTATGGAGAGACTTAAAAAGGGACGCCAAGTCATTTTGAGACTGTCTTTGCCCTGAACTGAGCTCATGCTGACACCTCAGAATACAGACCAGCTCATCCCCGAAGATTTTCCCTGAACAGCATCCCATGGAACCCATCCCATCGCCTTGGCCTCCACCAGCAGCTGTAGGACGAGTGCTCATGGAGTTGACGCTGGAGCAGGGCTGTCCACATCCTGCCCTGAGGGCCACATCCCAGCACGTGTTGGAGAGAGCCCAGGCCTTCTCCAGAGGATGCCGAAGGAAAGAACTCTGCCCAGTAGCGGCCTCCGCCCCAGGGTAACTAACGGAGACACTGATTTCGCAGCACCGTACTGTGCCAACTTTCTGCTCACTGTGGACCTGGGCATAAAATAAACAATGGGGCCTCTTTGTAGAGACCCTGTTGTTCGGCAGCTGTACCTCCCTCCTAAAGGTAACCAGTCCCTCAGTCTGAGGACAACAAGGGTGCGTCTGAAAACGCTCAGCTAATGGATAAGAATGATTTGCCCAGACATGCTGTTAACCCATCTGGTGGCTTCATGTGAGTGAGAAGAAGGGGGCTCAGAGCAGAACCAGCACTGCCAGGTGGATGCGTGGAAGTTTGGGAAACAGGAAGTAATCCATGCCTGCCCATGTTTCCATGAAAAACACGATTTAGTAACAACAAACACGTGCCTCTGGAGATAAAGCAGGGCAGGGCCTGACTGTACATGTGCAACGCACAGGATTAGGCATGAGGAAGAGGAACCAAGGAAGGGCCAGTTAGTGTTTTGGGCAAACAGGGTGACTGGACAGGTGTGGTGCGTGTCGTGTGGACGGGGCTGTGATGGCCTCCATCCGCTTCAGGCTTAGTAACCTGAGATGTGCTTCCAGGACTGATTGGCGTTCGTTATTATATCCTTTGGCAACAGCGCTCCCTTTATTAATGTCCCTGGAGGAAATAGGAGTCCTCTCCTGGTTTTGACTGCTTTCATTGACCCTTTGCCCCAAGTCAATCATGGCAAGGTGGTGCGTATCTCGGGTGCACTTTCGCAGTTATGACCTGAAACTGAATGCTTCATCTTCGCGGAGCGCAGGAAGGAGACGCACGCCGCGGGTTGTAACCTGTCTCGGGAGGCGGAGCCTCAGATGTCGAGGGCTGGGGGCTGGGGGCACGTCCTCGCTGCTCTAAACAAATGGCTCCCGGTGCGTTGGTCCTCGGCATGCTCTGCTTAGACTTGTGAACGAAGCTCTATCCCTACACTCCTCTGCAGGTTCCCTTTGCCAAAGGGCATGATCCGGCATACCCCTCCTTGGAGGACAAACCTACCTTACTAGGGTGAGGGGAATTTGGGGGGCTCACAATACAGTCATTACAACTTCTCACAGAGCACTTCCTAAAAGGAGAATTCTAGGTGGGAGGAGTTCACTGTACCATCCCCCCCCCAACTCCTGTTTACCTAGAAACTTCCTCCCAGGAGACTTCTAAAACATGGAACTTTGTTCCCAAGAGGAAGCTGTGCTGGCAGAGGACCCCTTGTTCACGGTGACAGTCTTGGAGTCAGACCCCACTTCCCACTACTGCTGCTTCTCACTGCTCACTCGCAGGCCAGCAAGGGCCATCTCCCCTAAGCTTTGCGTGCAAGGCCACAAAGTGTGCGTGTGCTCTCCAGGCTCTGCCCCCAGAATCCAGCCAGGACTGTCGCTGAGACAACTCTCTACACTCAGGCACACCGCCCTGCTGTCCTCACCTCTCACGCCCAGGGAACCCTCCCCACCCCAGCCAGCCTCCTTCCTGAGCACCATCTCCTCGGGCCAGTGCATATGATTTTATCAGGCCATCTCTGACTCATTTCATTTTATTTTATTTTTTGGCCATGCCACGCGGCATACAGGGTCTTAGTTCCCCTACTAGGGATTGAACCCATGCCCTTTGCCGTGGAAACACGGAGTCTTAACCACTAGACTGCCCGGGAAGTCCCAATCTCTGACTCATTTTAAATTGCTATTTATGTCATGTGCGTTTACAGTTAACAGCAAAGGGGACTTCTTTGGGAGTTGGGGCAGCCACCCAAAGCGGATGTGTAAGACCTCAGGGAATAGACGCTTCCGGGCAGTTAACCTGCGAGAATTATAGTCTATGTTTAGGAAGAATGAGGTGAGAGAAATGAAGTAGAGAAAACGAAGCAGCAGGGGACAGGAGCATGAGAATGGATGTCACAGTATTAGGTCCCTACAACTCTCTGGCTTGACAAAGGAAATGACTTACTCAGATTTGCCTACCTGATAGTGCACATAACATGGAAGTGCTGATAACTTCCTGTATATGGGATCATTTGATTCTCATTCTGGCCTAGCCTCCCCAGAGGGAACCCTGCCCAGACAGCCTGGCACCAACGCCCAGCTCCAAACGGGCTCCAAAACACGGCAGTAGACCTAAATGAGGCAGGATCTCTCTCATCAGAGTAAACCCTGTATCAAAACCCCTCAAGATTTCCATGGTCAGGATACAACCCTGAGAGGGATTAAGATCAAACCCTGAATCCTCTCCCAGCATCCACACTCCAAATCGTGTTCTTTTGTGCTAAGGGTTTTAAAAGCATACAGCTGAATTGCTCAGACCCATTTAAGCTGACGGGGGACGTGGGCTCAGTCCTAGGACAATAATTAACTGGACTCACTTCTTATAGTCCCAGCTTGCTCCAACCATAGAGAATATTGTCAATGTCCGGCAGGAACCAGCCTAATGGCCTTGAGCAAATAGGCCATGATAGTGCTGGCATCTACTGGAACTGCCTCTGTGCCGGATACTTTATATACATGGTCTCTAATGCTTCCAATGGCACTATATGGTTGGTGTGTCTATCTCAATTTTGCAGATAAAGAAAGAGATTCATATGGGACGAGTAACTTGTCCAAAGTCACACAGTCATTTATGAGGTTAAGTTCCTGTCGTAGACTGAGATCTCCAGAAGCAGTGAGAAGATGCAGGTGAATGTACTTTATTAGGAGAGATTCTTAGGCAAAGTGGTAATAGAGTAGAGAAGTGGGACCAGGAAGGAAAGTAGGCCAAGTAAAGGTGCGATGTCAAGGAAAGTAAGCCCTGAAGACAATATTAGTCTCAGAGTTGATCCAATCAGGGGCAAGAGAGCTGGGGTATTTATACCTCTGAACCAGTCAGTTCACTGGCCCCCCAGGGAGATGTAAATTCCCAGTTATCCCCCCCACCCCACCCCGCTCTGCTGGCAAATTGTTCCAGTAGTCTGAGGGAAAGCAAAGAGAAACAGGGATTGGCTGCTGGGAAGAAAGCAGACTGAGAGCCGCGTGCCTGCAAATGGTGGGGACCCAGAGACGATGTGGTGCCCAGGCTTCTCCACTGGGACGTACCCCTGCCACAGACACAGTCATAAAGCTATAGGCCTTCTGCATCCCGGGACTGCCCAACTGGCTGCAGCACTGTAGGGGACCAGGCGGGGTGCTGGCAGAGGAGGAGAGGGGAGTCGGGGAGTGCATTTATCTTATGTCACACGGTCATACAGAGCCTCAATTTTAAACTTTTGCTGCTAGCAAAGATAAAGTGAGAGAGCGGAAAGATATCATCATTTAATTTTAATTTCCCAGAGCCAGGCTGTCTCTAAGGCACTATAAATTAATATTTTCTATATTTCCTATAATTATCTTGTAATTAGCAACTTTATATTATGTGACACTTCCTTCTGTGATGGGACATTTTTGTCTCTTTTTAGAATGTAATCAATAGATTATGAATAGAATGTAGCAATGATTTAAATCATGACAGTCATGACATTCTCATAAGTCACGACATCCTTCTAATAGTCATGATTATCAATGTTTAAAGTTACATTGTTTTGCTATAAAACTTTTGATATTTCACATCAGTCAGATATTTTTGTATCTTTTTTTTTTTCCGGATGCGCAGGCCCAGCTGCCATGGCCCACGGGCCCAGCCACTCCGCGGCATGTGGGACCCTCACGGACCGGGGCACGAACCTGTGTCCCCTGCATCGGCAGGCGGACTCTCAACCACTGCGCCACCAGGGAAGCCCCAGTCAGATATTTTTAAACTATACTTTTGTCATGTATAAAAATGAACAAAATGTGACATTTCATATTAAAAGCATCATTTTCTTGAACATAACTATAAAAAGAAAGTCACAGTTCTTGTTAGCCTGTTTCGGCATTTTTATTTAACATATTGGAAACCTTGATATAAGAGGGAGGCTGAGCCTCTCAGACCCTGAATGAGCTCCCAAGGAAGCAGTGGTGACACACAGCAGTGGGGCAGCCACCTTCCTGGACAGAGAAAAAAAGCCACCAAGATGTCAGGCTCAGAAGAAGGATGTCCCCCGTGTATGCAAATGACCACCAACCATACACTCCTCAGGAGGCAGAGTGGAAGCGCAGGAAGGTACCACTCGCTCAGGAAATGAAACGATAAAGCATCCTAAAGACCCATGGGCCATAGGGGACAGTTCCAGATGAGGCCAAAGGCCTTTGAATCTGGAGGGGTTAAGCCGGCAACCTGAGCTGCTGGAGGTTGGAAGCCAGCACGGAGCCCATCCTGCAGCAGCCTGGGAACCTCCAGCTTGGGACGCCCCAGCAGCATGACCAGGGCTGTGGGCCTCACTCTTCACGCCCACCTCATGGGGAGCTGCCTCAGTCCTCAGAGGCCGAGGGGGCCGGGCATTTTGAGGGGAATGCAAGAGTGCATTTGACATTGTTTATGGCAATGATCTGCAGACTTTTGCTGAATATCTGAACTGTCCAAAAAAGAATTTTTTAACACATCCCTAATATCGGCAGAACAAGATCTTTTGACCTAGATCTTTCTGACACGGGCTGGCAAGGTGGTGTATGTGTTACGGAACACATAACACATTATCAGATTAACTTAACTTCAATTTTATCCAGCATGAGCCACTAGCCCCTGAGTGCCGAGCCGCATGCTAGGTGCTGGGATCCGAAGATGAACGATCCCTATTCCCTGCCCTGCGGAAGGTTATGGTCCAGTGGGGTAAACAGTCCATACATGTGAGGTAGAGGTGGGGGGCAGAGGGGTAGACCTAGAGGTTAACAATAGGTCACAGAGGACCCTCAGGCTAGAGGGAAGCCCAATTCGGCCAGCTTTATAAAGAGATCACATAGAATTATCATCTCAACCACCTAAGGTACTAAGGGAAGTGGAAATTCCTAACTCTAAAGGAGAGAACTTCTTCTAAGGTACAGTAGAAACATACATTTAGACAAGAGGCAAAGGAGCTCTGGGTGGGAGCTCAAGGGTGAGAGACCTTGTTGAAGGAAGCAGAACTGTGTACCAGTCTCCATACAGACCCAGCGGAGGCAAACTCTGAGCCCTAGCCTCCGGTGGCTGAAAGCTGCTGTAAAGCTCGAGGGGCTGGGAGGCCGACACGGGGGCCAGCGTGCATCCTTGTCCCTTGTATGTGAGCTCTGCCCTCGGATCTCAGAAGAGAACCTTCAGAACAGAGTAAATCACCAACTCTTTTCCCTTCTCGGTGAACTGATCTTCTATAAGGCTTCTTCGTCCTTCCACCCCAGCCCCCAACTCCTGCCCTCTCCATTCCCCTCACCCAAAGCTTGGAGTCCCCTGCCTGTACCCATCTCAGCCTCCTCCCCAATCCCCGCCTGACACGGAAACATTAGAAAAGCAGCAGAAGCAGCAGCGGCAAAGATGGCAGAAGCCCCACCAGGAGAGGGGAAAGTGCTTCCAGTTTACTCTGGTGGTCCACTTTATCAGTCCCATCGCTTCTCCTCTGGGAATGCAGGACCTCAAATGTTAGTGACTCACCCAGCAGGCTTGGTATTGCTCAGCTACGAAGAGCTGGCAAGCAGTTCCAGTTCATTGCAGCTCTATTTACAGTAGCCAGGACGTGGAGGCAACCTCAGTGTCCACCAACAGATGAACGGATAAAGGAGATGTGGTATATATACATATAATGAGACATACCACAGTGTTCATTGCAGCTCTATTTACAATAGCAGGACATGGGAGTAACCTAAGTGTCCACCAACAGATGAACGGATAAAGGAGATGTGGCACATATATACGATGGAATATTACTCAGCCATAAAAAGAAACAAAATTGAGTTATTTGTAGTGAGGTGGATGGACCTAGAGACTGTTCTACAGAGTGAAGTAAGTCAGAAAGAGAAAAATAAATACCGTATGCTAACACATATATATGGAACCTAAAAAAAAAAAAAGGGTTCTGAAGAACCTAGGGGCAGGACAGGAATAAAGACACAGACCTACTAGAGTATGGACTTGAGGACATGGGAAGGGGGAAGGGTAAGCTGGGATGAAGTGAGAGAGTGGCATGGACATATATACACTACCAAATGTAAAATAGATAGCTAGTGGGAAGCAACCGCATAGCACAGGGAGGTCAGCTCGGTGCTTTGTGACCAGCTAGAGGGGTGGGATAGGGAGGGTGGGAGGGAGACGCAAGAGGGAGGAGATATGGGGATATATGTATATGTATAGCTGATTCACTTTGTTATAAAGCAGAAACTAACACACCGTTGTAAAGCAATTATACTCCAATAAAGATGTTAAATAATTTTAAAAAAACAGGAAGCTGTACTTTTACTCATTTTATTTTTCAAACTCCTCTCTCATTCAGATTGTCCTCTCAATTCCTCTGAAATTGTGACCTTTATTGTCCTGTTAACACATTCGCCTCACAGACAGCAAAGTGCTGGCTATGGCCCTCCTCTGACTGTGGCGAGAGCAGTGACTCAAGGTTGCCCTGTGGATGAATGCTCTCAGAGTGGAGTTTCGTCAGTCATCTCGTCCGAATGGTTTGGGGTGTGAACGTATTCAGATTCCTGCTCCCCCATTCCCTCATGGGGGAGTAGGGGAAGGAGGGTGACTCTGATTCAATAAGTCCAGGCAGGTGCTTAGGAATTTATCTTTCTCCAAGTGTTCCTGGCAATTCTGCTATGTAGTCACACTGGGGACTCATCGCTCCAGAGCATATAATTAGCTTTTCTTCCCATTTCAGACAGGAGCTGGTTTTCTTAAAACTTGTGGACTCTCAGACTCTCTGGAAGCCTTGTTTTCCCCCCGAAGGGAAGTGACACGTTGAGATGTCTCCCCCGCTCGGAGGCACACGTTCCACCTCCGCGTCCCTGTTCACAGCCAAGGACGGGGCTCATCGCCCAGCTGGTGGGCAAGTTCTGTCAGCCCGACAGCTCTGCAGTCAACTCTGTAAAAGTCATCATCAAAATGTGCAGAAATGACCATTTGGAGTCGCTATCCTGTTTCTCTGCGACGTGACACTCGTCCAAAGGGATCATGTGTGGAGGAAACGTGCCCCTTTGACAGAGGTGTTATTTCAGTGGGTATCCTCTTTCAAAGCGTTCCCCCTTTATCTGCACTATCAAATTGTTCCTGGTTCCATAAAAGCAGGGCAGCTATTGTGATGGAAATGTATATACACTGCGTAAATGCTGAGCTTGTTTGTTGTTTGAAAGAAGCTGCTGGAAACTGACTAGATCAGGTGTGTCCTGGGCCTTCATCCAGGCGGCCAATTCAAAGGCTGGTCCTGAAGAGAATCCCTCCTCCCTCTTCCTTATTCAGGTTACCAAGGCCACCGAGGAGGAAGCCTGAGCCTAGAACCAGCTGAGCACAGAGCGAGTCTTCTCCTCACCCTCTCAGAGTCCTGAGCGGGTGGTGCTTGGTGGTGAGGGCCTGGGTTTGGGGGCAATAATCTCCCTCTTCATCACCTGGGAAAACTCACGGATCCTTTTTCAAGTACAGCAACACTTTTTTGGTATTTACTTTTCCCACCCCATAGGTGGACTTCTGCTACCGTGTACCAGATTTCATAAGAGATTAAGAACTACTCCTGACACACTCCAGAGTGAATACCTAAGGTCTGGTCTGTGGGCAGCAACCCATGAGTCATTCTTGATTGAGAAAGTTTCTGAGTGGGCACCACAGGAGGAGAGAAAAGAGAGTACTTCTAAATTTGGCAAGGGCTTAAAGTCACAGTGGGAATAGAAGTGTAAATGCCTGAAGCACAAGTCTTACAAACATATTAAAGACAATCATAAACACAATCACAGCTTCAAGGGATTTTTAACTAATGTGTCCCTGTTGCCAAAGCTTAAAATTAGATGTATTGACCCAAGTATAAACCACACTGCCCAGTATCTTGCCCAGAGCAAGGTGGAGACATCCATTTTTCTCATAAAATATGAGTGGGGGAAAAAAATAAATGAGAGGACTAGAAATTGGGAGATGAGTTCACATCCCAATTCCATCATCAGATGTGTTTCTGCCCATGTACCTCAACCCCACATGTATTTCTGAATGAATGGTAACAGTGAACGAAGGCAGATCAGAAGGGAGTTTAGGGATAACTTCACCAAGTCCCACATTTGATAGATAAAGAAGCCAACCGCTCCAGGAGTTAACTGTTATGACCAAGGGAACCCAGCAATATTGAACATAGCCTGGGCCAAATCCCATGCTTTCTGACTTCTCATCAGTGCTCTTTCCCATGGTGGCCTCAGTTTTACCACTCAGCACTTGAGGACATTAATGCTTATCCTACCTACCTCATAAAAGTCTTAGAAAAATCAACTGAGATAATATGTGGGTTGGATTGAATTATCTCTAAGGTAAGGTGGTATTTAAAGACCATATATTGGTTCTTTTCCTGTTTTCCTTATCATAATGAATGGCCCCACCACCCATTCTGTTACACAAGATAAAAGCCTTGATACTTCCCTTTCTCATGCCCTCAAATCCAATCCATCACTATATTCTATTGAATTTCCTTTAAAGGCGTCTTGAGTCTGTCTACATTTTACCATGTCTGATTCACCATCCTTGTCTAGCTACCACCATCTCTCACTTGGACCACTGCAGCAGCCTCTTAATTGGTCTTCCTTCATCTACTCTTACCCCCTTAAATGAATTTTCAACACAGAGGCCAGAGGGATCTTTAAAAATTCAATCATGGTCATTTCCATTCCTGCTTAAAACCCTTCAATGACTTCCATTGCTTTTTAAAGAAAATCCTTGACCCAGTTATAGAGCATCGTAAAATAAAATAAAATAATAATAAATTTAACAAAAGTACAAAACTTATACTCTGAAAACTACACATTATTGAAAGAAATTAAAGAACTAAATAAATGGAAAGACATCACACATTGAAGGACCTGAAAACTTAATATCATTAAAATGGCAGTACTCCCCAAATCAATCTACAAATTCAAGGCAGTCTCTATCAAAATCCCAGCTGGCTTCTGTGCAGAAATTGACAAGCCAGTCTTAAAATTCACATGGAAATTCAAGGGACTCAGAATAGCCAAAACAATCTTGAAAAAGAAGAACAAAGTGGAAAGACTCATACTTTCTGATTTTGAAACTCACTACAAAGCTACAAAACAGTGTGGTTATGGCATAAAGATAGACATACTCATCAGTGGGACAGAATTGAGAGTCAAGAAATAACACCTTCTCATTTACAGTCAATTATCTTTTGACAAGAGTGCCAAGATGATTCACTGGGAAAAGAATAGTCTTTTCAACAAATATTGCTGAGAAAACTGGATATTCGTATGCAAAAGAAAGATGTTAAATCCCCTTCCTCATACCATACACAAAAAATTAACTCAAAATGGATCACAGACCTAAATTTAAAAGCTAAAACTATAAAACTCTTAGAAGGAAATATTGGAGAAGATCTCTGTGACCTTGGGTTAGGCAAAGCCTTCTTAGATATGATATCAAAAGCACCAGTGGCAAAAAGAAAAATTAGATAAATTGTACTACATCGAAATTTAAGACTTTTGTGCTTCAAGAGATACCATCATGAAAATTAAGAGAACTCCACTGAATGGGAGAAAATATTTGCAAATCATATATTTAATAATGGGCTTGTGTCTAGAATATATTAAAACCTCTTATAATTCACTAATAAAAATACAAATAACCCAATTTTAAAATGGGTTATGAGTAAGGATCAGTCCAGGCAAAGTATAAATAAGTCATCAAACTATGAGATTCCTGGAATAAAAATGCTCTAGGAATTCAGAGAAAGGAACAACCCATGCAGGCTGGAGGAACAGAGTTTGAGCTCTGTCCTTTGGGGGATTATTAAAAACATGATCTCCAAGTTTTAGGACCTGTGTGTCCAGTAAAAATAACAACCAGTGAGTAAGGTTTGAAGAGAGAATGATCTGGAATTCTGGACACAGGCACCTGTTGGAGGAATAGTTCCTACGGAGGCCTTAGGGGCAGCACAGAGCAAGGAACACAGGGAGACTAGGAGACAGAGAGAGAAGGTTGCAGAAGCCAGATGGATTAGGGCGTTTAGGTCAATATACTGGCTTTTTTTTTTTTTTCACTCTAAGTGAGATGGGGAGTCAGTAGATGATTCCAGAGTGCAGTGCTCTGGCTTCAGTCGACGTCAAGGGCAGAAGCAAGGGTATCACTTAGGAGATTATATACAATAACTCAGCTGAGAGATAATGATGACTTGGATCAGAGAATAATAGTGGAAGTGGTGAGAAGTGGTCAGATTTCAGAACAGTTTGGAGGTACAGCCCAATGTATCAATAGATACCCCAGAGGAGATGGCCAAAGTAGGCCGATTTTCAAGGATTGTGACCAGCATTTGAAAATGCCTCCAGGGCAGGATTTTTCAGAGCTTGGGCAGTGGGAGTTTGGGAAGGATTACCTCCTGTGACTCCAGCCATAACCCCACAGCAATTCCCAGAAGACACCAGGAGAGGCCATGTCAGACCATCTTCATTTCATCCCCAGGCTGTTCATTATGGTCCTTTTGGCTTTCTCTTTATCTGATCTGTCCAAGCTATGCACAGACAAGCACCCATCCTAAGGCTATTCCTTACCCTTTACATGGTCATCCTATCTAACATGGTAAAGAGATTAGTATACACAGTAATTTGCTTCATGATTTAAGATGCTGAACTACTCTTAGATTGAAGAGCAAACTGTTTAACTGTGGGAGAGTTATCAAGGGCCAGATCCAGAAAGCCCACTACCAACTCAGCTGGGTTTTAAAAAACACCTACTGGGGCTTCCTTGGTGGTGCAGTTGTTGAGAGTCCACCTGCCGATGCAGGGGACACGGGTTCATGCCCTGGTCCGGGAAGATCCCACATGCCGCGGAGCGGCTGCGCCCGTGAGCCATGGCCGCTGAGCCTGCGCGTCCGGAGCCTGTGCTCCGCAATGGGAGAGGCCACAACAGTGAGAGGCCCACGTACTGCAAAAAAACAAAACAAAACAAAAAAAACACCTATTGTTTTATAATAAGTACCTTCGGAACTTTAAAATCACACTGCATTTTCACTTCTTATAGCTCATAAACCATGTTCCATGCATCAACCCAGATCCAAAGGTTGGCCTGATAAACCCAGATGCTAAGTTTTTTCCAAGAGAAAGGAACAAACATTTGCAGATTCTTTTATGATACCTTATTAATCTTCCTTTTGAGAAGAAAGCTCAGATTCAGAGAGGTTAACTAACATGCCAAAGGTTACACAGCAAAGAAGTGGCAGAATCGGGAATAATAGAATCAGTAGCTCTGCTCCATCACACATCCCAGATCTGTACAGCATTCCTCCGCTCTTCAGAACCCATCAGCCCTTTAGCTCTCCTGGTGTAGTCAAAGGAGGTCCCTCTGGAGCAATCACATGTGGATTCAGGAAAAGCAAGTTCCTCCTAAACCCTTTGGGATATGAGACATGTGACCCCAAAGAATGAGTCATGACTTGCCTTTATTTTTTTGGTCCTTCTTGGATTTTAAATATTTGAGATGTTTTGGTCCACAACTTCAAACTTCCTAGAGCAGGGCATGTGGAGCCTGGCACAATCTTCAGCAGCAAAGACATGATCGACTACAGATTTCCATTTCCAACAAACAAACTTGTGCTTAACAATAAGGCACAGTCTTGTTGGGGCAGGGTGGGGGGGAGGGGGTTCTGATTTCATCCCCATTTTACAGATGGGGAAAATGAGATTCAGAGAGGTTAATTCACCCCAAACTCACACAACTAGTAATAATAGCAGGGCCTTTGCTTTGTGCAACAGCACAGGATTATTCCCATTGCTTCTATGAATAACAAATAGTGTGCTTATCTAGAGCTTACTGTGAAGGAGACTTATGTTGAGTTAACCCAGCCCTCACAAAAACCCCATGAGCGGGGTGCTAGTCTTATCATCCCCATTTTACACAAGAGGAGACTGAGGCATAGTGGTATTAAGTAGCTTGTTCAAGGTCACAGACCTGGTAGGAGGCAGCTTCAGGATTCACACCCAGACAGCCTGGGTCCACCGACCATATGCCATTAACCGCTCCGTCATGATCCTCTCTCTGCCTCTCCTGGCAGTGCCAGATTCGGACAAGATCATCTGAGTCTAAGTCCTGGGCTCCCTCATGTCTCTTTGGGCCAGTGCAAAGCCCGGGCTCCAGTCCAAGGGGATGAGCACACAAAGGGAGGAGAAAGTATGTTGGGTGAATGCAATCTGCAACAGGTGCACAGCTCTACAATGAGACAGAACTGGTTCCCCAGCCCGATGACTCTGCAGGAAACTAATGTTATAGCAGGAAACTAATGTTATACAAATACAGACCCAGCTGAGTGATGCCTGGGAGACTCCTGCTCTCTGTCTCTTTGTCTCTCCTTCTCTCTCACACACTCACACACACTCACACTCACCTGCTGCGTATTAAAATTTCCTCCATCACCTACCTTTACAAGTGGCCCTGCCAGTGGAGGAAGCAAAAAGCAAAGATCTGTAGATGTGGTTGGTTTGCAGCTGCCAAAGGGACAGGTTGGTGGGCAAGCACTGAATAGAGTGCACACTCTGTGGGGTCCTGGCATTGTCCAAAGCCGGGCAACAGGGCGTTTTCTCCACAGGGGTGTGAGGGTGAATGTGTGTGTGCGTGTGCGTGCGGGGGTCACAGCAGGGACTATGGCACCAGAGTAGTGAGTAACACATAAGGAAATGGATCCACGCATATCAAAGGCAAGAAATATGTGCACAGTGATTAGGAAAACACAGTCATTCTGACGTGGGGGCGGAGATTGTGGTCCTCTTTCATGTGGAGCAAAAAAACCCTTAAACTTATATTGACTGTGTCTGAGAAAGCCCCAGCCACAGGGACACAGGTGAGTGTGACCAACGCAGGAAGTGCTGTACTTCTAGCTGCAGAGCTGCATCTACACCCTGATGATAATTGAAGGACCTCAGTTATTAGCTGGCACCCGCCCCCTCGGACTGCTGCCCCCTCGGGTGCCCCTGTGTCCACACAAAGCCTGATGAATCCTATGGGGCAACTCACTCGGAAAGATCCCAAGCCTTCCTTAAAGAGCCAGGGAGACCTTCCATTCTGGACCATCTGTCCTGGCACAGAAATGCTGGGGCAGTGGGAAGTGGTCCTAGGAATGGCTACTGGTTAGGAAAAAAGGACAAAAGAAACACAGAAGGAAGAGGAAACGAGCATTAAAAAACACCTCCCAAAATGCAAACCTCGCACAGTGCTTCTGACCCAGGTGTCCCAGTCACACACTGTTTTTAGTGATTTGCATTACAGCAGGAGGCAGGGTGGGAGTTCTAAGAATGGGACATTAGTATCCCCCGTGAGGAGAGAACTGGTAAAGAATATACTTAGTTATAAGCATTTTGGAACCCCTCCCCACTCCCCACTCTAAACAGAAGAAATTCATGAATCTCACATTGGGCTGCTGTTACCTGCCTGGGACTGTTCACAGAGTTAATGGAGTTTTAAGGGGGCAGAATGAGATAAAACTGGAGTATAATGAGAAGCTGAGATTCCCATTGGACAGGACAGAAAGGGACTGAAGGAGAAATGGACAGATCTGCTAAGGAGCTAAGGAGCGGGGAGGGGGAGGAAGGAGGGTGGGAATCACACTCCAGAAGCTGAGTTCAGGAGTCTGCATGTAGTGAGTGGAAGGGAGGAAGGGCAGGACTTTGGAAGCAGGAAGGGGAGGTGGGACTTGAGAGTGGAGTGGGGAGGGAGACCCAGAGAGAAATTATGCTCTGGTGATGAATTGAATATCCTTCTCATAGTTTTTTGTTTGTTTGATTTGTTTCATTGTTTAAAACCTCAGTAAACAGTTAAATCCTTTTTCTTTTTTAAAAAATTTATTTCATTTATCTTTGGCTGCATTGGGTCTTCATTATTGCGAGCAGGCTTTCTCTAGTTGCGGTGAGTGGGGGCTACTCTTCCTTGCGGTGTGCGGGCTTCTCATTGCGGTGGCTTCTCTTGTTGTGGAGCATGGCCTCTAGGCGCACGGGCTTCAGTAGTTGTGGCACACGGGTTCAGTAGTTGTGGCTCACGGGCTTAGTTGCTCCGCAGCATGTGGGGTCTTCCTGGACCAGGGCTCGAACCCGTGTCCCCTGCATTGGCAGGAGATTCTTACCACTGTGCCACCAGGGAAGTACTTAAATCATGTTTCAGTTAATTTGCAGATTGGGTGGATGTCTTCAAATGAGGGAGTGAGTTCAGATGAGTGACAAGGTAATTTTGTTAAGGTTTCATTCCGTTTCAAACTCCATGGGCTTCCTTGGGGTGTCTGGATAGAGAGGGAGCAGGGTAAGGCTAGCAGACAGAGTCTGGGTCCTCCTCTATCTCAGCCAGAATCACTACACTCCATTTTTTAAAAATCAGTTTCATCAATAACAATGATTTAGTCTGTGTCCCTCACCCTATCGAGAGATAAACTGAGCCCTGGAGGTTGTGATTCACCCAAGCTCGAGCTGCTTAGTTCTCGAGCCAGCACCAGCCCTAGGTACACGTTTCTGCCTCTGGACACACAAATATTTCCGATCCATCCTGTGCTCTGCTCCCTATCTGGGAGTGGGCAGTTTAGGCTTTCACTGGGAATGTGAGGAAAAAAAATTAAAACCTAGAGTAAAACTATTCCACAACTACTACATCTAATATATACAAATGCCACCATACAAAATGGAACACCCGCTACTAGAAAGAAAAAGTGCACCAAAATCCAGCACATTTAATTTTACTCCCAGAGCAATAAAATTTGAGTCTATATATTTGTTTACTTAATTCTAAACTCAACCGTGATCTTCTTCAGACAATTCCCTACTTAGTCCAGTGACAACCTGGAAGTAAATGGCATCTTTCCTTGACTCCCTGGCTGAGAGCTCAGCTTTACAACCCGCCCCAGCCGCTCCTTAAAGACACCTGCTCTTTCCTTCCTAACGTCTCAGATCCAGCAGCTGCTATCAACCAAATGCCATGGAAGCTCCTTTACTTATTTAATAAAAACAGAGTTATGACTCTGAGAGGTGACCTGACCAGCCCCAGGCTTATTAATCTCTGACTCCTTTTTCTCACCTGTTCTCTTCTTTTTATGGAAAGGTATGTGCTGAGGCCTCTCTGCTCCCCAGCTGTTTCTAATTATCTTCAAAGACTCACTCAGAGTCAATGATTCAGCACGGCTCAGGAATCTGATTTTGTAAAAAGGTGAGCCTGTTTGGAAACACCACCAGCCTACTGCAGCATTTAACATTTAACGTTAATTAAAAGTTAAGGAGAAGCAACAATGAGACAGCTTTCTTCACACTAAAAAAATCCAAAATATGCAGGCAACTCAAACCAAATCTGAAATGTATTAATTTCAACCAATATCAATCAGTAGGTTGAAAGAATTATGTCCAATTTAAAAATGCCCATTTGACCAATCTAAAAAGATCAGGTTTGACTCTCATCTTTGGGCACCTTGTACCTTACTTTCCCTCCTAGCACCATGGCTGGGGGTAGCCTTTTTCTCTTTACATTCTTCGTGGGCCAATCTAACCCCCTACCCCACGTCCTGTGCCGGGGACTGGAGGTTCCCATGTGATTCTGACTCACCTGCACTAAGGTCGCAATCCAGGAGGGAAATAGAGCCATGGCACCTAAACAGAAGAGAAATACAATCACGGCATATTGAAGTGTGCTGAACTGTGACAGCAAAGATGAGGAAGTAATTTATTCTTCTTAGAGGCATTGTGAAGATTCTCTGCCCTCCTTAGAGGACTGGGTTTTCTATGAGTGGTAGGACTCTCTGGGGACTTGGGGCAGAAGGAACAACATGTATAAAGACATAAGCTTATGAGAACACAGGATCCAGCTCAGAGCAGGCTGAGATTCTCTTCTGCTGCAGCAACACTGGGCAGGTGTTGGGTAATCAAGGGAGGTGAAAATGGAAAGGAAGATGAAAATAGTATTTGCCGCATTTAGAAGATATGACTTTTTTCTGTATGGATCGTTTTTAAATATATGCATTTATCCTTTCTTTCCAAATTACAAAAGTAATACATACTCAGTGTAAAACTTGAAGAATTTTTAAATGGTGGGAAGAATCACCCATAGTTCTATATCTCCAGTGAGGACAGCTGTTAACATTTTCACTCAGTATTTCAGATACACACACAGTCAAGGGACCAGATGTACAGATGGCCTTGTAACTTGTTCTTTTCATTTAACCACATACTGTAAACATTTTTCACTTTCCCTTATGGGATATTAGACCATTTGTAATTTCGCCTTGTTTTAATGAAGCTATGAGGAGCCTGCAGGTACAATTCTGTTTGTTTAGTTGCTCATTTATTGCCATAATTTAAAATCACAATTTATGACTCAAAGTGAATACACATTTTAAGGCCTTATGCATTTATTGCAAAATAGTTCTTGAGAAAGGCTGCACCAATAACTTCATGTGAGGAATTAAATGAGGAAATTTCCTCCTCTTCTTGCTTTATGGGTTCTTGCAATTTTTATAATTTTTGTCAATTTGTTGGCCCAAACGAATACATCATCAACATTTAACTTGCTTTTGATTACTACAAGGGTACATTTTTTTTTTTTAATGTTCATTGACCTTTTGATTTTTCTTCTTTTGTGAAATGCCTATTCCTATTCTTGGACTATTTTTCTATTAGGAGATGTCTTTTTCTGATTTATAAAAGCTTCTCATACATTAATGATAGAAACTTTGTTGCAAATGCTTTTTCCAATTTGTCAATTCTTTGTAATTTTGTGTATGGTCATTTTAGACCTAAGCAAGCTTTTACATTTCTACATAAGCAGAACCATTAATCTTTTCTTTTATGCTTAAAAGGGCCATCCCCCTTCTGAGATCAGATGACTATTTGCCTTCATATTCTTCTATTTAAGAATTTAACACATTATCAATTTACTTGATGTATAAGGTGAGATGAGAATCTAATTTACCGCTGTAGTAGGCTGACTAATGGCCACCCAAAGAGATGAGGTCCTAATCCCTGGAACATGTGCTCCCGTGTAAGTAAAAAGGATCTTGATGATTGAGATTAATTGAAGGATTTTGACATGGGGAGATTATTCTAGATTAACTGGATGGTCCCTAAATCCAATCACAAGTGTCCTTATGAGAGAGAGACAGAGGGAGATTTGACACACAGAGACCAGGAGAAGGTGATGGCAGACGAAGGCAGGGTGTGGGGTGATGCAGCCACAAGACAAGGAACGCCAACAGCCACCAGAAACTTGGAGAGGCAGGGAACAGATTCTCCCCTAACGCCTCCAGAGGGAGGGAGGCCCTGACAACACCTTGCTTTCGACTCAATAAAACTGATGTCCAACTTCTGGCTTTCAAATCTGAGAGAAAAAATTTCTGTTGTTCTAAGACACCAACTTTGCGGTAATTAATTATAGCAGCCCTAGGAAACTAACACAACACCCCACCAAATAGTTTTCCTAAAACATTTTCTCACTTGTCTGAAATGTCATCTCTATCACATATAAAATATTTTTATCTATGTATATGTTTGGGTTTTATTCTTTCTATTCATTAGTCTACTCTTACGTTGGTAAACACTTTTAAATATCACGTCTTTTAAATTTCATATCAGGCAATACAAGTATCCCTTTACTAACAAATTAGTCTTTCAGGTAATAGAATTAAGAATAACGTTTCAAGTTCCTTAAAAAATTTCATTTAAGATTAAATGCATTAAATTCACAGATTAATTTGGAAATTGCCTTTTTAAAATATTACTTGTTCCCATCCCCATTCTCTTGTTATAAAAATCTTGTTTTATGTCCTACAATAACTCCCCAAATTTCCTTCCTATAGTTCTTGTACATTTCTTAAGTTTCTACTTAGTTTTTCTGTCCTTCCTCCCTCCATCCCTCCCTTCCCATCCTCCTTCCCTTCACACTCCCTCTCCATCCCTTCCTGGCTTCCTCCTTCCTTTTTCCTTTTTTTCCCCTTTCTTCTGTTGCTGCTTATATAATGTTCTTAAACAGAAAAGTGACATGTGATTTCTTCTTTGGCAGTTAATTTAAATGTCTAACTTTGTTTTGTTATTCTCTTTGGCTAATACTGTGACTTAGGTTCTAACAGATGCCTTGTGGGTGGCAAGAGGCGGTGCAAGTGATGATGTCTGTGTTATGCTGGGGCAGTGGGGCGTGCAGTGTGCAGGCCACAGCAGCGCCTCTTCCGTTTCAATTAGCTCCCCACAATGAAGGGATCATTCTCCACATATTTGAAAATTGGGTACGACAGGGCCTTATGACTTCTTAAAAAAAGGAAAATATGCCTCCAAGGGCCATAGTTAGAAGCTCTCCTATAAAGACCTTAAATTCTCATTGATTGTTGTCAGCCCTTTGTTTTAGATATGCATCCACAGAGTTCTGAACCTCAATCTGGCCCCAATCACGTTTGTATCTGCATAACGCTTTGGCTTCCCAAAACCCTGGGTGTGAGGGTGAGGAAGGCTTTCGAAGGAGAAGAGTTATAGCCTACTATTCAGGTCTGAGAAATAGCCCTCTCATCACATCTTCCAGACCAAGACAGTTGTAAGATAGAGCTTCGTGAAGACTTGCTCTGCAAAAAGAGAGAGAAGGGGAAGATAGGATTCCATTTTTACCAGGGAGAGAAATGAGAAGGAAAAAAAACACAATCTCCACTTCATTTTCAACACCTAACGGAATAGAAAATGCTGGGCAGACAAGCTGAGGCAGTGGTTTCCAGCCTTGGGAATAAAATGAAGCAGATGTTTTAACGGCACCTTATGTGAAGCACCACATTAATAATCACTAAAGATTAATTAATGATGCTGATAATGACTGGAGTATTATTTTTATTAAAGTACAAGAGCAATCTGTAAAAAAAAAAAAAGATATCACCTTCTTAGCTAGGCAGACATTTTATATACTTTAACTCATCAACGTTCTGCCAAGGAAAAGGGAGCACTCTGCCAGGATTTACACTGAAAAAAAAAGTCCTCGGACAAGTTTATATAAAACCCAGGAAAAGTGATACGCAATAAATTAAATATACTGAAATAAGCAAAGCATGAATATTTAACCACTCGACTGCTTTCATTTAAAAGGGAGCCGTGAGACCAAAGCTCGCTCATACGGGATGGAAAGTTGAAGGCCTGGATGGCAGTACCAGAAGCTGTCCTGCATCTTTCTTTATTTGGGAGACTGGCAAACAAAACATGGCACCAATGTGGAATCAAGCTGCGGGCCAGGCCAAACGTTTGCCAAGGGCTGACCGTGCCCCAGAGTCTACGTGGCCAGGGAACTTGGACACAGAGCATCCTGCACATCTAGCTGCTTGAACCATTCATCAGCATCACGTAAGAAGCCTGCAGGCACCAAGTGACCGACCAGAATCATTTTGTTGGGGTCCTGGGATGGGGCCAGCTCCCCCTTACGGAGACCAGTTCTCCTGAGTCAAACCCCAAAGCAGGGGTAAGTGAACATACGTGGAAGCACTAACCAGCCAGTGGGCTGGATGCGTGAGGAAGAGCCTTGGGGTCAGAGATAGCATTTGAGGAAGGGCTCAGAAAGGCAAAATGAGATCCCACTGTCACACAGAGGGACATCTGTTCCAGCCTCAGCGAAAGGAGGCTCTGTATCCGCAGGAGGGTTATCCTCCCTCTTTGGCCCCAGTTTCCATCTCCGCTTGAAAGCCTGCCCTTTGATATTTATATAAAATTGATTCTACACCACCCCATTCTGTCCCCTGAGAAGTCCCAACATTGCTCCCCAATATTTCTGTGCACAAAGCTGGCACACAATTCTCTGCCCTCGTGGGTTTTACTATCTGGGACGGAGAATGGATATAAGACACATAGCAGGGCAAAACCAAAGAGGGCAGATGGACTGACTGGGTTGTGTTCTGAAGGAATATTCCACAGAGCTGCAGAGGGATGGCAAGAAGCAAAGATGAGTGGGAGGCAGCACTGTAGACCATGGGGAGGGAGGCCGTTGCCTTATGGTCTGGCAAAAAGGTTTAGGACCTAATATTATAGGATATTTTCTACCTACCTGGCCCTGTACTGAGAACTTCACATGCACGCTTTTATTTAATCATCACACAGCTCTATGAGATGTGTTATTATCATCACCCCATTTTATGCATGAGAAAACAGAGAGGCAGGGAGCGTGCAAAAAGGAAACACATCGCCCAAGTGCCAGCCTGTACCAAAGCCCAGACTCTCCGTATTCACGCTGCGCTGCTTTCTGATGCAGGGGTGCAGGGGTGGCGGCGCAGATGTCAGCCCAGCATTTGCAAATGTTCTGTGGTCCGTGTCTACGTGGTGTGCAGGACTGCAGGGCCAACGTTCTTTTGGGCTGTGCTAGGGCTGACATATATCTACCATAGACGTGCTTAAAATGCCAAAAGGTAATTGATTCTTGAAAACTAATATTATAGTCTGGCAGGTGGTGCCAGAAGACATAAACTAAAGCAACAGATGAAAGTACCTATAACGGCATCAGCAAGAACAGACTCTTCTCTTAGGATTAGCAGAACACAATAAAAATGCTTCGCGGTTCTATAGCCCTTTCCGCCCAATAGCTCGTTTCCCCAAACACTTATAACCCCCATATGTCTTCATTCTTTTGAACTGCCCCAGTGTTTCTAGCTTGTCATGTAATAGAAACATCTAGAAAATTGTTGTTTCCCCCCTCGATACTATCATTAGAGTCTTTCTTCTGTATTCACCTCATATTCAAGGAGAATGAAGCATAGAGAAACTGAGCGTGTCCTGAATGTGCACGAAGGGGACAGAAACAGGTGAGGAGTCTGAGGATCCAACCTGTCTCTTCTTTGAGAGTCAAGTCATCCCTTTGTGATCAAGAGGCAGAAAAATTCCAGGTTTCCTAGGAAGAGATTATTTACACAAACAGATTCTTATCAGCGCAACTAAAATGCTTTTCACACAATAATGAAAACTCTCAGGGGACATCCACGCAGGCAGCCTTTTTTCCCCGGGGAGCTCTGTAAATGCAAAGGCAGGGGGATAAATGAGACAAGAAAAGCTTTCTTAAAGCGTTACTCACTGCTGGAAAAAGTACTGATTTTGTCGGAGCTTTATAAAAATAGCTCAGGTCAAATGTAATGTGAAATTTGACTTGAGTCCTGCACCTGTCAGCCCTCGGAGAGAAGATTTTCACTCCTAAGGCTTCCGTGTAAGCAGTTTCTCCTGGCTGGGCCTTCAGAACCACGGCCAGCCTTTCAATTCCAGGGTTGAGTCTTGTTGTTTGAACTCCCTCTGCCTCACATTATCTTCCTCCCAATCTGTCAGTGGTATGCCTTTCTGGGTGGAACTACAAGGTTCTGGGTTAAAATGTGACCAGCCACACTGTGGGCGTTTCTCACGCTAGTCAGAGTAAGCCAGGCCTGCCTCTTCTGTTACTACATGGTTTCCTGACTTGTAGTTAGGCCCATTCAGCTAAGATAATAGGCAGTTATTACACTGTGTTCAGATACTAACTCCATTGGTGTGTGTGTTTAACCATATCTGGATTGTGTTTATGAAAGGTGAGGGAATCTTGCCTTCTTTTTTTCCCTTTGGAAAATAATTTAGTGGTGAAGGAGGATTTTACTTTATATAATTATATTCATATTATACAATATATAGAATTATATACATTATATATTTGTTATTTATACTATTTATAATTACCATATCACTAGAGTTTTTACAACTAGAATATAACCATGTACTCTTGTGTCATTTAAAATACATTTTTTGAAGCTTGAATGTCACATTTACCTTCAGAATTTTAAAAAATAGTATGAATATGCTCATTTTAAAGAAACCTTTGGATACACCGATAAAAAGACTCAATTACAGACCATCCGTAATCATATCTTTTTGAGGTAACATCTGATAATTACTTGGACGTACAGCCTTTCATTTTTTTTTTTCTCCTGGACTATATACATACATGGAAATGTGGTAGTCTCCCTTTATCCAGGGTTTTGCTTTCCGTGGTCTCAGTTACCTTCAGTCAACTGGGGTCTGAAAATATTAAATGGAAAATTTAAGAAATAAACTATAAGTGTTCAATTGTGCGCCATTCTGAGTAGGGTGATAAAATTTCATGTGGCCCCAACCCTGTCCTTCCTGGGGATGTGAATCATCCCTTTGTCCAGCGTCCCCTGCCCCTTGGTCACTTGGCAGCCTCCTGGGTTATCAGATCAACTGTCATGGTTTCGCAGTGCTTGTGTTCAAATCACCCTTACTTTACTGAATAACGGCCCCAACGCGTAAGAGTAGCGACGCTGGTAATTCAAATATGCCAAAGAGAAACCCTAAAGTGCTTCCTTTAAGTGAAAACGTGAAAGTTCCCAACTTGATAAGGAAAGAAAAACAATTGTATGCTGAGGCTGCTAAGATCTATGGTAAAAACCAATCTTCTGTCTGTGAAACTGTGAAGAAAGAGAAAGAAAATTGGGCTAGTTTTGTTGGTGCACCTCAAACTGCAAAAGTTACGGACACAGTGCATGATAAGTACTTAGTTAAGATAGAAAAGGTGTTAAATTCGTGCAATAACGTATTTTGAGAGAGAGAGAGACCACATTCACATAACTTTTATTACAGTATATTGTTATAATGGTTCTATTTTATTATTATTTATTGCTTTTAACCTGTTACTGTGCTTAATTTATAAATTAAACTTTGTCACAGGTATGTATATATAGGAAGAAACATTGTACACATGGGGTTCAGTACTATCTGTGATTTCAGGCATCCATTGTGATCTTGGAACGCATCCCCCATGAATAAGGGGAGATTACTATATTTTCCTGGAGCCATGTACAAACACACACATATAAAATTATATTTCATTTACTCTTTTGAACTGCCTTATGCCTTTTCGCTTAAAAATATATTATGAACCTCTTTCTACTTAGGGATGTATATATATACAATAATTTTTAAGGTGGCAGAGTATTCTATTTTAACCACCACTGTCAATTATAAGTTTTTCTAATATGAACAATACTGGAGATAAATGCCCGTGCATTTTCATAGGAAAAATCCCCAGATAAGGAATTGCTGGACCAAAAAGTCATGTCTTTTCAAAGGCTTCCCACACCTATTGCCAAACTGCCTTTCAGCAGTATAACAGCACATTTCCCTACGCTCTGGCCAATGTGATATTGTAATTCCTTTTAGTCTTCACCAATTCGATAGGCAAAACTAAAATAATGTCTCACTGTTTTTATTTGATAGGCAAATATAGAATGGTAAATCTTTTTTATTGAAGAAATTATTAGAGATACTAAGCATTTTTCATTTATTTTGATACCTTGTTTTTCTTCTTTGGGGATTAGTTATTTATTCCCCCCCCCCTTTTTTTTCCCTATTTATCCTTTCTAATTTAGTCGTAAAGGTTCTTCATGTGTTAGGAATACCAATTATTTGTCTCTCATAATGTTACAGAAGCTTCTCAGTTTTCATTTTTCCTGATTTAGTTTATAGTATTTTTGATGTGCTGAAGTTTTAATTTTGCCTTAGTCAAACCTGTTAGCCTTTCTCTTTATGGTGTCTACCATTGGTGATCTTTGCTGCATATTGATTGAGATTGCTTATTTTATGGTATATCTCATAGATGGAATGTGGGCTAGTAAAACATACCTTAAGTCAGCTCAGATGCCAAGCTGAGCTCTAGCTATGCCAAATATGCTTTGGCAGAATAAGGCATGAAATTTTTTCTAGAATCAGAATAAAGAACCTGAGTGTTAAGAGCCCCAGGAATATTCAAATGTATCCAGAGATGGTATAGTTTGACACTGAAGAAAAGCTTTGCAATGTATCTCCAAAATGTTACTGAAACATCATCACTGTGGCAGATCATATTTTCTTCCTAACATGTGACTTTGACCCACCTTCCATGGGGAAGCAGAGTCTGTGTTCCTTCCCCTTGAATCTGGCATTCCAGGGGAAGTAACGCTATGTGACTTTGGAGGCTACGTTATCAAAAAGCAGCATCGTTTCCTCCTGGTTCTCTTGGGACACTTGCCTTTGAATCCCTGGTCATCCAGGTGAGAATCTGATGGCTCTGAAGCCATCCTGGGAGAGAAAGCTCAAACCAGCCCGGGTGGAGAGACCACAGGGAGAGACCCCAAGTAAAACTCCATGAAGGAGAGATACACAGCCAGCCTCCAGCTGCCTTAGCAGCTCTCTCCCCACCCCAAGCTGTTCCAGGCCCAGCTCATTTCAGATCTGAGAGTCTAACAGATATGAAAAATGGAACTACCAGTACTCCTCCCCCAGCTTCTTCCCTTCCCACTTGAGGGCACACCAACCTTACTTCCAACTGCTAGCACCTGCATCTTCCAACTAAGGGACTGTCTCTGACCCCCAAAGCCCACTCTACATGCCCATTCAGTGGACCAGAAGTGCCAGGAATTCATTCCATCCCTCTCACTGAGATTAGCCCTCAACCAATGGCTAATGCACGTGGTGTATCAATACCCAAGCTCCCTCACCCTCAGGTTGGATAACTGCAGTGCATATTCTAAACCAGCCCACAGATTCCCCAGAAGGGTCACATTCTGGTTACCCACCATGATAACTTACTTCATAAAGACTCCTCTATTTCCCACCTTTCTTTTTCTGTCTCACTTCCCTACTCCCCTGACATTTTGGGTTTTTGTTTTATCTAGGATCACCTCCCAAGTAAATTACCTGCACTCACCTCTCTGTCTCAGAGTCTGCTTCTGAGGGGACCCAAACTCATGTTTTAAGTGACAGGAAATTATCATGTGCATGACAGGGAAAATATCTGATATTGAGATAACGCAGATGGGAACCTGACCTAGCCCTGGGGGTCAGAGATGATGCAGGGGTTGAGTGAAGGTCTGAAGAGCAAGTAGGAATAGGAGTAGGAGGGACAGACTCAGGTTGGAGGGAATTCTAGTCAGAGGGATCAGCATGGCAAAGACCTGGAGGCAAGAGCAAGTCTGATGTATTAAAAAAAATGGAAGAGATTCAGTGAGGCTGAGACATGGACCAGGAATGGTACAGAGATGAGGGATGAAGCTGGAGAAGTAAGAAATGAATAGATCATGAAGGACTTTGTTTACTAGGCTGAGAAGTATGGGAAAATGTGCCTATTTTCAGCAGGAATTTTTAACATTAACATTCCCAAGCTTTGCTAGGATTTAGATATAAAATGTGGGACTTGGATAGTCTAAGCATTTTCCTATATATTTTTCTCAAAAACTAATTCTATCCATCTTGCTCTGCTCTTCCTTGTGGCAGTTTTTCTCATTCTACCAGAAGCCGTGCCCTTGTCCTTAAGCTCTGGTTTAAAGCTAAGCTTCTCGGTGTGGGGAACATGTCCTGTCATCCTTTGTATACCCAGAGTACCTAGCACAAAGCCCGGGTCATGGTAAATGCTTAGGCGTTTTGGCGTCTTCACTTGCCCATCCCTTTCCCGCCTCCCTCTATCTCTTTCTCTCTCTGTCCCCTCCTCCTCCAATTAAAAACTTGTCTGCAGTCAACCCACATGTGAGTGAATCATCAGTAGCATCTCCCAAAGGGGAAACCCCCTCTGCCAAGCAGCTGGTCCAGCCTCATTCCATGAACATTGCCGAGTGGGAACTTTCCTATTACACAACCGTGATGCAGCCCAGTGCTGCATCTACTTCCCATCTCACCAAACTCAGCTTTTCCACCATCTTCCATCTTGTCTTCCTTTTCCTTGAGGGTCTGATTCTTTGCTTTCAAGTCCTACTTACTGTCAAGTGGGCATGTCTTGGCCTTCAGAGGGAAAATAAGTACTTATCCAATTGTGAGACACAGAGAAACACTTAAAGAAAAAGATTAGTTCAAAATACAGAGGAATTGTAGGGTTTAGAGTTTGAATAATAAGACTCCTTTAGACCTGGTTAAACAAATGTTTCCAGTAAAAGACCAGATACTAAATACCTTGAGCTTTGCAGGCCATAAGGTCTATTTTGCAGCTACTCACCTCTGCCTTTGTAGTGGGAAAGCAGTTACAGACAACACCTACATAAATGGCCGTGGCTGTGTACCAATACAACGTGACTTACAGCGAGAGGTAGTAGGCTAATTGGACCCACAGACTGTAGTGGGTCAACACCCAATCTAGACCAATTCTCTCCTACAAATGAGGACAATGAGCCCCAGAAGCGATGCGTTCCTGTTCACCCTGATAATTAATGGCAGTGCTGAGCTCAGGACCTGGGCCTCCCGGCCAGCTAGCCCTTAAGACTTAAGTCCTGCTTTTTCCGCCTTGACTTATATTCCTCACCATCACTCATGCCCAACCAGTTTGTCCCATCCTGATGGTTTGATAGATCCTAACACTCAGGAACCAAAGACAGATATCAAAACTTTAAAGGTTGTGGACTCTTTCCCATGTTTCCTGTCATTTCTAATATAATGTCTGTCTTCTTGGGGAGTGATCCACCTCCAAGTTCAGTGGACTGTGTGTGACCCAACGTACAGAAACATGCCCACTTACAGATAGGCAAGTATATAGACAAATGGTCAGATGGATCTTGCTCAAATTAAGGAAACTTTTTCTAGTTTGTTTTTCTGGAACTGAAGTGTGTAAAGAAAACAATAAAACCTAGCTGAATCCCTGGTAGGACATTCCAAATTGCTTAGTGTGCTATTCATGACCCTAAAAGGCAAGAAGGACAACAGAACTGGTTCCCACAGAGAGGATTGTTGTGTCTCACATCTCAGCCAGAATTGGCCCTGTGACTTGAGTGGTCCTAAGCATGTTCTCAGTTATGGGAGAACTGATCTGTCCTTTTAAACATAGATGCCTTGAAGCTGTTCCTTCAGAGCACAAAAGAGGGCAGCTGGGACATTCTTAAAGGCTTAAGCAAAGGCTCTGTTGGCCCTTCTCTGACCTAAAAACTTGACAACCAAGGGCTTGGCTTGAGAGGACAGCAGACAGCAATAAATAACAAATAAAGTCCTTCTTCTACTCCCTTCTAATCCTAAGGATTTCTTCTATTAGCTCATTTCCAACACTCAGGAACAGTGGTTACAGATGTGTAGCTAAGGACCAGTTTTACCTGTGCACCCTGGTGACTTTTGTTTCTCATTGGCCATTTCAGCCATTCTCCCAAAACAAGGCTTGATCAATTTCAGTAGGGTCATCTTCCAAATGACTCAACAGCACTCCAGAGTATTGATTAATAAATTAAATGACACGGTTCTATAGCTGGAGGGATCACGTTTATTCTAACAACGACTTAGGAATTATAGGAAGTTACTGTCCTGATAATTAGCACTGGCAGCTGCTGCAGTGGTCATAACAGACTCTCCTTCCCTACTCTTTGCTCTAACCACTTTTTAAAATTTGACACTCAGCACCAAAAATCTCCCACCAACCAGGAATTCAAAGAACACTGATAACGGACCAAAGGTAACAAAACTCATTCTTGAAAGTGAGGGTTTTAAGCTAATGCACCTGCCCTCCCCCCAACAATCCAGGTCACCTGCCCAGATTTGTGCCAGTGTTGCCTAGACATTTAAAATTTATATTTACTTTCATGTTTATTTAATAAAGGAAAAGCTAAATTCCCTGATGTTATTACAGCATCAAGAGATACTCTCATCCCCACCTATCTCCCTGCATCAGTTTTTCTCAACCCTTCCTAAAACTTAATGGGCAATCAATATATGTCTAGTGAAGAAATAAATTAAAAAGTGAATAGAAGAAACATAGGAAACATAAAAAGAATCACTCTAGTCACTATGCATGAACAAAGAAAGCAATAATCTTTTGTATGTTCTTGAAATATTTCCATGAAACAGGGTAGATTTTTTTCTCCAACCCCTCAGAAACTGTTGATAACAACATTTTACGTAGTATAGTAGGGAAGGAAAACTATTTCCTGAGAGCCTGTTATGCCAGGCATTTTGCTTAGATTACTTTATTTCTCATCAATTCCCTGGGAGATTATTGTTATCTCTATTTCATAGATGAGGAAATTGAAGCTCACAGAGATTAAGTGTTTTGACCAAGGTCACAAACTAGGAAGTGATGGACCCCAGATTTAAAGCCAGTTCTATCTGACCCCAAAGTCCTTGTGCTTTCTGTAGCATCCCTTACTCTGAAGTAAGGGAAGAAACGTTTCCTGTACAATGAGATTGCCGTAACACTAGCATTAAGAGGGAAGGAGAACAAATTCAGTATTTAGAAAACAAGTTTTAGTTCCATTTCAAAGCTATAGACACCCAAAGCACAGAAGATTAAGGTTCTACTAGAAGTCCCAAGTGACATCAATAAAAACTCAAAACTCTAAGTTCCCAACTTTCTTTTGTCATATCGATTTAAACATTTTGCAGAGATCTGATGTGAACAATAGACTTGGAAAATTTTAAACAAGGTGAGTGTAATGCTCAATGAAAGTATTCTTAACTCAGGTCTCAAATGGAGAATGCTGTTAGTGCCACTGTAAATATTAATGAAATGTAAAGTATTTACTAGAATACAGTGATCAATAATGCAGCTTCGATGAATGGGCAATCATAAATAATATTTTTATTAGTAGTGAGAAATTTCTTTTATTATTTAAATCCATTAAAGAATGACTTGAGCACTTTGGAACGTTGGTCGTAAAGTGTACACCGTGTGGAGGAAGAAATGGCCTCACACATTGACTTTTATGTATAACTAGCCACAAAGTATTTTTCTTCTTTTCTTGCTTTTATGGGACACTGATCATGCCTGTAGTTTAATGGACTAAATGTTATGTATTTTTTTGAAGTAGCTGGTAGGGTACCTCCTCCACAACAAGGCTCATATTAAAGTCTCTATTTTGAGCAGAGGTAAGAAGATGCCCATTTGTAAATAATGACAGTGAAAAATAACCACTGGAATATTTAAGCACAGACATTCTAACACAGATGAAAACTAGTTCTGTGACCAACTTTACATACGTAAGACTCCCAAATTGCCTTGATTTAACTAGCCCCGGGGCATTGTATAGATAAAACCTAAGTCCACTGTCTTGTTAGGATGAAAGAATAAAGATAATCAAATCATCTAAGTTTTTCTCTGTGTAATAAAATGATGCCATACTCAGGCTTTTGTAGGGAGGATTAAATAAGGTAATGGATAGGAAATGATATAGAGTTCTCCTAAGTAGCCACTGAAATGGTTGTGGTTGCTATTTTACTACTATTTCTCCTTCTGTTGTAATCACCTCACAGCCCTCATTCAGTCACCTAATCCACCCAGCAGTATGGTGCATGCAATGATTCAGGTTCTTTGGGAGGATGTCATAGGGCAAGACAGAATCACTGCTCTAAAAGGGACCATGGTCCAGAAAACCAGTCAGGAACACACAAACGCTGCAAGACTTTCTCATATTTTGTGTGGTCAAAAGTCCTCAATTCCATTCTCCTGTTACTAGTCCCTAAAAACTAAGAGAACAGCTGTTAAACCTCAAGAGATACGCTTTGAGAAGGGAGGGTGCTCAGAAACGCAAAGTGTTTTCTTAAACCTAAACTGAGTAAGAAACTGTAATTCAAAACATTTCCAGATGGAGGATCTGTGAATCACACACAGGAATGAGTTGCTTCCTTTCAAGGCAAAGACCCTTGATGTAGTGACCATCTTCAATAGGTTGCTGATAGGGTCATTCCAAAGACGTTGTCCTTCTCAGTCTATTCCCAGTGGCTCATCACTCAACACAGACACTGAACTCAAAAGTGGACTCCCGGGCCAGTCAGGATCATTGACAGGCTGGCCATACTGGGTTCAAATGGAGGTGTGATTTTGATTCATATCCAAACTGGTCCGGAGTGCTTTCTGGACTTGCATCTTTCCACCTATACTCAAAATTTTTTCCCACCTATGTCTTTCTAAAGAGATTGTCCAACCCATACACATCATAAATTTCTCCTCCCCTCTCTCATCTTCCCAGCTCCCAACTGTGGCCACAGTATTAGACCAGGATGACACTTGATCCAAGCGAGTAGATCAGATCTGCTCTTCCAGGGGCTTGGAGTTGGGACCTAGAGATTGGGCCAATTAGCTACGGGGACAGGAAGTAGAAGATCATATAGATTCAGAGAATGAGGCGGCTATTGCCGGTGGCCATGGTAACTGCCTCTAAGTTGATGAGTGAATCAGAAAAAGGGTCTGCAGATAGAGGAGATGAAATGAACATGAGAAGACAAGGAAAAAAAGATGCAATCTTCCAGTGATTTTCCTATTCCTAGGAGGCCTGGCTGTCCTTCCTATACATGTGTTTCTGTAGGATCCCTTTGCATCCTGTAATAAACCTCCTATTCACTTGAGCTTCCTTGAAAGGATTTCAATTCCCAGAAACCAAAAGCACCCTGGCTAAAACATTCTCTAGCCACTCTGGCAGGTTATTTTGAACTAAGCATCTCCCTGCCCTAGTCTCCCAGAGGCGTCAATAACTTTTCAGCTTAGGGAGTGCCCAACCGGTAGAAGCTGTGCTAGTTGTTGATGAGAAACAGGAAGGTGGCAGACACAGAAACTTATGTAAACAGTGAGTAGCACTGAAGAGAAGATCAAAGTTCTGTCCTGCCCTAAACAAGAAGATGGGGCACCGCAACTGCCTTTGAAATGTAGGTTGTCTTTTCATATCTCCCTTGTGTACGTCTTTGGTTGTTTCCATAACATTTGGAGTAAGAACTAAAGGAGTTCCTATGACCCGGCCCCGTTCCTTTATTCTGAGAGGAAGACTGACAGCAATCGACCCCCATGTGTATACACACACACACACACACACACACACACACACACACACACATATTATTTTCTTTGCTTGACTAGATAACAAATCTCTATGGTGTTTAACCACGGTAGGTAATTAATAAAGTCTTCCCTAAAGAATAAACAGAAGCATTCATGAATAAATACCACCCCAAAAGGGACCTAGGGCACCAAAGAGAAGGAAGAGGGTGATTTCAAAGCGGAAAGGGAAAAAAGCTGTGGTTTTTGTTTGTGTCGTTTTTATACCTCTACAGAATTTGAAGACTTGAAGACAGAGTATGGGGCAGTAGCTTTCCTTTTCCTCGGACTTGGAGTCAAGAAGCTTCTTTTTAGGAAGAGGAAGAGACAAGGGCATAAAGAGAACCACACAACAGGAAAATGTCAAATGTTCTAAGGGGAGGACAAAGAGGCGTGGGACCTTGGAGGAGGAAAATACTACTTCCATATGAGAAATAAACAAGGAGGATATCATGATAAAGAGCAGAACCAGGGCTTCCCTGGTGGCGCAGTGGTTGGGAGTCTGCCTGCCAATGCAGGCGACGCGGGTTCATGCCCCGGTCCAGGAGGATCCCACATGCCGCGGAGCGGCTGGGCCCGTGAACCATGGCCACTGAGGCTGCGCGTCCGGAGCCTGTGCTCCACAACGGGAGAGGCCACAACAGTGAGAGGCCCGCGTACCGCAAAAATAAATAAATAAATAAAAAGAGCAGAACCAAAGGAATATTTGGGGGCAAAGTAGGGGGATTGCGGACTATAGAACCTTGGAGCAGAGCGCCTCCAGTGACTGACACCAGAGGAAGCTGGACGTGGTCATTCCACAGCATATGTCTCTGTGGTCATAGCAACTCTGGGAACAAAGGATTGGGTATCTGAATATAGTTGTTCCCACATCTAGGAAAGAGAATAGGAAATGTGTTACTATCAGGAGAAATGGGGATGACTAGTGGGCTGTGGCCATTTTCCTGGGCATGGCAGGGCAGGGGTGGGGGCCGTGGAGGGAGGGATGGGGAAGGAGGGCGGGTAGCAATCCAAGACCTCAGAGGCTACACATCTCCATAGACCCTGCAGGCTTCCCCCAAAGCACCCGTGAGTTTATGCAGCGGCGGAGCAAGACTGGGAGAGGGTGCTCTCCCACTGGTCCCTGAGCTAATCAGTGGATGATTTAGAAGGGTCCCTATGGTTTCTGTGCCTGGAACTCACAGAGTTCGCCAGTCCAGGACAGGTTTTTAGGTGGGTCTCTGGGTTCCCGCACTCTAGGATTTCCACACTACACGTGACACAAGCATTCAGGCCCCAGGGGTCATCGTGCGCCACAGAACTGGGGTATGACTCTCTCTCAGTTAACTCTGTTTCCACCCATGGTCCGGGGCAAGGAGCCCAAGTCTGTACCATTCTTGGGATGGGGTGGAGACTTTCTTGTCCCCATTCAAGAGAATCTTAATGGTTCTCAGCTTTGTCCAGAGAAGCCAGTCCTGTCTCCCTCTGACTCATGAGACCAAACAATCACCGTTCCCATGTCAGTTATAAAACCTTTTCCTCTGAGCCACATATCTGCTGTGTGTGTCACCACAGGCCATGTGGCCTCAGCTCTTTCCCCACTATGGTTCCTTCTTTATCACGGCTTCTTGACATTCCCCTCTCTTGCTTTTGAATTCAACCAGGTATGTTAAATTCCTTAAGTCTTAAAGCATTTGTACGCATTCAGAATGGGACGGAGGATTCCCATGTAAGCTCAGTGTACCGTCTTCATTGAAAGTCCTTGTCATCTAATAAGCGACAAAGCTGGGTTTCAAACCTAGGTATCCTGAACCTAAAACCAGGGGTAATTTTTTATTTTAACACATTTCTTCCAGAGCATCTCAACGAGGTTGAAAGACCTAGCCAAAGTGAATTTTAACAAAGAATAGAAGTAAACTCATGGAATGATTACGCCCCAAAGCTATTATAAGTTAAAACCATACATTTGAGAAGGTTTTAGAAAACCGCACGGAATGAAACTCTGCAGTCAATTAGGATATTCTAGAGGCTGCTCCTGACCTTCTGAAACTGGCATTGGAGGCAGCTGTGTGAACAGGGGTCTAGCCCAGCCTGGTAATCCCCATGTCCTTTCTGGCCATAGCAAGAAGGAATCACTTCGTGCAGGTGCTGATTCTCATATACAGATCATCTCCCCCCATCTGCCGGTGAACATAAACACACACATCCCCAGGGCAAAGCCAATAAGACGATGTTATGAGCATGGGCTTTGCTTTGGGAAGAAGTGAAGCTTGTCACGCAAGCTGGAATGTCTGCAGAAACAGGCTGCAGGAAAAAACAGGAGCCACAGACACTCCTAGAAAGAGGGGACTTTTGCCCTTTACCTGCCACAGTCCTCAGGTAGGCCGTCATGTTCTTTACACCAAATTGCCATGTACCTGGCAGCAGAATTTCATCACAGACACAGCTGGATTGTCCACAGTTTCCATCTCCACTCATGCTACCTCCTATGACGCAAGTAACTGAGTGGTGATTGAGTACTGATTGCACAATAACAATTCAGTTAACTGATCTGGCTGGAAGATGGAACCATTGGTTAAGTGAGTTTCCTCTTTCTAAATCATTTAAGAGGTTAGAACCTGTGTCTGAAATCCCCTTTATGCATATGCAGACATATAGATTGACTTAAATTAATAAACATTTATCAAGTACAAAATACAAAAGCTTGGGCGTTGGCACAAGCTTGGGTTTCCATCAAGGCTGTACATGTCGTTGGCTGCATGATCTTGGGGGAAGCTACTTAACTCCCGAGCCTTGGTTTCCTCACCTATAGATTGGGACGATAAGCCCCATTTCCTAGGATTATCGTGGGCATTATGTGAGGCCCCGGACACAGAATGTTTGGCATGGATCCTGACGTAGAATTCATGCTCACTAAGTAGCATCTATTATTGCTGTTATTATTATGGAACTGAACCCGTGTCACTGCCGAGGAGCCTCTCACAGCATGATGATCAGGGATAGACTCAGAGCAACCCACAACAAAAGTCACTTGGAGAAGGTGGGGCTGGAAAACAAAGCCAACGATTGGCCTAGAGATTTGCACAAGTGGACAAGTAATGACTGGTTCCTGGGCACCCTGGCTGGTGACTGAGCTCACGCTGCCTGAGTCAGTGCCCCGAAGCCCATGTGGTTCACTGTTGACAGAGAAGAGAATTCCTTGTCCCTATAAGATGCAAATCCCCAAGAGGTTCCCTTTAAGAGTCATTTTTGGACTGGCTGCTGTAACACAGCATTTGGAGCCAAGATTGTTTTCCTGTGCGATGACAGCTCAGTAAAAAGAATCATGGCCTGGAGTCTAGCTGAGGAGATTTAGACTGTTGTCATTTATGGAATTCCAGCTAACAAACTCTCAGCCAGCAGGACACGGTTTAGACAGATAGGGAGACATTTACTCTTAAGAAAAGCCACCCCCTCTTTGGCCTCTCCCGTCCCCCTTCCAGAGCCCCTGTCTGGTTTCCCACACACAGTGTTTGTTCCTCTGAGCATTGCTTCTCAGGAGGCTGGGAAAAAAAGGGATTCGGTTCTCCAAGGTTACCAAACTTATCTCTTCTCCTTGGCTGTACAAACAACTCGTGTGAAGGCCACCCAGGTTTCTGCAATTAAAGATAAACTCACAGAGAAGGGGATGGCCAAGGCTGTTTCATATTCTGCCAAGTTGAGGCTCACGTTGCCCCTGTGGGAGAATTCCCCTGCCGTTGCTAACCAAGCCAGCTGCCTGTCCACGGGGCAGGGGGTGTGGAGTGGGGCGCTAGAGTCCCAAGTCACTTTTCTGGCCTCTGCGCGATGTTCTGAGCACAGCCAGAGTCTGCTCGTGGACCCCAAGTTGAAAGTGATTTCACATTAGCAACAGAGATTCAAAGAGGGAAAATCCAATAAAACCTGAAGACCTGTAGCAGCCGTTCTCAGAGTCCCACCTGGACTCATGGCGCTGGCATTACCCGGGAAAGGGTTAGCAAGCCAATTCTTGGAACCCACCCCATTCCTGTCTACTGACTGAGAAACTCTGAGGATTCGGCCCCAGAAGTGGTTTAGAAAGCCCTCCAGGTGATTCTGACACATGTTATAGTTGAGAACCACCGGCTTCTGCAAACCCCGGCGATGGGAGTGAAGCAAACCATTCTAGAGTCTTATGAGAACCAAAGTGTGGCCAGACAGGTATGCCTGTACTAATTCCCACCTACCATTTCCCCCATAATGATATAAGAAAGGAGAGGCATGTGGAGGTAGGAGACATTTTGAACGGAGCAAATAGACGAGGGGGACACACCTGAGCCTATGTGAGTGGTGGTTAGTGTCTGTTTTCAGTTGCTCATTTATTAGTTAATCTTTTCAGTGGCATATTAAAGGGTTCTGTTTATCCTTCAGAAATAGCCATCGTCATGCACAGGATTCTCAAACTAGCAAGATGGGGAAATGATCCAGGACAGGCAAGGAAGCAGAGAGATCATCAGCACCACCAGTCCTGGAGGTCAGTACCAGAAGCCAGCAAATCCCAGTGATATGGTTCAGAGGAGAAGAGAAGATGGGCTGAAAAGGGAAGAGGAGCACAGAAATAAAATAGAAAGAGGACTGCATGTGAACGATCCCACCCCAACACGGCAGGGCCGGGGGCCAAAGGACAAACAGAGATTCATACACTGTACGTCTGAATTTTTGAAAGTTATAAATTAATTGTATATCAAGTGAACAGACTATTAAGTAAAACATGTAATATCCTCCTACTTTGACAGACATGTCTTCTTAGCAAACTGAAAGCCCAGGGCTGGTAAATTCAGTATTCTTGGACTCTTCAGAGCTCTCGAATGCAATCATGCAAGGAGAATGGGTACCCATCCTGGCCTCTGGTCCACGACTCCACTCCCTTTCTCTTCCCATCCTGGCTCAGTCCCCAGACCACCAGGGGCTTCATCCATACACACAGATAAGCTGCCAGTGAGTCCTGGCCCCATCCACACCCCCTTGTAAATAGCTCTTCTTGGCTACCACTCCCACCTAAGAGGAGCACCTCAGCAACAGAGGCTGGATCCAGGGAAGATGCCCATAAGGGCTCTGGAAAGACTCAGGGTCTCTGGGGCAGAGAATTCTGCCTGAATTCTTAGAGCCAGGTCTTGAAGTGCAGGCTCTAGGTGTGCGTGACCCCTTGGCTGGTGAATTCTTCATCCCTTGGGGAGGGGTAGGAAAACAAAAGCAGGTCCCTGGAAGCATGGGACCAGGACAGGGGCCGTCTTGCTCAGGGCTAAGGATGTGACAGAAAGGAAAGAGGAGGGAGAAGGGAGGAAATAGCAGGTGATAAAGACTTAGAAGACATCCCTCAAAAAGTGGCTTTTACTGTTACCCATATATGAGGGACCAGGTATTCTTCTGGGTATCAAGCTACGAGTCTTCCTCTAGACTGAAGGAACCACCCACACCGTGGAGAAAAGTGAGTGCCCGTGCCTGATTCGTGTTTTATTCCCCCACCTCCATTACTTCTCAGAGACTAGGGACACCTAATTTTCCTGTGATAATAACTCTAGATCCATAATAATTGCCTATACTGCACACTGGGGGCAAGGGAGGAAGGAAGTTATGATCACAGACCAGAAATTTCTCTGGGTGAGACAAAGGAGTATTTCATTAGATAAACAACTGAAAAGCAAGATTACACAGACAACTGGTAACTTGATGCAGCATTTTGGGCTTTGTGTGGTGGGTTGGTTACTAAGCTTCTGATGTTGCAAAATTTTCATTTGTGAACGTTTCTATGGGCAACTGTTTTGATGTAGATTACTTGAGTTTTGTTGTTTGCTGTTTAGCAGACATGAAATATGATGCATTTTCTCAGGGAATATTTCATTTCCTGGAGCTGGAAGTGCAGCGGGCTTAGGGGAACTGCTCCATTTCTGAGCCATGTGCTCATAGTACTGAGGGCCAGGGCAACCTTGATCACAACATTCTCGTGCTTTCCAAACCATTCTTTAAAGTATTGTTTCTTGGGAGAAAAAAATACTTTTTAAGCATAAAACGAACAGAAGGAATCACAAAGGAAAAATTGATAGAAAAGCATCGTGCAAAACATTTAAAAGGCGAACAGCACACTGAGAAATAGATATGCAGCAGATATAGCAAAAGGAACAGTTATTAATATATTAAAAACTTACACATATTTTTAAAAATCATTAATGTTCCAATTTTTAAAAGAGTGGTAGAACATTCCCAAAAGAAAAATTATAATGACTGAAAAATATATTAAAATATTCAAAGGAACGTACATAAGATGAAAGTGAGATATGTTAATTGATATAACTTTTCTGGATGTAGCTTTCCAAATGTGTCAAGAGCCTTAAAAAATGTCCATGGTCTTGACCTTGGCAACTCTGTCCTAAGAACATGCTAGAGATGTGGGAAGATATTGATATAAATAGGTGATCTGTGCAGCAGTATCTGCAGTAGAATTAAAACAAAAAAAACAAAAACAAAACACCCCGTCTCTTCTCCCGTCACAGTTCACCTGTGCTCTAGAACTTACACTCTGGCCCAACTCCCTGGGGCTTTCATTGCTTCGATTATTCCCTCTCTCTCCTTTATCATCAGTCTCTCTCTAGTGGATATATCCCATCAGCATACCAATACGCTCAGTATCTCTCGAATTTTTAAATCCTTTTTTGTCCCCACATCTCCATCTGCTACAACTCCATTCCTCTGCTTCCCTTCAGAGGGAAACTCAAAAGAATTATCCCCACACACTCCCTTCACGTCCTCGCCTCCCATGAATTCACTTGCTCTCTCCTGTCAACATGAACGCCATCACTCCAAGTCCAACGAGCTCTTTACATTCCTGTTTTTAAACTCTCAACAGCATTGCACGTGGTTAGCCACTCCCTTTTGTGTCTTTCCTTGGCTTCCAGGGCACCAGTCTCCTGTTTTTCCTCTTACCTCACTGGCCACTCCTTACCAGGCTGCTTTCCTGAATCTTTCTTCTCCATCTGCCTTTTAAAGAATAGCGTTCCTTGGGGTTCACCTCAGAACATCTCGTCTACCCATGTTTATTGCCTTAGGTGTTCTCATCTAATCTCATGGCTTCTGATGCCGTTTTAAGTGGCTCCAAAATTTATGTTTCTGCCTTGAACTTTTCCGATAGCCAACCTCTTAACTGATATTAACACTTGTATATCTCAGCCATCTCAAACTTTCCATATCTAAAACAGACCTCTTAATCCCATCTCCTCTCTCCAAAATACCAGATCTCCCTCTGCCATCCCCATTTCCTTAATCACCACCACCCATCGGCTCAGTTATTAAAACCAGATGATTGCATGACATCCCTGACTCCTCCCACCCCTCACCCTGTACATCCAAACAAGCAACAAATCTTGTTGGTCCTCTTTCCAAAATATGTCTTTCTTGCCTCTCAACCACCACTGCCACCCCCTTCATCCCAGTCACTACTTCCTTTACTAAATCCGTTGTCCCCTAAATGGCCTTTCTTCTTCTACACTTGCTGCTACCTCTACAATCCTTTCTTTAAGCAACACCAGGATTTTAAAAATGCAAAGCAGATCATGGCTCCCTATTTCACTTAGAATATTTCCCAAATTCTTACAGTGAATTGCTAAACTGGGCATGAGCCAACTCCTACCTACTCGTCTGACTTTATCTCATAGCACTTGCCTCCATGCTCACTCCAATCCTGTCCACTCTTCCCCTCCTACTTTCTGGAACAGATTTATGTGCATGTGCCCACACAGCAGTGTTCTCAACTGCAGTCAGTGGTAAGACACGAAATGTAAGCTTTGAAGGACAGGAAGCCAATTTATTTTGAAACTCATTAGTTTATGAACATACATGTTAAATTTTGCAACTGATCTCAAATTCCACACCAGTTAGGAATTATTTGGGGCTAAAATAACAGTAGCATAAATAATATACAGGTTTTTTTTTTCTCTCTCATGTAACATGAAGTCCTGAGGTAGGCAATCTAAAGCTGATGGGCATCCACGTAATGTCATCCATGCCCTGGGTGTCTTCTGTTTTTCACACCTTTACCTTATATGGGGCTTCCAACGTCAAGGTCATCTCCTAGTCTCATTCCAGTCATCATGTTGACATTCCAGAAGAGAGGAAGAAAATTGTTGGAATTCCTTTTGCGACTAATGAAGTAGTATCTTTGAAAAAGAAAAACATTAAGATAGATCATCTTCCCATGATTTCTCACAAATAATTTCCTGGGAAGAAAAAGAGGGAAAGTTAAATTGAGGGTAAAGGAAATACATTCCTTTCTACCAAGGACAAAGGAATCTCGAATTGAGAGAAGGAAGAACGAGAGCTAACATTTTTAGCATCTGTACTGTGTACCAGGAATTTTATTTTACAATATCTCAAAACACCTTTTTAGGATAGGTGTGTGTTATGGGCTGAACTGTGTCTCCTCAAAATTACTATGTTGAAGCCCTAACCTGCAGTACCTAATCCAATATGACTGGTGTCCTTGTAAGAAGAGGAGATTAGGACACATGCACAGAAGGAAGATCATGAAGACACAGGGAGGAGACGGCCATCTAAAGCCAAGGAGCGGGGCTTCCCTGGCGGCGCAGTGGTTGGGAGTCCGCCTGCCGATGCAGGGGACGCAGGTTCGTGCCCCGGTCCGGGAAGATCCCACATGCCGCGGAGCGGCTGGGCCCGTGAGCCATGGCCGCTGAGCCTGCGCGTCCGGAGCCTGTGCTCCGCAACGGGAGAGGCCACAACAGTGAGAGGCCCGCGTCCTGCAAAACAAAACAAAACAAAACAAAAAAAAACGGCTGTTCTTAGATTCAGAGCAAAGACGACCCCCATCTCCAAGAAACTGGGAAGCACTTGGATAAAATATGAGACCCCTAGGCAGAGATCTGAGAAGACATAGTCTGAGATTAAGAAGTGCTTACGGATTTTCAAAAATTAGCAAATTCAAGATGCAGTGGAGGCAATAGAGGTAATACACAGCCAGCCAGATACTGAAATAATAACTGAGAATTAGGAGCAATTTGTCCACTATTCACAGGGAAAGGATAAAGAAAATTACACATTGGGCCACCTAAAAGATACACAGAGGAGAAGTGGAGGAAGAAAATTTTTTTCCAGGAAAGAACAGTAATCATGTTCCTGCAGAATGACTTGAGACTTCTAATCAAAAGGTTACAAATTATTTGGGAAAAGAAGATCCACACATAGGCATACCCTGGTGAGTGTAAACACTCAAACTTTGAATTTAAAAACTATGGAAACCCACAAATGTATATACAGCTATAAAAAATAAATTACCTTCAAAATAAATTAGAGTATCAGTTTCCTGTAGTACTAAATCACAAACGTTAAGAGAGTCAGATAAAGGCTCTGAATTCTGACAAATAATTAGAACAAATAGGGTAACTTGATAATGTGGTTGCTTACAAAATGAATCATCAAAAATAAATATCTTTTCCTGTTCTGGACAATATGGCAAAGTAAACTCAATTCTGGAAAATGCTGGGAAGTGACAGGAAAATCCAGGACCCCAGAGCCTAACATAAAACCAAAGAGAAACCCGTGGAGAGGTACACGATGGTTGGGTCTGGACTGAGGATTTGGCAGAGAGACTGGGAATCACCCACAGGGCAGGAATCCTAGTGTTTGCTCTTTCTGTGATCCCACTTTGCCTTGGGCAGCTCAATGCCTACCTTACTGCCCCTGTGGGACAAGAAGCGTCAACCTCAGCCCAATGCCAGCTGTATCCGTTGGGGGTGACGGGGCAGCACCACGGCAACATCGCGGGGTACCTGAGCGGAAATGGAGAAGAGCCAGCGCAGGCATGCTGGCCAGCCCCCGACAGTGTCCCCTCCCACAGATCAGTTACGTAACACTACACGATCCTGCCTGCACAGAAGGCCAATTGTGTCTCCACGGAACCATAATGAACACACTCATTGTTTCCTTACAAATAAATCCCAAGAACCTGTGTCATCTAGCAGTTTCTTTCTTCAACTTAGGATGTCTGCTGGATTTCATCTGTGGTGGAAAATGTGTATCAGGAGGGATGCTCGCTATTCACCTGTAAGGGGCTGTTTCACTTGATTAAGTGGAAGCGAGAAGTTTTCCCTCCGTGATGTTCACAATACCTACTGTCACACCACATACACACATGCGCCACACACACATTCACCACCATCACCACCACCCCTACCCCAGCCCATGCTACACACATGCCACACCACACCATACACACGCACACACTTGCTTCTCATTTGAAGATTCTATTTGTCTCCGTCATAAACCAATGACTCTTCCAACATTTTTAAGCTAGTGGATAGCCCTGGGACCGATCAACATTCACTCATAGTTACTAACGAGAACAGAGAAAGGGTTTTAGGTGAATATAAGAGGAGAAGAGTGTCGCCAGGGAGTCACTGTTTCTTCAGCTTGTGTTATGCTTCTTAGGGAGCAAAAGGTCGCCCCTGCCGACCGTGAAGATGGTTCAGCGCCTTCCTGAATCTCTACTCCCCCACGCCACACACACACTTTTGGATTCACTCCCTCTCACATCCTGCTGTAAAATATTTCTGAAGGCTGAGCCATCCCTCCCTTACAATATGTCTGTCAAGTCAGTTTGCTTAAGAGCAGCGCTTGGTTAGTGGTTTCTCCAGGGTGTCTCCCTCCCACTGGCCCGGAGGAGAATGAAGAAGATGGATGAGTTGGGAAGGAGCAAGGGGGACAATCTTCTCCCTCTGGCATTGGCCCGCCAACTTTTCCCAGGTCCGCAAGAATCATGGCGGATGCTCCCATGTCCCTATTGGAAGGGCCCCAAGGCAATGGTGCTGGCTGGATCCAGTGCCTCGGTGAGGATCTGGACCCCCACTGGAAGGGGGGTTGGGGGAAACTCAGCCCCAAAGTTGGCTGGATCATTCAGGAAATAGCAGAGCTGCCAGGGCTGGCAGGGGGCAGTCTCCCTTTGACCTCTGTCCTAGCACACCCAGTTCTTAGCCAGAACCCATCCAACCTCTGAGCTGCTCCTATAGTTATCTCAAGGAGAGAGAAGGGCGGCAGGTGGGGAGGGTTGGAGGGCAGATGTTCTAAGAATCAGCACAGTATTTAATCAAAGCTTTTTATTTTTTTGGCTTTATTTCTCAGGATTGTCATCCGAGACCATAGCATTTAGGAATCCGGAGAACCCCAAATTGTGCTCTGCCCTTCTTCCATTTGGCCAGGCTCCAGTTGGATTTTCCTAAGCCTCATGTTTGGAATGATGAGGACATTTTTCCATAGGGATGGTGTCATATGTTAGGGTCAGGTGCCGAGGACACCCAAAAGCCTATGTAATTTGTGATGCTTTTTAGCTTGCAGGCTGACTCTTGGAACAAAACCTGCCAGCCACATGGGCCAGGACAGAGTGAAAGCAGGACCACCACAGCCTGGGTTCTAACCCCAGCTCTTTGCTTGTTAGCAGTGAGACCCTGGTCCCAAAACCTGATCTCACTCTGTCCCAGCTTTATCCCTAAAATGAGGACAATAATAGGATCGACCACCTCGGGTCATTGTGCAGATTAAATGAGATACCACGAGTAAAATGGTTAGCATGGTTCCTAAGTCACTGTAAATACTTAAAGGATTTTGATACTTTAATATTCAACAAGTATTGATCGAGCATGGCCAGGCACTGTGCTGGGTGCTGGGATACGGTGTGAGCGAAGATGAAAAATCAAAACCCTCTCCCTTGCTCTGCTGCCTCTCAGGCCTTGGGTGCAGGGATGTCTGGTTGGTACGGGTCCAGGCGAGCGGATGAGAACATTTAAGGGGTGAGGACCTCTGTCAGGCCAGCTCCTGGACACCTCTATGTCCTAGACTGACTCTCCATCACTTTGTTTCCTACTCAGGGCTTCCGGGTGCATCTGCCCATCTCCCTGTTGCTTTGTCTAGGTCCACCTCTCCCTTCCTGGGTGATTGTCAAGTTAAACAGAGTCTCCTGCTTCCCCTCACTCCCCTGTCTCTGGCAGGCAGTGTTCAAGAGATGTTTTTCTGCTTGGTAACAACAAAAAGGGCACACTCCCAGGCTCACGAAAGCCTTCTCCTCATTGCCCTCACCCCCGCCAAGCTGCGGTGGGTCTGCAATGAGGCCCAGGCAAAAGCATTTTTCAGAAGATCCCTGGCGATTCTGATGATCAGACAGATTCTAGTAGGCTCAGAGGGACGCCCAGCTCCCTGAGACCGCTGGGCCCTGCAGTCCGAGGACACCACCACCACAGGTGTGTGCAGAGTGAAGCCAGGCAGACCACAGCCGCGAGGGCCTTCCTCCCATCCGTCCCCTCGGTCAAGGCCACCGGGGAGAGGGGACAGCAGGAAAGGTGGCAGGACCCCTTTAAGCAGATGGTGGGGTACATGGGGAGGAAGAAAGAGGAGGAAATCCCACAGCTGATGGGGAGGGTGAAGAATGCCTTTGGTCACAGGGCTGCCCCAGCCATTCTCAAGATCCCAAGTGACCTCCAGCCTCTCAGGACTGCCTGCAAATCAACTCACATAAGCCAGACACTGCCTGTGTGTTGGAAACTGCCTTAAAACATTTTCCAGTCAAAAGTTCTGCCCCTTTCTTTTTTAAGTCCCAGGACCCCAACCCTCCTGGCAGATCCCGAGGGAAACAAGTTACTGCAGAAGAGTGAGCTCTGTGCCCTGGCCTCTCCACCTGCTGGCCTGCAGCTGGCCCTCCATGAGCGGGGCTGTTGTTATTGCCCCGGGGACCGTCACGGGCCCCCTACCCCCGCCTCTCCCGGCAGGTGTGCCAGAGAGGCAGCAGGAGTCTGGAAAAGACAGAGCTCTGGACCTCGAAGCTGATCCAAGCTACATTCTTATGAAGAGTTATTAACTGATATTCAGTTACAGGATCATGGGCGGAACAAAGAATGAGGCCCAGTGCAGCCGAAAACCATATGGCCTTGAAGGGTGCACACACCTGCCAGAGAACGGGCAGGCCTGCCTAGAAACCGCCATCAATTCTAGGAAAGCCATACAGTTCCGACTTGCTTCATGGCACTTTCTAATTAGTTGTGCACTGAGTTTTCTCCACTTCCTTATAAAGGCCTGTGCCCCCTCTCCCACGGCCCGGGACATGTGGGGAGGAGGTTCCCACCCAGACTCCCAGCCCTCAGGCAGACCACAGAAGACCTTACAGACAGGAAGATAGCATTTACCTCTGGATCGAAAGCAAAAATAGAAAGGAGACTCTTAGGAAGTTATCATGAAGAAATAATCCCAAAGGGAAAAAGTAGAGTGCTTCCCTCTAACAGCAAGAAGCTGGAAGCCATTCATACTGATTAAGTGTAGGAAAATGGTTACATCAATTATGTGCATTATATTCACCCAATGGGATGAGTAAGCAAAGAGTAGAAAGATAAACGCAGATGCTACGTGATGACATGGAAGAAGGCTTCCCGTATAATGTTCAGTTTAAAAAAAAGTTGATGCAAAAGGTCTCTCTGCTATAATTATGCCGGTAAAGTTACACATTCATGTGGCTCTGAGCAGAGGGTGACTGAAAAACTGAAAACAGCTTGGTTGCTTGTGATGGTGGGATCGGGGACGGTTCTTCTTGCCTTTGACTTAGAATTCTGTTAATGCTTTTGTGATGTTTGCGTAACGCACGCCTAAAAATGCTTTTGTGATGTTTGCGTAATGCACACTTAGAACTAAAAGGAAAAGGAAAATAAAAGTAACGAATATCGGTTTTAAAAAGCGTGGGAGGGGGCAGAAGAGAAAAACAGACAATGTGGCGTCCGAGCCAAACCTACACCAAAGGTTCCCAGAATACAGCCACGTGAAGCGACTTTTGTGAAGAAGAGTTCATTTTCACCACTGCTCATCCCTCTAGGAAAGAAGAAAAATGAAGAGTGCTTGGAAGAGAGCAGAGGTTTCCACAGGCTTCTTCTTGGCCGGTAGAGATGCTGACGTCACAGGTTGGCAGTTCCCAGGGTGAGGCTCTGCCTGGGTTTACTCCACTGAACCTGCGTGATGTGAGCTTGTCACGGAGATCAACGTCAACCGAACGCAGAACGAGGCTTCCGGTACCTGGGTACATGAACGCACCCCCAACAGCTGCTGGGAAAACGCAGAGGAGATTTGTGAAGAATTCCCAGGAAACAGCGCTCGGCGCCCCTCCCAGGCTGGGCCCCCCTGCTCTGGGGCCAGCTCCCCGGTGCTTTGCCAGAAGGCTTGGCCACCAGCCCCCTGGCTACTGGAATGGCCGAGCTGACTGTGCCCGGCCCCCAGCCCACACTGTGCTTTGCAAAAGGAATTACCTTGTAGCAACTCAGGACTTTACTCTTGGTCAAGGAAAATATACATTTCTACTGTCTTTGGATTCACATGCATTCAGAGTCAGGGGCCGGTCACTCCTCCTAAACTTGAGGCCTGAATAAATATGTCTTGTATTTAATATTCAACAGACTCATCACAGCGGGGAAACTCATCTTGGGCTAGGTTTCCATTCTTTCCCACTCTGGGGGTGAGCGTAGGTCTCGGAGGAAGTGTTTGTGCACTCAGAGGAGGAGGACAGAGTGTGTGGGAAGGGTCAGGGAAAGCGTCCCCCTCTGTGCTTCAGAGGATGAGACAAGCTTGCAAAATATCTCATCTTCCAGTCCCAGAAGGGAGGCGGCTGCACCGAGTAATATTTCCAGTTAAGGGAAACACGTGGACGTTCAAGGAACAGCCTGGAACAATCAGGGTTATAATTCCTGGCTGCAGCAAACGGAAGGGAGAGAGCAGGAGTCAACTAAGAGTAATTAGGCAATCAGTGAACCCAGCTCAGGACCTGATAACATAAAAATGTCTTAGGGCCACGCTGCATGGAACGCAGCTTCTATATCTGAGAAGCGTTCAGACTTTGCCCTCTTAGGAGGCAACTCAAAGCTTGTAAGTTACACCTGTGATTCTCACACAGCTCTTCTGGCCAGTGCGCTTGCTGCCTGCCCCCTGCCCTGCACTTTGTAACTGCCATTTGTATGTCTTCTTTTGAGGAATTGGCCTCTTGGCGCTTCCAGGATGCTTTAGAGACTGTGAAAATAGTTTTACCAGTTGCTGCATCCTGGTCACTCAAGGATGAGATGAAGTCTGGGGGCAGTTAACACTCCCTGGAGAAATGAATCTGCGAGAGGAAAGTCTTTCTTAAGCCCTACAAGATTCTCTGCTTTCAAGCATCTTGGGTGTTTTAAAAACCTCTCCCTCGCTCTCTGGTCGTGGCATTTATCTTCGTGTTTCAGCAGACAGATGGGAGACATGACATGCATGGGGATTTCCACTGGAAGTAGGTCCAAAGGAAGAAGTCCTGCATTCCCAGAATACATTGCTCTCTCCTGCCCTGTGGTCAAATCTTCCCAAACTCTTGCATCTTGCAGCTGAGCAACATGAAGGGAAAAAAAAAAAGAAGAAAACTAGGAAAATCAAATGTAAACACACAATAGATTTTATTTACCCTTTCTCAAGTGGAGATTGAGTCCTACACTTGGCAACATTAAGTCGTACAAAAGAAACAGACTCCCTGGTCCTGGACCTTAGGACTGTCACAGATGTGCTGGCATTCGGAAAACACTCCTACCCTTCAGCTGAAATGCATGCCCCGCCCCTGTTTCCAAACAGCCAACTCCTGCCTATTGCCTCAAGGTCAATGCCCTGTCCTCCACGAAGCTTTCCCTGATATTCCACTCCCACGGGTATCAGAGATGTCACTGTGTAAATGCACAGACACTGGAGCCAGACACACTGTGTTCACATCTCAACTGCCACTTGGCATCTGTGCAACCATGGGCAAGTTGCTCAACCTCTCTGTGCCCCAGTCTCCTTACCTACAAAACGGGGATACAAATAGCATCTACTTCATAGCTTTATTAATTAAATGTGTCAATACGTGTGAAGCTCTTACAAGAATGCCTCCCATACAGTGATCACCTAATAAGTATTAAATTATTACCCTCCCGACCATGTTTTATTTTTCACAGAATTATCCTGATGCTCTCTAGTGGCACACCCATTTTTGTGTTTTTTTTTTTTCTTCTTTTTTTGCCTTGGATTCGTCTTAGTTGAACCATATCTTCTGTCCTATAAGGAAAGATCTGGGGCCCTGTTTTCTTTTTTTCATTCCTTAAACTCACCTGGTAGCAAAGAAGGATTGGCTATTAAGTGAAAGGATAATGAGAGACAGAAACACGAGAGCAAATCACTATATTGTACCAAGCTATGTATCCTTCCTGCCTGCCGGGATCCTGCTGCAGAGAAGGGAAAGCGAAGGAAACATCATAGAGGGTCGACTACTGAGCAGAGTATGTAAGAAGAGAAAGACATGAAATAAAGAGAGGGGAAAAGACCCCAGGTAGTCCAGGCTGGGGAATGACATGTGGGAAGAAGTGTGTGTATACAGCACGTATTCTTTCCAATATTCATATAACATATATGTGCTGAGCTTACCATGTGCTGGAAACAAGGGAGGAGGTTGGGGCAATGGTGGAAAAAAATTCGACAAAGCTCTAACCTCAGGGGGCGCTGTGACTTTGGGGGAAAAAATCCCCTTTGGCATCCAAGTAACCACGTCTTCTGTGTCTCCCCAGGTGCTGCCCTCTATCCCGCCCAGTTCCTTCCAAAGCAACTCTCTTTTTGCCAAGGCGAGAGGAGGACAAACCCAGGGCCCCTGCACTGCCCACCAGTGCCCTCCCTCTCAGTGGCACCTGCTGCCCCCCTCAACCTGCACTCCCTACCACCTCCGCCCCCCGGAAGCCACTCCCTAGCCCCTAGCCCCGTGCCCCATTCTCCCACACGGGCAGTGCAGCATCCCCGCAGGCCCCCTCATCTGCCGGTCCCTCCCCTGCTGCAGTGAGGCGAGCATTCCCAACAGGAGCCTCTTGCCTGCTCTCCCTCTACGCCCAGTCAGGGGGAAGGGCCCCTGCACTCTGACCCACTCATGAAGCCAGGGTTGGGGGAGAGCAGCCCAGGTGGGTTTGAGCATCTGCAGCACTTCAGCAATGGCCTGGACACCCGGAGAATCAGAACTAATGAGAACTCCACAGATGGTCTGGCTGAAGGGGTGTGGCACATTCACTCCAAAATATGCCACTCTGGCATAAGGAGTATTTTGAGCTGAAGACAATCGAGAAGGAGGAGACACAAGGAAAATTCTCAGCCCTCCCCCTCTTTACCAGGAAGGGCAGGAAGATTCCTAATCACCACAGACAATTCCAGCCTCTTATCACCCCACAGACTACACCAGAGGCAGCTACATAACAAACCTCCTTAAAAACAACGCATCTTCTGTTACTTTCCCCTATATATTTACCTTCCCAGAGTTTGCTGCCCCTCAAGGCCTAAAGCCCTTTTTGTCTTGTCATTTCTCTACAAACTTATTGTTCTTTTGTTAAGATGCTCCATAACCCAAGTTCTAACCAGCCCTTTGAGTTACTCGCCACTGAGGCCTCCCACGGGTACGCTCAGATGCACACATTAATAAACTTCTGATTGATTTTCTCCTGTTAATCTGTCCTTTGTTGTTCTAATTTGCAAAGCCCCAGCCAATGAACCTAAGATGGGAAGAGAGAAGAATTGTCTTTCCTCCCCTAGAAGCCCCTCAATTTAGAAATGTGAAAAAGGAAACTTGGGGATTACAGGACCTGCCTCACAGCACACAGCACGTTTGCTGCAAAGCTAAGGCCGGCAGCCAGGCTCTTTGCATGTCTTTATCCTGTGGGAAATGCCACTTCCCAATTCAGATGCTGTTGTTTTCTTCATCTCTCTGATCTCATTTCCCTTATTGAAATTATGTTGGCTTTTCATAAGTAAAATTGTCAAAAGCACTTAGAAACTCTGTTGACCGTGACCCACAGGAGGAAATAAATTCTTACCATGACCCAGTATACATTCATAATGTGGAGCTGAACCAAAGTGTCCATGATATAGGACTTACACTCACTAACTGGGACACACAGTAATATTTCCTATTGTTTGAAAATGCTGGTTGGGTCCAGCACTGAATTCATGACAGACAATTTGAACACCATTGACTTAGGAAGGATCTCTGTGTGGGAACCATGCAAAAGCAGACACCGAGATGAGGACTTGTGTGCAGGTAACGACTTGGGAGGTGAGTCCAGGAAACACACCTGAGGGGGTGGGGAGGTGAGAAGGGAAGGGAGGAGAGCCGCAGGTCCCTTCCTTAGGCACATGGGGACTTCTGGCACTATGATGCTCTGAGGAACGTTTAGAATGCATCCCAGAACTCTCCCAGCAGAGCTGGGGAGCCTGGCTTGCTTACCCATTACTGAGGATTATTGAGGATTTCCCTGGGAATATTAAACCTGTGAGACTTCGCACTGCTCTGGGAAGGCTGAGATGCATCTTTGGTACCACAGAGAGCCCTCGGGCAGGAGGAAGCCAAGAAAAGCAGAGCGTGTAGGTGCTTGATGTGGGCTGCAGTGAGCTCAGAGGTGAGTGGAGGGAGGCGACGTGGAGTGGAGAGACATAGCACCTGCCACAGAAAGCGCTGTGGTGTCTGGGGCTCTTGTGATCTCCCCATAAACCATCCCAACTAGATTCCAAAATGAAAAAGCAACAAGAAAAAACAAACAAACAACAACAACAAGAAAGCCAAGTTAAGAGGAAAGAAAATGTTAACAAAGAGAGATGCTGTGAGATTCAGACCCAGGGAAAATACAAAGCACGCCCTTCTCATTTTTCACTTAATTGTAATATCACTGACATAAAGAAAAGGCAAGGAGAAAATCGACTGCCATCTGTAATCAAACCGTGTAGCGCACTGGCTGCTTGAAATGTTATGATCTAATGTCTGTGACGATAAATCCAGACATTTGTGGCATAAAGATTTCGCCTACAGATTTTTCTTTGTCTCTGTTGGATGTTCTACCCACACTCCAGCGGTGGAGGTCCCACAGCTAAGCACCTCCATGATGCTGGAGGCTGCAGAGTGACCCACAAAGCCAAACAGAAGGCACTAGTAGATTTACAACCTAAAAGGGGTTTGAGGGCTTTGACTCCGTGTAATTACTAATTGTCATCATAATACAAATATGTCTGAAGAGACAAGTCCAAGGGACAAGTGGGTTTTCACCAAGGACTGAGTCCTCGCCATCATTGATCAAAGATACATTTCAGATTTCCCGGCTGGCATGTTGACACCGCCGCATGTGCAGTCCATCTGGAACACACGGTCAGTGCAGGCAGACGGGCTGCGGGGCCGCTGGGGAAAGAGACCTGGGCGCTTGGCATGCTTCTGCCCGTAGCTGTGTGACCCTGGACGGGTTGCTTAAGTTCTCTGAACTTGTTTCCTCCGAATCGTGAAAGCACTTTGAAGAGTAAGAAAGGGCAACGTCATAATCCCTATAAGGGATCAAAACAGAGAATTGCATCTTCTCCTAATTGCATAACTTGGGATAGCCCACTTGCTCACTGCCCGGACCCTTTCATCCCATTTTCAGATGCGAACACTATACAAATAAAAGCAAATATCAGAAGCGCGAGAGTGGCATGGACATATATACCCTACCAAACGTAAGGTAGATAGATAGCTAGTGGGAAGCAGCCGCATAGCACAGGGAGGTCAGCTCGGTGCTTCGTGACCGCCTGGAGGGGTGGGATAGGGAGGGTGGGAGGGAGGGAGACGCAAGAGGGAAGAGATATGGGAACATATGTACATGTATAACTGATTCACTTTGTTATAAAGCAGAAACTAACACACCATTGTAAAGCAATTATACTCCCATAAAGATGTAAAAAAAAAAAAAGCAAATGTCAGTTTATTCAAAGGGATTTCTCTTTATCTTGCTTTAAGCTCCATACCAGGTCCGAACAAATCAATGTGCTCCCCTTTTATCCTTATTTCTTACCTCACTGCCATCGTCTTTTACCATAGCGCACTTATTGAGCACCTACAGTGTACAGAGCATTGTGCTAAGTAATCAGTGGGGATTCCAGGGCTCATAGTCATGGCTCTCAACAGGATTTTATTGACAGATAAAAATCATATGTGTACGTAGAGACACAACAACATGAGGTATCACATGCTGAGGCCCGGATGAGTGGCCTGCGCAGCTGGTGCGACTGGAGGTCAGAAATGCCCTCCTCGTATGTAAAGCCAATACCTTGTGCTTTGAACCCCATTTCCTTCCACACCTGTAGGTACCACATCCCATCAACCATCCCTTATCCTCCCATTATACACAACCAGTTCCTCTCACTGGATGCTTCCCATCAGATCTGCAAGAGGTTCAAGTATTCTCCATTCAAAACAAAATCCTCTCTGGGCTCCTTCTTGCCCTACCCTCTACCCAGGCAACCACCATTTTCAGGCTAACATCTCAAAAGAGTCACCCACACTCACTCTCTCCATTCCTTCCCTTATCACTCCCCGCCTCACCCTCTTCCAACCCAACTGCCACTCAGAAACAGTTGTCAGTAGGGTTACCAGTACCTCCGTGCTCTGTGAAACCCAAGGAGGGCTTTGCCCTCCTCGTCCTGACTTCAGCTGACTTTGACACGTTTGCTCACTCTCCCCCTTTCATTCTTAAATAAGCTTTTTCATTGACATAGAATATAATTTAGAAAAGTGCAAAAATCACGACTATACACGTTTACGAAGTGAACACGCCCTTATAACGACCATTTAGATAAAGAGAACGTCACCGGTACCCTAGAAGCCTCCCCCCGCCTTGGCGCCCCCTTCCTGGTTACTAAGAGGCCAGCACTAGCAGTGGATGCTGTGTGGGAGTCACCCAGAACCCCCCAGATGGGAAGCAGTCATACCCCCAGCTACCGGGAGTCTTAGTGGCCAACAGCTCTCAGCCTCCCCCTCCAAGACTTCCGAGGGATAAGGGGAGCCTTATCCAAGCTCATACACCCTCCCGGGGGGGCAACCCACATCCACTGACTGGTTGATGTCGGAGTATAAAGACCTGGCCCCTCATCCCAATTCAATATAGCTCTGAAGGGCCGTAGCAGTTCCAGAGCCCCGCTCTAGGTCAGCCGACGTCTTTGCTGTGACGCCATCACTGTTCCCCTTGTCCTTCTGCCCGCTCCACCTCCTTCACCCCCTCACAGGGGCTGATGTTAACTCCCCGGGTACTCCCCCCAAACTTCTGCGCACAAATCTCGCTTCCTGGGGCCCCCAAGCTGTGATACCACCCGCCTAGCTTCCAACATCGTGGCTTATTCCACGTGATTTTGAACTTTAGAATGAATGGAATCACATGACATGTCCTCTTTTGTGTCTGTTTTTTTGTTCAGCATTATGTCCGTGGGGTTTACACGTCATTGTGTACAACCATACTTTTCTCTGTTTTTATTGTGGTGCAGTATTCTTGAAATAAATGCACCACAGTAATCTATGTTGCTTTTCTTGTTGATGGCATTTCAGGTCTTTTCTAATTTTTGGTTCTTATGAATAATGCTGCAATGGCCATTTGTGTGGGTGTCTTTTGGTGCACATATGGAAGAAATTCTATTGGGTATATACCGAGAGGTGTCATTTCTGTTCTGTAAGGTGTATGTGTGCTCTGTTCTACTGGAGAGTACTAAGGGGTATACAAAGTATTTGTACCAGTTTATAGTCCAATTAGCAGAGCATGAGAGCTCCAGTTGGTTATGCTACTTGGAAGTTTACAGAAAAAGTTGGCTGATCCCTGATCTAAGCCGAAGAACGAGAGGGACAAAAACAAAGTACTAAGACAGAAAAGTACCGATATGTCATCAAGAAAATGTAAGAACACCAGTGTGTCTAGGTAGATAAGACTGGGTAGAAAAATATAGTTTATGTCAGAGACTGGCAAAATGTTCCATAAAGGGCCAGATAGTAATTTTGGGCTTTGCAGACCTTATGGTCTCCGTTTCAACTACTCTGCTCTGCCGTCCTAGATCAAAAGCAGCCAATGAGTAAGAAAACTGAGAGTGGATATATGCCAATAAAACTTTATTTTGGGGCACTGACCTTTGAATTTTATATCATTTTCACAAAATATTATTCTTCTCTTGATTGGAAAAAAATCATTAAAAATTATAAAAATGATTCTTATGTCATGAGGTAAACAAGGCAGGGATGGAGCCAGATATGGCCCACGGGCTGGCGTTTGCTGACCCTTTTTGTAGCTCGTGGAGACCTAAATAAAAAATCAGAACTCTATTTGGTCAACACGTTTGGGATTTTTGAGGAGGGGTATGATGTGTAAAAATCAGCATTTCAGGAAAATTCAGGTGGCATCAATATTTAGTGTGAATTGGAGAGCTTGGAGGTGGGCCAGCAGGTAAGAGGTGGCCTAGGTAACCTAGTAAGGTCTAGTGAGGATCTGGACCTCGCGGTGGAGGTGGGTGGCCAGGTGGGTAATGAAAGAGACAGGGTGTGCGCAGGAAGGCATTAGGAAGGAGTAAGAAAAGGGCCTGATAACTGATGTGAGAGAAAGAATGAAGAGTCAGTGCCTGACACCAGGGTCTTAGGTGTGGGAGGCTGGAAGGCTGGGAGTCTGATGTGAAATTGTGGAGGGACAGTAGGGCTCAGTATTGAGGGCACAGGAACCGATGCCAAGTGCTGGAGTCTAAAACCTGGCTTCCTAACCCACTAGATGTAATCACTCTGCTTCCTCCCCTAAAATGGGACTAATAGGAGCACCTACTTATTGAGTTTGTTATGAGGATTAAATGACTTGACATCTAAAGTGCTTAGAACAGCGGCTAGCACGTAGCATACATGAACAAGTGCTAGCTTTTATTATTAACCGCAGTCTCATTTTTAAAAAATCACACACACAAAATTTTAAAGCTAGAAAGCAAATTTAAGGGAAAAAGTGAGATCTGGTTTTAGATGGGTGAATTTCACCTCACTCTGGGCAGCAGACAGAACACTGAGAATGAAGTCTCAGAAAGGTCAAGGGAAGTGCTAGAGACATGCGTTCATATAGATGCAGATGTGTGCTCATGGAGAAAGCAACTTGACTCCATGGGAGCAGATGAGAATGCTGGAAGGTCCAAAATGGAAATATAAAAATACATACTGTGGTCAAGACCTCAAGCTCTGGAGGGGAGTTCCCTGGTGGTCCAGTGGTTAGGACTCCATGCTTTCGCTGCCGAGGGTCCAGGTTCAATCCCTAGCTGGGGAACTAAGACCTCAAGCTCTGGTTCCTTCTCTCTTCTAGTAGCTATGAACCCTTGGTTGGGTGACATAACATCTCCAAACCTTTGTTTTCCCATCTGTAAAATGGGTATAACTGTAGTACTTACTACATGGAGCAGTTGTAAAGATTAAAAAAGTAAATGGGGGCCCAAACAGAATCTACCACAAAATGAGTGTTCATTTAACTGTTAGACTTTATTATTAGGACCACATTTATGGAAACTATGGAACAGGGAAGCACCAGGAAAGGAAGACCCAAAGACACAAAGGAACTTGCCCAGCGAGCTAGTCCTTATGGAATTTCTCTGTCCCCACCTCTACTGCACCGCACCCGGGTGAAGAAGAATGCTTGTATGAGAACTTGTTCATCTCCTTTAAGATCAATGGCAAAAACGTAAACTTTCCGTTTAAGTGCAGTTGACCTAAATCTGCTGAATGACGACGTCTTTAGGAACAGCCCCTGGTGCTCTTCAAGTGGCTGATCGGGCTGCCTGGAAAATCCTTTGCTTACATAAATCTCCTCCTTAGTGAGGCTCACAGAAAACCCCCAAGTTGCTCCTTTTCAGTTCCGGCTTAGGGGCTGCTCGTCATTTCAGAGACCGCATGGGCTCCACCTCCTGCCTCATGTTTAGCTCTGTATCACATCAGTCAGGACCTTACACGACCAACTTGCTCATCCACTAACCCACAGTGACTGAGGGTTATTTCTTTTTAAGCTTCTTCATTTGCTGCTTAGAAAATTACTTTGGATGGAGGCAATTAGCACCGCATACTTTTGAGGAGAAAATTGCAGCCTAGCCCGCTCTGACTGCATGGATCAGGGATTTCCTCAGCTCCCCATTCGATCCTTCTCTTTCCTTTTTTTTTTGTTAACCCCTGTTCAAACAATGTGGCCCCTTCAAAGTTCTGAGATGCTATCCTGGTGCCATATTTAAAATAAAGCTTGGGGTTTCCCGGGTGGCGCAGTGGCTAAGAATCCGCCTGCCAGTGCAGGAGACACGGGTTCCATCCCTGGTCTGGGAAGATCCCACATGCCGTGAAGCAGCTAAGCCCGTGTACCACAACTACCGAGCCTGCGCTCTAGAGCCCGTGAGCCACAACTACTGAAGCCCACGCACCTAAAGCCTATGTTCCACAACAAGAGAAGCCACCACAGTGAGATGCCCGCGCACCACAATGAAGAGTAGCCCCTGCTCGCCTCAACTAGAGAAAGCCCGTGCGCAGCAACGAAGACCCAACGCAGCCAAAAAATAAATAAATTTATTTTAAAAAAAAAGAAAATTAAAGCTTGGATATAAGGAATATAGGTGACAATATCCCCAAATAAGATCAGCTTCAGGAAGGTGTTCCCTGCCGTCATTAATTGGTAAAGTCTGTGGATGGGTTGTTGGTGTGTGTATGTGTGTTGGAGTGGGTAGGGGTGAGGGTGTCTGGGAAGGGAGTAGAGACTGACTAGAAAACTTTCTTTTAAAATTTTCTTAGGGCTTCCCTGGTGGCGCAGTGGTTGGGAGTCCGCCTGTCGATGCAGGGGACGCGGGTTCGTGCCCCGGTCCGGGAGGATCCCACATGCCGCGGAGGGGAGAGGCCCGCGTACCGCAAAAAAAAAAAAAAAAAAATTTCTTAGTAATCACAGCCTCTCTAAAGTCCTCTTTGTCATTTCTGGAAAAGTCATAGTGGAAATCTCTACTGCACCAGCTAAGTACAAGTCACTAATGGGGAAGCCAGACACAGTCAGTCTTAGTTGGAGGCCACCAGGAAGGGACACTAGCCCCCATGGGAGTCAGTAGCTTTGCCTTCTCCACTGGTAGAAGGAACAGTACTAGCCAAAGGCTGCCCCTGCCTCTCCTATGTGACCACTGCAGACACTGACTAACTGATGGGCCAAAGGACGGTTTGTGCTCTGAATGCCTAGCGATGTGCACTAGAGTTGCAGCTAGTGTGTCCAGGGCCATTCTCTGCTGTTTTCTGCCCCAGATCCCAGGGTTCCCAGATCTCAGGTTTCACAGGAGACAGTCCTCCACCTGAGACATGTTCTCTACCCCAGGCAGTCGGGGGACACTCTAGTGGCCCCTTTACCTTCACACAACACAAGATATGGGTCTTATGGTATCAAAATCATTTGACCTTCCTCAGAGGAAAGGCCCGGGACCTACTGGGCTTGTAGAGAAAGTAAACAGAGTCCAGAAAGCACAATGGTGGCAAGTTTTATGACAGCTCTGGGTAGAGCCGGGCAGGTCTGTCCCCCGAGTGACACGGATGTGTGACGTCAGTGAGCCACGTTCCCTCTTACTGCCCACAACCTTCCCTTGTCCCTGGCGGCTTGTTTCTGAGACTTTCGTTTTTTTTGTATCTGGCTCCTGGGGCTATGAAAAATCATACCTCTTACAACATCTTTACCAGAATAGAAAGATAATCTGGGCTAAAAGTAGACGCCTGAGATTCAGTCCCTGGAGGTTTCCTCTCTTAAGAACTTAGTATTTATGGGACGAGAGAGAATAAATGTGTCCTCTATCTCCAATTATGCGGGAATGCTATGGAACTGTAATCAATAAGAAGTACAGCCTTAGTGAGCTGAACAAAAGTTTTCTCCCCTGATGGATTCTTGTGTTTCTGGAAATCGGTGGGACCATTATACTAACAGGGCTGTCTGGACTCTATAACCTTTGGAGTGGTTTACTCATTGGATTCTTTCAGTCCTACAATTAAGTCTTCCCCGTAGACCCACACCCCCTCATCCACTTTCTCCCTCATAAATCCAGTGCTGTTTTATCTGAAATACAGCAGATTTGCTTTCATTTTCATTTGAGTTTGAAGTGGGAGGTTACATGGGTGAGGTCTGGACTCTAATAGTAAGTATAAGTTATAATCATATTTCTTCCCATTATGCCTTTGATTAGGTTTTGATTTGATGCATTGCATACCTCCCCGCTGCACACACCAGGATCCTTTTGACACATACTTTCATTAACCTTCCCAGGGACTTCCCAGACATACCTTTTGAAAAGTCTCCCAGTGTTCCATGACGGCCTCTCTTGGCTAAAATCTTAACTCAAAGCCACAAAATTCCTAGTAAGAAATACTCTCCAGAAACCTTGTGATATTTCTCTTCTAACACAGTCTGTGGAGGGCCACTAGTGTTACCATTTGGACTGAGTTCATCATTTGCTTTATTCAAATACTAGAATGGACTGATGATTGCCTCCCTCAGCTGAATGAATGAACATTGAATCACTAATTTATGGGAGCTTGTATAGTGATGACCTCAGGGTCCTGGTATCTGAGCCCAGGCTCCACTTCCTTGGTACATGACCACAGATAAACTCACTTGCTGTCTCAGTTTTCAAGACTGTGAGATGATAAGCAGAGAATTCCATTTCTGCCCCCCAAAATGGCCAATCAATATTCAGAACTGATAGGCTGGGGTATCTATTATTAAGAAACATTCAATAATGTTAATAATGATTATCGTTATTCCTAGCATGTATGTGCCTTGAGTTGATAGGCATGGGAGATTTTGTTTTTGGGGCTGAAAGTGGGGGAAGAAAGTTGAGAGGCTGTACATGTATTTGAGTTTTTCAAAGCCCCCCTTCCTGAGAGAGAACAAGAGACAGGTCACGTGGAGGAGGAGAGCCTGTTATCTGTTCTCCACTCCTCCTCTTAGGCTGGTGTTAACTTAGCTCCCTGGGGAGTGGGTTAGAACAGCAATTGAAGGAGCTGGATTTCTGACAGATTTTGTGAGACTCGGGGCAGCAGCCATGCTGTGTTAGGTCAGGAGTCCTCGAGTTGAAAGTTCGTCTCCCCATTGAAACGTGGAACCTGGCCCCCTCTGACACCTGGAAAACTGACAGCAACATTGGACATAGGAAGATGGCACTCCAGAAGATCATGGGCATTTTCACGTGGCCTCAGCAGGGCAAATGGTAGGACGGTGGGCTGACAGTACAACCGAGGCAGAGGGGGAGTCCATGGCACATACTGAGGGATGCGTTCAGCTCACGTGCTCTGCCCAGCACATGGGTGATTCTCTTTAGGCGCCCCGAGAAATACCTAGAAAAAGGACACTTTCAGGGGACTGAGCTAGTCGGGGAAACTGGAGACTCTTCCTAAGCAAGCAAGGAGAATAAAACCTCAGGTTATTGGCACTGTGATTTCATTTGTAGCTGCAGAAAATAATACATCAAAGTTGTTTAAAATATTTTTAAAATAAACAGAAAACAATTAATCATAAATGTGTGGGTTTCTTTCTGAGCTCTGTTCTGTTCCATTTTTCTATATGTCTATATTTATTCCAGTACCTCTCTGTTTAGTTTACTATAGCTTTATAGTAAGTCTTAATATATAATTTATAGTTAGTCCACTAAAATAAGACCTCAAAAATTGGTTTTTTCCCCACAATTGTTTGGGCTATTCTAGGTTCCTTGCACCTCCATAAAGATTTTTTAAATCAGCTAGCCATCTTGGTTAAAAAGCCTGTCGGGCTATGGATTGATTTTGACAAAAGTACAAGGTAATTCAATGAAGAAAGAACAGTCTTTTTAACAAATGTTTCTGGAACGATAGGCTAGTTATATAAAACAAAAAAGAACACCTCGAACTTTATCTTACCATATAAAAAATTAACTTGAAATGGATCCTATAAGAGCTAAAACAACAACACTTCTAGAAGAAAACATAGTAGGAAATTTTTGTGACCTTGGGTTAGGGAAACATTTCCTAAACAAAACATAGAGGGCAGAAACCATAAAAGAGCTGATAAATTGAACTGCATCAAGATTTAAAACTTTTGCTCTTAACTAAGACACTCTTAAGGAAATGAATAAGCAAGACACAGACTGGCAGAAAATATTTGCAAACACATGCCTGACAAAAGTTAGACTCAATAATAAGAAGAAAAACAACCAGAAAAAATAAATGGGCAATAGAGTAAATAATAAGTTGGACACTTTCCCAAGAAGATCTAGGAACAGCAAATATATGCAAGCAAAGATGCTCAATATCATTAATCATTTGGGAAATGAAAATTAAAACTAACAATAGGGCTTCCCTGGTGGCGCAGTGGTTGAGAGTCCGCCTGCGATGTAGGGGACACGGGTTCGTGCCCCGGTCCGGGAAGATCCCACATGCCGCGGAGCGGCTGGGCCCGTGAGCCATGGCGGCTGAGTCTGCACGTCCAGAGCCTGTGCTCCGCAACGGGAGAGCCCACAACAGTGAGAGGCCCGCGTACCGCAAAAAAAACCCCAAAAAACTAACAATAAGCTGCCAATACACATTCGCCAGGATGGCTGAAATTAAAGACTAACAGTACCGAGTGTTATCAAAAATTTGGAGCAATTGGAATTCTCCTACGTTGCTCTTGGGAATGCAAAATGATAGAGTCACTTTGGAAAACAGTTTGGCAGGCTCTTACGCACATACATGTGACCCAGCCTTCCCATTCATAGGTATTTCCCCTAGGGAATTAAACATATATATCCACACAACGCCTTGTAACAATCACTTTCCAATGTTAGAAGGATACCTTACCGATATTTGTTTTGCTATTTTTTAAAAGCTAACGTTTTTCTTTAAATGGTTTTACTTTCAGTATTTTAAGCAACTCAATTTTTCGGTTCCTTCTCCCCTTCACGTCTTTCTTAAAATTTAGAATACATAAAATAGTACTCTTTCATCAGTATTATTACAGACTGTTAAAGGGTATTATAACTCTCAGTGGATTAGAATAGGGACTCGAGACTCCAAATTAATACATATTATTGCTAGGTAGCGCATACTGCCACCAGGACCCTAAGAAGGTTCTAGGTTTATTAGAGTTTGTGTGTGTGTTATCATCTCTGGAACCCCTCAAAATCTTAACGGGACAATTACGATTCTCACTTCGAGTTTTTTCTTTCAGATTACTTTTACATGCGAACTGTCTTTACATGTCTAAGTGTTTAACCACACGCCTTCATTTAGATTTTCTTGAGCTTAGATTCTCTGTAGCCACAGATCTTGACCCCTGACATCTTTGTGTGCAGAGAACAATGGTCAAATCAGCAGTCATTACTCTTTGGTTTAAGAGGAGGTCAGACAGGACAATGAGCTAAAAGTCAAGGTAACAAAAGGATTGAAGGCTGTAGTGGGTCCTCTTCACAAGTCAGTGAACTTGATTCTGGCTTATTGGGATGTGAGGCATCTGGGACTATTTCTGGAATGCCAGCAATTTTGCCCTAAAGCAACTTTGATCTTGTTGCCCCTCCCCCTGCCTGGTCATTAACTGGAAACTTGGGGACCAACTGCATGGTTGCTTCTTATCAGAGAGCCACTACTTATTGCTTAAATAAATCTCCTCCCATTGTTCTCTTTTCCTGGAAGAAAGAACACCAATCCTCTCAGCTCCCGTGAGAGGAGCTCTCACTGCTCATTTTAAGACTATTTACTCCAGCCAATGCCCTGACTTGGAGGCATGCCTTTGAAACCGGTAAGCAAAGGCCAGAGGAGGAAGATGAGAGTCTCGGGCCACAATTTCCTAAAGTAATAATTCCATCCTGTCTTCCCCTATCCACGCTCAGATCCCAACAGACTCGGGGTAGGGTTTCCTGTGACTTTAGAAAATTCCTTAAAAGGGGGGGAGAAGGAAATTATATGTAATTTCTATCATATTTTGTCATAAAAAAGTAACTGTTGGGGCTTCCCTGGTGGCGCAGTGGTTGAGAGTCCGCCTGCCGATGCTAGGGGACGCGGGTTCGAGCCCTGGTCCGGGAGAATCCCACGTGCCGCGGAGCGGCTGGGCCCGTGAGCCATGGTCGCTGAGCCTGTGCGTCCAGAGCGGCCACAACAGTGAGAGGCCGCATACCGCAAAAAAAAAAGTAACTGTTTTTCCCACCCTTTCTTTCCTTTAAGCTTTTAACTGTTAAAAGTGGCAATTAATATGAATTCCCCACAGCAAGGACGTTTTATACATTTTTCTGGAAGCAACTAGTTTATGAATGGTTAGGCCTACTTACCTCCTAGAGAAGCCGTGGGGATTCTTTGGATGAAGAAGCCCTCCAAAATTCTCATGGTCCTGAAACAGGAGGGAAGGAGGCAGGGCAACCTTTGAAAGAATGACGCAGCCCGAGGACATGACATAAACTGATTGGAACCAAATGGGTCCAAGATGGCGGACAAGTCGACTTCCACTAGACCTTGAGCCTCAGTATACGCTCACATCAGCTACCTAAATGACACACCCACAGGCGCCATGACAGTTCCAAGGCCAACCATAAGGATCAAAAAGCGGGCAGTGACCCAATTCCTGGAAATCCCCTCCCCTTCCTAAAATAGCTGGAATACTCCTCCCACTCATTAGCCTATGAAATCACCCACCCCTATAAAAACGGACAACCCCTTTCCCTGGTGCCTTTCTCACCTTCTGAGATGGCCCACGCTCTGTCTGTGGAGTGTGTTTCTCTCTAAACAAATCCACTTCTTACCTATCACTTTGTCTCTCACTGAATTCTTTCTGCCATGAGACATCAAGAACCTGAGCTTCACTAAGTCCTGAAACCAGGTGTGTGATCTCAGTTGGAAGACCGTGGGTTTTGGCCAGGTTCGAGTCCTGGCCGCGTGGATTCCAGTCCCAATCTGAAGTGCACGGTTTCAGTCCCTTATAAGCAAAGATCAGAGCAAGAATCCCACTGTCTCCTTTTTAATTCTGTTTCTCAAACTATAGCCTGGGCAGAGTCATCTTTCATTCAAAACTCTCTCCCTGTATGTCTGAGGTTTGAGGTCTGTCATCTACAGGCTTTAGAGACTTGCATGGATTTTATTGTATTTTCAAAAATTAAGAGGCCAAATTCCCTCACAGCAATTACTAAGACTTGTTTAAGAGTCTCTCACCTTAGGAAAAGAAATGGTCAGCATACTTGTTCAAACAAGACGTGTGCCAGTTTTCTTTATTTTATAATCTTATAAAAATGTTTTACTTACACCATGGGATTCTGAACATGTTTATGAACGTTTTCCAAATGCTTTGAAGTCCAGAGTTGGAAGCCCAGTAATTGTCAGTTGCTGAGTTTGGGGGAGCCATTGGAAGGCACGATAGCACCACCCCGGCTTTCCTCTTTTCTCCCCACTCACCAGGACCTTGTCTCAAGAAGATTCTCCATGACCTTGGCCTGCTAGCTCAAGATAAGCAGTCAGGGCAATGTTTTACAGTGAGCTGTTTGCGTGGCCGTCAGCCTGATGGTTTCCTGAATGCTTTCCTACTCACTATCCCATTTCCCTCAGTAACAGAAGAGGGTGGGCCAACGGCACAAAGTTTGAAAGGCTGGGATGTTCAGTTAAGTCCAGTTTTCTAGTTAATAGAGATTTCTCTCCTACCCTGTCTAATCAATCAATCAAAATTTATTGAGGGCTTCCTAACTGTTCAAAGTTAGTACTCAGTAAAGCATCTTTAAAAGTTTTTAAATTTACCTGGGCAAGATTTACCTATCTTTTGTGATACAAAAAGTCTATCAGAATTCTGTAGTATTTCAGGCTCATTTTGTGGAAGCTCCCTTATCTCTGTTCTTAGCGTCGACTGTGGAGATACTCGGCGCTAGAGTATCTTAGCCATGAATTCATGTACACATTTGTGGAGCTCAGCATGGCATTCAGCACTGCCACAGGCCCAGGACGAGTGATAATGCGTGCTTACAAAACAGATGCATGTGGCAGTAATTATTCAATTTACAAAGAAAGCATTCACCTTTAGAATTCCTTTGCATGGCACTTAAAGACTAAAGTCATTTGCATAATTTCAAATTACACCTATAGTTGTATGAACATTGTTATGGTGCATATAGAGTCCCCTTACCCTCCCTCCAATATAACCACACACACACACACACACACACACATTCCTACACACATATACTCAAACTTCCCTCCCAAGCAGTAGAGTCATAACAATAAAGTGAAGAAGGATCTCATTGCTCTCCTATTCAGCCTTTGGCCTAAAATCAAAATACACTGCATGAGGTCTTTTCGATCACCTTGTCCAATCAGTTTGTATAGATGAGAAACTGGGGCCCAGAAAAATCTGGCCAGAATCACAGAGCTCATTAGCAGCAGAGCTGAGACTACAACCCAAGCTGTGAGCCTCACATCATAGCCTCTACTCTTTCCACTAACTTCTGTTCCCACACCTCGGAAGATAAGTGCTTCTTTATTCAGAGACCAGCAGAGAAGACAACTCTACAACCTGCCTGAGAAACTCAGTTTCCAGATTCAATAATGCGTACTCTCCCGATACCTCCCTCTGAATTACTCTAATCAGAATGGTCCATATTATAGAAAAAAAGGTCACGTCCAGATGGAGATGAGTCAAGACGTGTCACCATTTAATGCAACCTACCGTTTTTTCTACCAAAAATGGTTAACCTAACCCTCAAGGATAACCTAACCCTCTAGGTTGTGTTTTGTTGGGTTTTTTTTCCCAACAAGGCTGAATATTCTAAATTCCTTCAGCTTTGTCTCCAAGCCCTATGTTTCATTTTTTAATTATCTTTATAGATTCCTCAGAACCCACCCTACATTCTTAGCATCCCTCTTGAATGGTGCCTCAGACTGAAATATAGGCTTGTACACAGGCCCTGCTTAGGGCTGACCTTTGAAGAAAGGTAGCACAGACTTACTGACAATTTCAGCTCTTTCATTTTACAAAATTTTTGTACTGTGCTTTGATGAGAAGAAAATTCCCACACGATTAAATCATTTCTTCGAGGCATGTGTGCTGAAGCGGCCCTTTCCTAGGGTCTGTGAGTTGAATCATACAATTTTCATCATTACAACTATTTTGTTGCAACAAACTTTATTTTTAAACTACTTACTATGCTGCTCAGAGGCCTGTTTCATCTTTTCTTTGAGGTGGAAATATTTGTCACAAACTTGCTCTGCAGCCCGATAAATCAAAATGTTGAGCCTCTAGTAATAAAAATAGTTGCTTTGAAGTATAACCTTAAATGTCTAATTTCCTACCAGCAATAATGAGGATTTCTCCAGCCATCTGGGGGGGACTGGGTTTTCTTTTTCTTTTTTTCTGTCCTTTTGTTTTTCTAACATGTGAGCTGTCTAATGACAGGATTTGGTATTTCAGAAGTCTGGGTGAGAGAAAGCAGTAAGGGACGGGTACACATCTCAGAGTTCCATACCACCCAAGTGGCTGTTACATCACTAATCAGCGTGAGCCTGTCCAGACGGTCTCCACCAAGGCCTCCCCACCCTTGTATTTAATGTTGCTAACCCTTTAGTCATCAACACAAAATAACAGAAATTCTTTCATGCAGCCATTATTCCTCCACATCCAAAGAAGGGGGAAAGAATCTACAACCGCACAGAAGTTAAAACCCATGTGGTTTTAATAAGAAGCAAAGAAAGAGATGGCTTAATTCAGTAATAAGACTAGACTCCCTGGTGGTTAATAAGGTAATTTGCTACATGATTAAAGGTAGATGCAAGTGGAATTTCTGTGGTAACATTCTCGCTCGGATGGATACTTTGGGGAAACTGAGATTGTTAGTCTCTTGAAAACCATGATTCTTTTAAAACAAGAGGAGAGCAGCAACAAAGAGTAGCTTTTGAAATTCTCTCATCATTATCTCAACCTTTTCAGAAAGGCTGAGGAAACAGAGGACCGCCCGGGAGAACACGATCCAGCAGCGGGGCGGGCAGGTTTCTGAGCGCACACCTCGCTGTGTGCACAGCACACAGAGGGACCGCAGAATCCCCCGGGGTGGCTCTCCAGGCAACAGAGACCGGGTCCTGCTCTGGAGTGGGGGATGCTGAAGGTTTGACAAACTGATGCCTCCAGGGCACCAGCTCAGTTAAAAGATGCTTCCGTCTCACCGTCTACCTTCCTGCCGGTCTCTCTTCCTCCGCCTCACATTGTCCTGTCTCCATTGCTTTCTGAAGTCTTTACCCTCCCTGGGGAATTCTCTTTCTTCGCTTTGCTGTATATTCAGGTGACGGGGCCCAGGCAGAACGCCGGAAGACCCTGCTGCTGGCTAAATGGTGAGAGCTACACAGCTGCAGGCGACAATGGTGACTCTCGTTCCAAAGCGCTCTGCCAGAGGCCGGTGTGCTGAGAGACTGAACTGTCCTATCTGGATTCTGGGCTCCTGCATCTGGAATCCAGCACCTGCCTGCTGCCATCTGGGTGACCCTGAGAAAAGTCGCTGCTTCTTATCTGTTAAGTGGAGGCACAGGATTCAAAAGGCTCCGTAAACTCCAAGGATGCTGCATACACATGTCACATGACTGTTATTGTTGTCTCTCCTAACAGCCTCCAAGTATCCCTGCCAGCCCTACTGGTCTGCAATTCTTCAGTCATTCACTCACTATTTCAACAAATATTTATTTTTACAATTTTTATTGACGTACAGTTGATTTACAATGTGTTAGTTTTGGGTGTACATACAGCACAGTGATTCAAATATATATATATGTATGTTCTTTTTCAGATTCTTTTCCATTATAAGTTATTATAAGTTGCTGAATATAGTTCCCTGTGCTATACAGTAGGTCCTTGTTGTGTATTTTATATATGGTGGTGTGTATCTGTTAATCCCAAATTCCTAATTTATCCTTCCCACTCCCCTTACGCTTTGGTGACCATAGGATTGTTTTCTCTGTCTGTTGAGTCCATTTCTGTTTTGTAAATAAGTTCATTTGTACCCTGTTTTAGATTCCACATGTAAGTGATATCATATGGTATTTGTCTTTCTCTTTCTGACTTACTTCACTTATCTAATCTCTAGTTTGTTCCATGTTGCTGCAAATGGCATTATTTCATTCTTTTTTATGGCTGAGTAATATTCCATTGTTTGTGTGTATATATCTATCTATATCTATCTATCTATATCTATCTATAGATAGATATAGATAGATATAGATAAATAGATAACTCTCACATCTTCTTTATCCATTCATCTGTCAGCGGACATCTAGGTTGCTTCCATGTCTTGGCTATTGTGAATAGTGCTGCTATGAACATTGGGCTGTGTGTATCTTTTCAAATTATAGTTTTCTCCAGATGTATGCCCAGGAGTGGGATTGCAGGATCACATGGTAACTCTATTTTCAGTTTCTTAAGGAACCTACATACTGTTCTCCATAGTGACTGCACCAATTAATATTCCCACAACAGTGTACAAGGTCAACCAATATTTATTGAGTTGAGGCTACCACAGTGAATAGGAATGCTAAGTTCTTGCCCTCATGGAGCTTAATTTTTATCAGAATGACAGACAATAGCCAAGAAAGCAACTAGGATCATTAGAAAGTATCATAAATGCTATGGAGAAAATTAACAGGCTGATGTAATGGGGAGTCAATGACATGGGAGCTGCTTAAGAGGGGGTCAAAGAAGGTCAAAGGGGCATTGCAACTATAACGCAAGAATAAGCAAGAATGAGCTGCACAAAGAGCAGCAAGAGGCCTGTTGCAAGGAGTGGGGTGAAGCTTCTGCTGGGAAACAGCTTGGCTGGGGAAGCAACAAAAAGGCAGCCAATGTCCCTAAGACCAAGGGAATCACTGAGACGATGTTAAAGAAATAGGCAGGGGCCAGGTCACGCAGGATCCTGCAGGCCCTGGTAACAAGTGCACATTTTATTCCAAATGCAAGGGGAGCTATCAGAGGTGCTGAGCAAGTGTGTGACGTGATCTGCAGTACATTGTTAGAACATCACTCGGACTGATGTATAGAGAACACATTCTAAGGGTGCAAGACAGAGGAAAGAGACCAAGAAGAGAACATTGAAGTAATCCACATGGGTTGTGAGGGTGACCTGGACAAGGAAAATGGCAATAGATAAAGAAAAGTGCGGGAAATTTTGAAGGAGAGTTTGGAGGTAGAGCTGAGAGGATTTACAGAAGGTCTGGGTGTCCATAGTATGTACATTATCAGGATAGACCAGACCGTGCACACAAAAGGTCAAGGCCAGAAGGAGGAGAAGGAAATTCCGAATAGGGAAACATTCTATTTTGCGACCTGTTCTTCCCTAGGAAAACTGGGTTTTGGACCTCTCAATTGGCTTCCTCAATGCAGTGTCTTTTGATGCACAGGGAGAGGAGACATGGCTAGATAAACCATGTCCTGACCACATATGGCCGGGTACATGAAAGTCAATATATTGATTCCCTTGAAAGGCACAGGAAACCAGCATGTGTTTCAGACACAAAATCATCTTGTTGCAGGCTGACCCGCAGATGCCTCAGTTCAATCAGTGGCGTCTCTATCCAGCCAGAACATAACTCAGACGTCTTATAACCTCTTGGGGTTTTCCTACACATCCTGAAGTCAAACTACACCAGAAAAGCCCAAGTATTGAAAATCATAGCCCTCTGCACTCTCGCTCTCGCTCTCTCTCTCTCTCTCTCAACTTTTTATTTTGAAATAATTACAGATTTATAGGAAATTGCAGTGATATGACAGAGTTCCCATATACACTTCACCTAATTCCCCCGATGGTTACATCTTGCTGAACTATAACGCAATATTAAAACCAGGAAACTGACATCGGAACAATGGTTGTATATAGCTCTATTCCATTTTATCACAGGCATAGATTTCTGTAACCACCATCACAATCAAGATACAGATCTCCACGAGGATCTACTGGAGCCAACATTTTATCAGTTTGCGTGAAGTGTAGAAATCTTATATCCCTTTAAGTCCCTTTGTTGTCCTTACCCCCAGCCACTATTTATAATGCAATCTTCTCAACTATTTCCTCTACAAGCACTGAAATCCACATCAGACAATGTTATGCTTTTTGCTCAGACCAACAAATACAATTTAGAAAACTTAAGAAGAAAAGGAAAGTCTATTGCATTTACTCATATTTTTTTACTGTCTTTATTCTTTTTCCCTCCAGATGTTCCAAGATTCCTTCTTTTATCATTTCCTTTCTGTTTCAAGAACTTCTGATAGCCATTCTTTTAGGGTAGGTCTGCTGGTGATAATTTCTCTTAGTGTTCCTTTATCTAAGAATGTCTTGATTGCCCTTCCTGAAGGATAGCTTCACAGGATATAGAACTCAAGACAGTTATTTTCTTTCAGCTCTTGAAAAATGTGCTACTTTATTCTGACCTCCATGGTTTCTGATGAGGGCCCCACTGTCTTTGAAACTAGTTTTCCTCTTTGGAAAAGTGGCATTTCTCTCCCACTACTTTCAAGATTCTTTGTTTTTGTCTTTAGTTTTCTGATGTTTGATTATAATGTGTCTTGGTGTGGATTTCTTTTGATCTATCTTATTTGAAGTTCTCTCAGCTTCTTGAATCTGTATATTTCGCATTTTTGCCAAATTTGGGAACTTTTCAGCCATAATTTCTTTGAGTACTTTTTCAGCCCCCTCCCCCTTCTCCTCTCTGAGATTCTGATGACATGAATGTCAGATCCTTTGTTAAAATCCCACAGGTCCCTGAAAGTTTCTGTTCATTTTTTCTTTTTTAGTCTCTCTTTTCTCTGCTGCTCAGATCGGGTAATTTCTATTGTTTTTTCTTTAAGTTCATGGATCCCTTTCTTTGTCCTCTCCATTTTGCTGTTGAGCCCCATTAAGCATTTTTTTTTTTTTTTTTTGCGGTACGCGGGCCTCTCACTGCTGTGGCCTCTCCCGTTGCGGAGCACAGGCTCCGGGCGTGCAGACTCAGCGGCCATGGCTCACGGGCCCAGCCGCTCCGCGGCATGTGGGACCTTCCCGGACCGGGGCATGAACCCGTGTCCCCTGCATCGGCAGGCGGACTCTCAACCACTGCACCACCAGGGAAGCCCCCCATTAAGCTTTTAATCTTGTTATTGTATTTTTGGATTCTAAAATTCTCATTTGGTTCTTCTTTGTATCTTCTTTTTTTCTGATATTTTCTATTTTTTCACTATTTCAAGTATGTTCATAATTGTTTGTCACAGCACTGTTATGATGGCTGCTTTAAAATCCTTGTCAGAGAATTCCAACAGCTACGACATCTCAGTGTTGGTGTCTGATGATTCCTTCTATTCACCTTTGGAAACTTTTTACTCATTACCTCACTGTCAGAATGACTTGGGAATCCCTTGCAAATTTCCTGTTGAGCCCCAGGAGATTTTGATCTACGTTGCCTTTTGTTGCATAACACAGGCATTTTAAAGACTTTGGGGTCTGACAGACTCAGGTTCAAACTTGATTCTACCATTCACAAGCTATGTGACTTTGGACAAGTTATTTAACTTTTGAGCCTCAGTTGTCTCATCTGTAATTGGATATGGGTACATTTCTTATAACATTCGTTGGAGAGGGGACGGGGAGGAAGGGACCGGATAAATAAGATGGTCGTTCTGTAATTGGTGCAAATTGTTCCACAGTATTTCAGGAGTGAGAACACTTAAGCAAAAACTTATTATGAAAAAGAACATACACAAGAACATATAAAACATATGAACATTTCACAGTCAAAAAACAGAATAGCCATGGTCAAGAAATAGACCATCACTAGTACCTTATATATGGAGTGGCCCGAGTTACCAAATAAAAATACAAGAATTGAATTTCAGATAAAGAAATGAATGATTTTTTAAACTATAAGTCTGTCCCATGCAATATTTGGGAAATACTTTCACTAAAATATTTCTTATTGTTTATCCGAAATTGAAATGTAACTGAGTATCCTGTATTCTGTCTTGCAATCCTGCTTACAAGCCTACTCCCCATAACATTACCCTTCCTCCCCCCATACGAATTTCCTCATAATCATCCTTTTGTTTTTCTCTATAATTTTACCACATATGCACTGATTCCAAAATGCAGAGTTTAGTTTTGCCTGTTTTGGACCATCGTGGTGGTTGTTTTACTTTTTTCTAAATCATGTCAAATCTGGGTCCCACACTCCACTCACCAATGTCATGACCAGTCTAATATCTGTCATGTTTTTATGGCTCCTGACCCCTTGACCTGGTAATCCAGGACCCCAGTCAAGGAAATCTGGTGGGGGAGAGGTCTCAGGTTACCAGTCTGCTGAGATGACCTCTGAAGATGACTCTTGCCACATGCACACAGCCTTGTCGAAGGCAGATGTCCCTGCTGGTGGCTGCACCACCTTCGTGCCTAGCTGGCCTTGGGAGATTCATTGCTTTTGAATTCCAGCACCCACGTGCAACCCTGAGCCATCTCCTTCCAAGCTCCGGCACCTTCTAGAGTGCTGGGTGCCTATGGGCTCTTACCACCATCAGAATGCACCAACCACCCCTCTTTCCTTATCCTGGAGAACTCCACTCTCCTCTGCCTTAAGCCTTTGTTTCCCAACCCTTAAAAAGAAAAAAGCAAATCTTCCTACTCTTTGGTTTCATGAGGAGGTTTAGTGGCTCTAGGGGAGAAGTGCTGGATGATTTATGAAGCTAACAGCCCATCAAAGAGCTGGTTTATCTTTCCTCAGGGAAAGAAGGATCAGCCTTCAGAAGAGCAATAGTGGCCTCCCTTCCCCCAGGAATGAAGAGCTTACTTCCTCCAAGCAGCAGAAATAAATAATGTAGTCATATTTGCATATCCCGCTACATTAGATTCTCAAAAATTTACATATAAAGCACCCATATCAATGCCTGTAAAATAATGAGTCACTAAAAATATAGCCAGTAATATTTTTCATGTGATCTTTTCTTGTGCATCAGAATTTTCTCCCCAAGTTGCAGCAGGCCAGAGTTTAGCCTTCAAGCCCTGTCCACAGCAAAATACACTGTTTCCCCTGACCACAAACTTACTTTCTTTTTTACCAGGTGCAAACTAGTGAAAATACATCCTGGAAAGGAAAAATCAGTGGTGATAGGGCGGCATGCAAGCTGATGGGCAAGGACATGGGGAAGGAAGGAAAGGCTGGCTTGCCCTCCTCGCCTTGATGGGCAGGGAGTTATAGGCTGTCTGTGTGCCAGTAAGGGTCTCTGGTCTCTTTCCCACCATCCAGCCGGTCCCTCCTCCCCAGCTGCCTCTCTGAGTCTCTGCCCAGCTGAGCCCCATGAAACAGCTACAGAGACAGAGTAGGGAAGAAAGCCGCCTGGCCAGACCCCAGGGACAGCTGGCCCAGCCAGTATTTGTTGCCACCATAACAAACTACTGTCTGTCAAAACCAAAGACACAAACAAGGTCAAAGAAGCCAACCAATACCCTGGCTTGTATTTGACGAGGGTCAAGGCCATTAGGAAACAAGTCAGAGAGCTGGGCTTATAGTCCTGGCTCAGAACAGAAGGCCTGACATTCCATATCTGCAAAATGAAAAATTTTCCTAAAACTGGAAGATCTGATCCTGTCCTAGAGTCTGTCTCTCTCTCTCACTTTTATTTTGCAAAATTTGAAAGTGCGAGTCACTGGGACTTTGATCTCAGAGAGTTGCTTGCATTGTCCCCATGTCAACAGACATTGAGGGACCTACCTGCAAAGTTCCATCTAAGCCAGCGCCCTCCGGGTTTCCACGTCACATCTGTGCTAAGAGAAGCAAGGGACTCGAGGGCTCTCTGATCAGCCTACTGATTGTTCTGAATCACAGCATCCCAGCCTGTAAGTCAAAAAAGCTCTTGGTCGCAGCCACCCCCATGACTTAGGCACCACTGGGCTTGCAGGACCAAGAAGCTTCACGTATGAAGATCTCCAGCAGAACGTTTCAGTGTGTGTAAAAAGAAGTTCTCCCATTTATGTTGAATTGGCCTTATAGACTATTCAATTTATTTGTTAGTCATACCTACCCTAATTTCAGCGACCTACTCCAGATCTCAGACATATATATCCTTTTTGGGATTTTTTGTTGTTGCCTGAAACTGGGATTATCATTCTTCATATAGAAACTCCACCAACTTGTCTCAAGAATGCCACTGTCATGCTGGGAGATGAGGACTCAATAGAAAACAGTGTGGCTGGATCCTAGTGGCATTAATAAGAGATGCTGCTCTTGACTGACAGATGGTAGGTGGCCTTCTGTTAAGAAAAGTTCAGAAATTCTCTCTGTCGAATTGGCCAAAGGGGAAGCAGATCTTTGGGCCGGCATAGCCTCTCTTTTGTAGAGAGGAAAGTCCCTTTCAGAGGCTGGAGACTTCCCCTGGAATGAGCCTGAGGCAGACACTCTCCACTGTCCACCGGCCCAGTGGGCCAAGGGGAGGAGCTGGAAGAACTGGACGAGCTGGACGAGCTCCGAGGAAGGACTCTGCTTGGCCCTGTGAGGCCACCTCAGCTCTTACACTTGTGTAGCATGAACAGTTCACCGTGTCCTCCACATCCAATATCTTCCCAGCCCCTAGGGTGGGCGACAGCATCTCACTGTACGTAGGAGGGAGGAGAAGTTGAATGAGGTTGCATAACTGTGGATGGCACAGCTGAGAAGGGCAGGGGTCCCTCTGGAACACGGGTCTTCTGATTCCACATCCCCTGCTTCTTCTTGTCTCCCTCCTGATTACAAGTGTATTACCATCTCACAGAGAAACTTTGGAAAGTACAGGAGAATGTGAAGAAGGTAGGCGTGATTTCCATCTTGCTGCATTTTTCTACTTAGAGTTACCTACCATCCCTGCAGAAAATTTGCAGAGTACGAAAATGTAGAAAAGTAAAATCTGAAATCACACAGAGATAAACTGAGTCCATTTCCTTCTGATCTTTTTTCCTAAGTGTATTTTTTAAAACAACATTACTGACTGGATACTATGCCCTTGATTATATACTTTGCTTCTAGTGAAGATCCTACCAGCTACACATGCCACTGAGTCTTCCCAAGGCCTTTCCAGCCTATGGCTATGAAGTGGTCCTGTTGACAGTTCTAACCCAAAGAGGGCTTGCATGTAACACAAGATCCCCCCTTTCTCCAAACCTGCATTAGTTTTGAGACCTCCCAGTATATCCCATGTTTGTTCTCAAACAATCCTGGCATACTTTTCTCTCTCAGTCCTTTTCATTGGTTTCCACCACATGAAAAAAAAAAAAATCGTTTGACGATTATGCTCTAACTGCCACTCCTCCTTCCATGAGAATCCCAGGGCCCTCTTGGTTCCATTTTATACCTTGTGTTCCAACCCAGGGCAGTGCTCTAGGCAGACGTGGGGAGATGCTGCTCGTTTCTGCTCTCTGAGACGTGCTTGGATGTGCTGGGTCTTCCAGAGCGGCACTTCCCAAACTGCAGTGCGCACACAAATCCCCCAGATCTTGTTAAGACGCAGATCTCCACTCACGAGGTCTTGGGTGGGTCTTGGGTCTAAATGCTCCCAGGGGATGCTGCTGCTGCTGTTCCCAGCACCTGGCTCTGAGCAGTGAGGGCCTAGAGTCCCTCTGTGAAAATAACCTCTCTGCTTAGGCCTTAGAACTCTGCCCACGGACCAGGGGGTACCACTCTGTCTCCCTTATCCAGCTTGCCTCCTTTCCCTTTCTCTTTCCCCCATTCAATAAGCTCAAACGGATAGATGCCTGCAGACTACCCACTCCTTCAACTCACCCATAAGCCAAGACATTTCTATACCGCTCCTCTGCTCCCCACCACTTCCAGATACTCTGTTCATTCTCTCTCTATTCTATCATCAGCTCTTCCTAACCCTCAGATTCCCAGAAACATCACAGGCAGAGAAGTTTCGTTATCTCTCTGTCCAGCTCCCATTCATCACTAGAGAGCCTCACTACATCTTCATAACCATAGCTACCCCCAGAAGTTGTGACCCTAACTCAAGGCAGTTTTCTCTCTTAAAAAATTATTTGCCAGCTCTTGGACTAATTATTTTCTCAGCTAGAAAATCACTACTGCAATCAATATTTTTACACGTAAAGCTTTGTCTGCATTTCTGAATATTTCCTCGTTAGGATAGATGCCTAGGGTTGCAACTACTACATCCAAAGATGTGAAAACTTCGGGCCTCCTGGTACATATCAGCTCCCCCTCTTCTTCCCTGGGGCCACACTGCCTATCATGAGGTCCTTGTGGCTTAAGTTGAGGGGCTCTGAGAAATAGAAAGACACTCCCTGTTCCCAGATAGTTCCAAAACCAGCTCTTTCATGATGACTGAAATCTACCGCACCCTGCTTTGGTCATATGCACAGAATTTGCGGGGAAACTACCAACGTTCCCATTTACCCAGCTAGAAAATGGACCACACTGTTGGGAGATGTGCTTTCCCTCCTCCTCTGAGCCCAGAGTGCCATTAAGTTTGGGTTTTATTGTTGTTGAGGAGTATGTATATGAAGATGAGAAATGGTGTGAAAAGGAGGGACATCTGAAACATGGATCTTGTTCCCCAGCCCCCAAGCCTCCCCATCCCACCTTGCATGAAGCAAGTGGCTACTGTGGGTGTCATGCTGTGGTGGGAGAGAAAGGAAGAGTGGCCACAGACGGAGGGAAAGAAAGGCCCCTCCGCCACTCCCACTAACCCATCACACGATCCTGCCTTTTCCAGTCTGGAGATGGTAGAAGATTCTCCAGCTGTCTTCACCTGTGAACTCTCACTCTCCTCTCCCCGACTCTGAGGGTTCCTACATGCCGAGGGCCTGTGTCCAGGAGGTGGCACAGGCTCTTTGGGAACTTCCCACCCAGAACCAAGTCTTCCCATGTCGCTTCACAGAAAGCCCGAGGTCTCTGTGAGAGGCAGCCCTGTTCAGTCATGATGAACACTTGGGGTTTATCAAAAGCCAATTGTGCAAAGGGGAGCACACAAAAGAACAATTAATAAACTTGAGGGAATCAAAGTGGCATCGGGAGCTGGACATTTTATAGAGTCTCCTCATTAAAAGAGAGAAACAATGAGCCCTCTGACCCGGGGCCACTCCCTCGAGGCCGGCCACAGTGGGTCCCACTGTCTATTATCTCGGTACCTCATTTCCAATTTGAATGGATGCCACCTGCCCTGTGTCGGCCTGCAGTAGATGGTGTTTTCTGGTTTAAAAAGCAGGAAGAAAAAGACTCGTGTTATGCTTTTGCTTTCATTTTTTTTAAAGGTTTATGCATTATTTTACAATTAAAAAGTAATGGGGCTTCCCTGGTGGTGCAGTGGTTGAGAATCTGCCTGCCAATGCAGGGGACACGGGTTCGAGCCCTGGTCTGGGAAGATCCCACATGCTGCGGAACAACTAGGCCTGTGAGCCACAACTACTGAGCCTGAGCTCCCCAACAAGAGAGGCTGCAACAGTGAAAGGCCCGTGCACCGCGATGAAGAGCAGTCCCCGCTCGCCGCAACTAGAGAAATCCCGTGCACAGAAACGAAGACCCAACACAGCCAAAAATAAATAAATAAATAAAGACCAGCACCTCTGCTTTTTCTTTAGCCACGGTAGTATCTGTTCTCATCCCCAACAGGACTGCTGGCTGAAGGACATATGCCAAGATTCTTTTTCCAATAATGATTTTTGAAATTCCCAGGAAAGTTCCTATCACAGCTTTTTGAATGGTATCTTTGCTTTACATCTTCCTCCCCTTGGCTGAAAGAATTGGCATTTGCGGGCTAAGGACCTACTCAGTCCCAGGCTGTGAGCTGGTGTCATCACCTGATGGATCAATTGTTAACACACATGCTGTCTGGGGCCCTGGAATTTTTCAGAAGTGATTTCAGTCCCCACATGTGAAAAGATGGCTACTAGCAAAATTCGTTCTGCAACAGCCCTTATTTTTTATAATTAATCTTTTTGGCTTCATTTTTAAAAGAAAAACTCATCAACCATTGGTAGCTTAGTTGGTGCCCCATTGGTTCAAAAATCAGTCTTTAATGTGACGGTTTGAATTCAACAAAGATGAATTAAGGACAGACTATGTGCAAAACACCTCTTAGCCCGTGGTGTGGGCGAGCTTGAGTAGTATTAGAGAAATAGAAGATTCTGGAACCACGTGACATTAAAGAATCACTAAGGGTAATAATACCCATCTCACACCTCTTCTTCCCTAGCGCCTTAAGGAGACGATATTCCAAAGCTGATAACTAAGGAGAGAGTGGGAGAGGCCGTTCTCACTTCTGACCTCCTGGATCACATGGCTGTGGTATCTGCTTGATGGAAAGCCTTGCAGCTTCCTTTCTGAAGCTGAAGACAGATATTAAGGTTGTTTGCTGATTCACTTGGCAAGATGAGTCTTCTCAACCTTATCTCGAGAAAGTGGTAACAGTACCGTGTCCAAGGATATACTCCTTGGGAAAATGGAAGTAAAGTCTATGCCCGACTGTTTACAAAGACACACTAGAACAACACCAGGGTATCCAGAAGCCCTGAGGGAGTCAGGCAAGATGGGGGACAGAAATAGCACCAACAATAACAGCCTCAACAGAAAAAAAAAGGACAATTATTATAACCACCATTAACACAACACCTGCGATGTACCAGGCACAGAGATACAACTTGCATTTTATGGTTGAGAAGACTGAGGTTTTCATTCAAAGAGGTTGAGTAATTCATTCAAGGTCACAAAGCCAGTTAATGTGGTCATTAAAAGCATGAGTTTGAATGGGAGTTTGGTATTAGCAGAGGCAAACTATTATATATAGCATGGATAAACAACAAGGTCCTCCTGTATAGCACAGGGAACTATATTCAATTTTCTGTGACAAACCATAATGGAAAACCAAAAAATTATATATATACACACACATATATGTATGTATAACTGAGTCCCTTTGCTGTACAGAAGAGATTAACACAATATTGTAAATCAACTATACTTCAATAAATTTTTTATTTTAAAAGCATGAGTTTGGGCAAAAGACTGACTTGGGTTGAAAACTTAGTCCATCACTTAATAGTTAAGAGATTTAGAGAAAAACACTGAACTCTCTCCTGGCTCATCTCCATTTGAAATCTTGTAATAAAGAATCTGAGCTTTTAAGACTCACCCCTCCCTCTTCTCCTTCTGCCTCTCATCTGGGCAAGCTAATTAGATAGCCTGGGAGCTCTCTCCTTTGGCGCTAGCCAGAAGTTTAAACCATGCATGCAAGTTTAAACCCTCACTCTGGTCCCACCCCCTAACTTCCATAAAAATACCAAGCCAGTCTCCTTTCTCTGCTCTCTCAAGCTGTTTTTGGACCTGCCTGGGAGCTGCCAGGCTCTCCCTGAAATCCTCATGTGAGCTCAACCTCTGCGTACCATTTTGGTGTCTATATGGCATCACCAGTGTCAACATCCAAACTAAATTCTGGGTGGGATCCGATCTACTTCTTCAGAGTGTTCAACCCTCAACCCATTCTCCTTATCCTCTAATCTGCCTGTGCCCTGGATCTGCAGTGTCACCAGTCTCCCTTACCCTCTGGCTTCCCACTGGGTTTAGTCAGCAAGAGGCATAGACCGGAGATCAGAGAGGAGAAGAGAGAGAGGAGAGGTGCTCTTCCCACTTCCTCCCTGATCTGATGACACATTTCTGGCTGTTGCAGCATCCCCCCGACCATGACATCAGCTCCCAGCAGGCAGGCCCTCCTCCACAGGCTAGCACTCTGTTTCCTCCTCTTGCCTCTTCAGCACCAAGGGTGGTAACAGATCTCCAAGGCTGCAGTCTCCCGAGCCTCAACATCCTTTGTTGGGCCCCTTATCCCTGCCCCACCTCTGTTAGGAAAGGCTCCGTATTGGAACCATCTGCATTCAATTCTGTTTCCTTCCAGGACCCTGACTGATTCGTTCTCTAAGCCTCAACCTTCTCACTTGTAAAATAGAAATGACTAATAATACCTCATGATAAAACATCAGAGGGGGCTTCCCTGGTGGCGCAGTGGTTGAGAGTCTGCCTGCCGATGCAGGGGACACAGGTTCGTGCCCTGGTCCGGGAAGATCCCACATGCCGCGGAGCGGCTGGGCCCGTGAGCCACGGCCGCTGAGCCTGCGCGTCCGGAGCCTGTGCTCCGCAACGGGAGAGGCCGCAGCGGTGAGAGGCCCGCGTACCGCAAAGAAAAAAAAAATCAGAGGATCGTTGTGGTGATTAAATAAGATAATTCAGGCAAGCATCTAATATACTGGCTCTATGTGCAAAGTAAACCAGACTCTTTTTGTTATTATTACTATTACTTACAACAGCAATAATAATAATGAACAGTGACACTAGAATTAAAAATCCAGGTCTTTCTACTTGTAAAGTTCATGGTTTTCCCACCAAGCTACACTATTCCCTTCTTTTGAGAAAAGAGGTCCGACATCTCTCTCCTAGTCCATCTTGGAAATATCATATTTAGACTATCACATGAATTAAATCATTCCATATTCCTTAATTAAACAAAGTTTCTCCAGCTCAAAAGATTTGTCAGTTAAATGGGAGCTCGCCAAAAGAACAAAGGGTACTGTTTTCCTTTTAACATCTCAATGCCAGACATGATTCTATGTCTTTCACCCAGCAGGAACTTTCTGGAACATCAACTTCTAAGGCAGCCAATGAGAATTCAGTATACATCATAGTAATTAGTATTCAAATGACAGGTGTTTGTCACAAGTCCATTATCAGAAATCAAATATCCATTAGGCAATAGACATGACCTTTATAGCTTCTAAACATTGGTGACCACTGCTTGAGATGCTCTCCATCTGTCAATGCTCTGAAAGGCAATCTCGAACGAAGGATCGTACAGTCTTTAAAAATAGCCAGGATATGGGATTCTCAGTTAGAAAGACTCCCAGGTCGCGGTGACACAAATAATTTAGTGTGTGTGTGTGTGTGTGTGTGTGTGTGTGTGTGTGTGTAGAAGATGAGGAAGAACTAAGGAAGGAGGTAGAGAAGCTGTGGAAAATTAAGGGGACTTGGGTGATGATAGAAATAACCTGAGTTGAACAGGTCATCCGGCTCTGAAGGACCTACACCCATTTTCCCAGACGGTTTTCCTACAATTGTCTCCTGTCCTCCCTGGGGTTCAGAAAGCAGTGAATTAAAGAGGCAGTGCTTTTTGTGACCTATCTACTTGGGGGAAGGGTTCCATCACTGAAGTAATTTTAAATGATTGCCTCTCCAGGGCACAATCTCGCAAAGGATGAATCACGTGTAAGAACCTGGCACTGGGTGCGGTGACACAGAGGTATAGCAAAGAACCTGGTCTCTGAAGCAGGAAAACCTGGTTCAAGTCCTGATTCTGCCCCCACTAGCTGTGAGCTCTTGGGCAAGTTACTCAGCCTCCGCCACCGTTTTTCTTTAGTAAGACGAGGGTAATGATACTTATTATAAAGGTTATTTGGAGTCATAGCAAATTTAGGAAAACCACTCAGCACAGACATAGTTTATGTTTAATGAATAGTAGCTACTGTTACTCTTGGCCTCTAAGTAAACAATTGGAGCAGAGCTAACATGTGAGTTGACTCCATGGGAAATTGTTCATGCATGAGTAGGAGATAAACAGAGCACCCAGAGTATATGGGAGTCACAACAGCAGGATCCCAGTCTAATAATATTGCCAACAACTTGCTGTGACCTTGGGCGAGTCACCGTATTTTAGAGGCTAGTGGGGGCCCTTGAGCTATTTTCAAAATTTCAGAAAGTCCAGTGGAGAGTATCTAATTGTTGGAGCTGAGGATGCGCAAGTTCTGCCTTTGCTTCCAGAAGGAATTATCTCAGAGTCACACAATGACCCCGGTTATTTTCACTCTGATGTGATGTTCTAATGGACATTACATATGTATTTAATTAATAAAACTGAGAAAATCAATGGATCGTTATGGGAAAAGTATAAGGTTTTGGTAGGAATATCTGACAAAATACAGGAAAGAAATTTAAAAAGAGACCTTTGTTGATGAAAAGTCCAGAAAGCTTTTCCTAAGGAACTTTTAGCTCAACCATATTACATATCTATTGTTCTCCGTCCTGTTTCTCCAGAATTTTCTCCCATAGGAGGAGAGTAAAAAGTATTTCAACTCATTTTCCCATGCCTCTCCTGGCCACACACATTTCTAGTCACATAACACCAGCCACTGGCAACCCGTCTTTTTACAATGACCTCTTTCAGGTCTTTTGTCATCCACAGATGAACAAGGATATGAAGTATTGACGTACTGTTCCCCAAAAATTTATTGAACACATACTGTTCTAAATGATGGGAACATAACAGAAAAATCCCCTGCCCTTACAGAGTTTACATTCGAGCGGGAAAAGACAGACGATAAACCAAGTCATCAAACAGATAATATAATGTTAGTAGTAGGTGCCTTGAAGAAGAAGAAAAGGCTTGGTGAAGTTGGAGACATAAGGCAGCCAGGGAAAGGCACAGTAAGGAGGTAAAAACTGAGTGGCTACTTGAGGGTGAGGGGCTGAGACGTGTTGATGCCTGGAGAGGAGCGCCCCAGGTGGAGAGGAGAGACAGAGGGGGCGTGTACTTGGCAGAGGCAAGGGACCACTGGCCACCACGCCTGGAGAGAAGCCATGTAGGAGTGGATGGCAAAGGGAGCGGGGAGGTGGCCGCCCGCCAAACCCTGGGGGCGCCCTGTGAACCACGGTCACGACTGGATTTTAGTCCAAGTGTGTGAGCGGAAACCACTGGAGAGTTGTGCATATGGAAGGGACATTTTCCAAATGTCATCTCTCCAACAGCAAGCCTGGGGCAGGGACACCAGTAAGATTCTGGACCACATATTACTGTGGGATGACCACAGGAATAAAAAGCAGCAGAGTCTGCTGCCCTCGTGTCCCTGGATTTGAAAAGAGTTTTCCCCTAACTAGACAGAGGGAGTCTCTGCCCTACTTAAAACCCTCGTGCTGCTCTTCAATAGCTGGCAATAGCTCAAAGGAATTAAATGTAAAGACTCATTTTTTTTAGTTACTTTATTTTTTTAAGTTCTTTAATATATATATATGTATATATATATTTAATTGGAGTAGAATTGATTTACAATATCGTGTTAGTTTCAGGTGTACAGCACAGCGATTTAGTTATACACATATATATATTCTTCAGATTATCTTCCCTTATAGCTTATTACAAAATAGTCAGTATAGTTCCCTGTACTATACAGTAGGTCCTTGTTGGTTAACTTTATTTTTTTTTTGAAGTATAGTTGATTTACAATGGTTCAGGTATACAGCAAAGTGATTCAGTTTTATATATATACATATATATATGCTATATATATATTATATTCTACTATATATATATTCTTTTTCAGATTCTTTTCCATTATAGGTTATTACAAGATATTGAATATAGTTCCCTGTGCTATACAATAGGACCTAGTTGTTTATCTATTTTATATATAGTAGTGTGTATAAGTTAATCTCAAATTCCCAATTTATCCCTCCCCCACTTTCCCCTTTGGTGGCCATAAGTTTATTTTCTATGTCTGTGAGTCTATCTCTGTTTTGTAAATAAGTTCATTTTTATCATATTTTAGATTCCACACATAAGTGATACTGTATGATATTTGTGAAGACTCAGTTTTAATGTGAAGATTAAATGGACAGCAAAGAGTATTGTAGGCAAATGCAGAATCCTTCACCAAACTGAATCAATTTTAAACTAGAATAGCATCGCTAACTCACAGTTTAACTATTTCTCAGTCAAGGCATGTCTAGGTGTGCCAGCATTTGTGTGTTGGCTGGAGCAAAGCATCCACTTAACAAGTTCTCATTTTTCCTGCCTGTCTGCTTGGGACAAGGGCACAGGCATCCTGTCTCAATCCACAATGTCTGCCTTTCAAATACTTATTGGGGACCCCAATTTTGAATTGTCAGCCATATAGCTCCTATTAAAAGCTCAGGTGAAATAACATATTTGAGAGAGTTTTCAGATTTTTCCATCAAATCATTCCCAGGGTCAGCACTGAGAATAGATATATTTATCTCAAGGTCTGGGGGTATAGCCTGAAGTGGCCTGCTAAGAAAAGAAATTTTTTCAAAGAGATTTCAGCAAACAGGGACAGAGCCTTTCCTCTGCCTAGCCCTGAGCTGGGCTGGAATTAAGGGGTAGTAGGAGTGTGCAATGGGTTTCTTCTCTTTCCCTGGGGAGAGATTAGATGGCCCTAGAACACCTCCTCTAGTCTAATGTTTCTATTGTCTTTCCTTCAAAAGAAATAGAACTTTATTTTTAAACTAGGTGACCTTTATTCTGTAATCAGCCGTGAAGGATGTATTCTGAAGCCTGTTTCCCCAGAGACACCTGCACTCCCCACCCTGCCTCCCCGAGGGATCATGCTGAATCCTGTTGAAATTCATGCTGTATCGTTTGCTGTTTTCAAGCAAATTCCTACTTTAAAATACCAAACGTGTGGCACTGAAGGTGAGAGGACTATGTCTGCTGCCTCTGGAAGCTCGGGTTTGGGCTGTGAAGTCTTCCCTGTGTAAATCGTGTTCCAGGCTGGGACTCCAGACCCAGGAATCCGTGAGCCAAGGTCCACAGCACTAATTTGTTTCTCAATAGCCAAGAAGCCACGTCTCAGATGCCCTCAAGGAGGCACACACCAGCGTGAGCTACTGGCAGCCCTTGGGGAAAATGGTGCCAAGCTTGGCCAGACTCTCTTTTGGTTTTGATGTGGTCTACACCGCTTTGCAGCGGCTGCAGAAACCTCCCTCTGCTTTCCACCATTTCAACGTCCACTTCATGCTAGATCCACACATGGGAGCCGAGCTCACCGCCCACCAACAGGAGACTCCCTGGGAAGAAACCGGACTTTCTCACTGCCCACAGAGCAAGCATCCAAAAACGACTGACCACAAGTGACCGCTCTCGTGAGAGCCTGGGGGAGGTTTACAGAACCACTGAGTTCTGCACTCTTCTCACTCCCACACTGTGAAATACACTCATACCCGCATTTTCCCCAGACAATGCCCCTTGCTTCAAAAGGCCCTGAATCCTCTGCTACAGCACATGGACAACTTAAAAGCAGTGTTATAAAATTACCTTCCAATCAACTGGCTCTCCTGTTGCCAAGCTAGATTGCTAGAGGGTGAGCCCCTTTACTGGATGATTTGCTTATTACTCAGGCCAAGTCAAACAAATCATAAATATCTCTAAGGACAATGTTGAGAAGGCCAGGGACCAGCATAGAGCCATTCCCCATCCAGCTTCTACATTGGCTCCTGCACATGTCAGGGGCTAAAGATGGGATTCATCTACCCATGAAGACATGTTGGGAAACCTCTGTAATATCAGTCTCCCAAGAATTTATCATGCTTTGCGTGTGGAGGTCATTCCATAAATATTAGCAGATTGGGACTGTTTCTCACTGTGTACAAATATTTATTGATCCTGGACAGCCCAATAATTCCTTCAATTGAAACCATCTGGGTTCACGCTCAGGTTCCACTTTGCCCTAGTTTCAGGACGAGCCTAAGCCCTAGACTGAGAAAAATGGACCATCTCTGGATTGATATAACTTGTGCGTCAGGAACTCATCATTCTTGCTGGTAACTTTTCTTCAGACACTACTACTTGTTGGAATTTGACCCTTCTCTGTTCTAAGCCGGCCAACCTCCTGGTTCGTCCATGTCATCACCCATTCTTAATTACTCCCTCTTGTCTCAGGAAGAGTCCCTGTTCCTTTTTAAAGCCATCTTCCACCTGCCACCCCTACTTCTCATTAGATGACTTCCTCTTTCCTATCTTTGGAAGCTGGGTCTCCCCTCTCTGCCTACCAGCATTTTTAAATCTTTCAAGCCCATTCTAAAAATAAATTCCCCTTGATTCCGCTTCCCGTTCCACCAGAGCTCTCTCCCTCCTGCTGCTTCCGGTGATGACAAGGCTTGCCACCTCCTCTTCGCACTTGCCATTCTCCACCCAATCCGTGCCATCTGTCATCTTTTTCTGCCTGGTTTTTCTGTCTTCTGACCATCCTTTCACTGTCCCTCTGCTCTGCTCTTCTTCCTCTGCCTTCCCTCCACCTGCAAACATTGATTCTGCCCCCACCTTCCTTCTCTTTCTCTTCTACTTGCTTTTCCTGGAGACAGTGCAGTGCAGTGCTGAGGCACAAATCTTTAAATTCAGACACACTTGAATTTTATATTCTGGTTCTGCTACTTGTGAGCTCTCAGAACTTAGACCCTGACCTTAGAAAATCACTTAACCTTTCCTTTCTTTAAAATAAAAAAAGGTTTTTCTTTTCTTTCTTTTCTATAAAATGAAAGCAAATGATGGGACTTCCCTGGAGGTCCAGTGGTTAAGTCTTCGCCTTTCAATGCAGGGGGCACAGGTTCAATCCCTGGTCAGGGAGCTAAGATCCCACATGCCTCACGGCCAACGAAACATAAAACAGAAGCAACATTGTAAAAAATTCAGTAAAGACTTTAAAAAAAAATGGGCCACATCAAAAAACTCTTTTAAAAAAAGCAAATAACAACAATAATAATAAAAATAATAATCACTGTTTCCTAGAGTTATTGTTCGCAGAGTACCAAAGGTTCAGTCTAGTCCTAATACACAGAAACCGCAATACCTGAACGCTATTACTATTTTATTATCTTTATCATCACAACCCCCAGAGTGAGCTATTCTTTTCATCTTCTCCCCTGACCTCAGCTCATGCATTTGACTCATGCCACTCATCTCTACATGCCCAGCCCTGACCTCTCCCCTGAGTTCCAACTGACGTCGCAAACCACCTACTAGACCTTCTCTGGAATGTCCACAGGTATGTCAAATTCTATGTCCTGTTATAGGCTATTTCTGTCCCCCCTCCCCAAATTCATATGTTGTAGCCCTACCTCAGAATGTGACTGTATTTGGAGAGAAGGCCTTTAAAGAGGTGATTAAGTTAAATGAGGCAGTTAGGGTGAGCCTTAATCCAATCTGACCAGTGTCCTTATAAGGTGAGGAAATTTGGACACACAGAGAGATCCCAAGGATGCATGCACAGGGCCAAGATCATGTGAGGATGCAGGGAGCAGGCAGCCACCTGCAAGCCACAGAGAAAGGTCCCGGGAGAAACCCAACCTACCCAGCACCTTGATCTTGGACTTCTAGCCTCCAGAACTATTAGAAAATACATTTCTGTTGCTTAAGCCACCCAGTCTGGTATTTTGCAGCCTAGCAAACTAATACACACCCCAGGCTCTCATCGCTGTATCTTTCCTAAAACACACTCCTCCGCCTGTCTGACCCCTTTCCGCTGACCAATGACTCTTCTCTGCCTCATCGCCCACACCGCATCAGTCTCCAAGGCCCGCTGATTTTAACTTCTGAATAGCTCGTAACCTATGCATCCCCTTTTGTAGCTCAGGCCCACATGGTTCTTCATCTGGTCTGATTGCAGTAGCCTCCCACCTAATTGGTCTCTCCCACCACAGCATCTCTCCATTTCCATCCATCCAATACACCAGTTAGATGAATCATTCTAACGTGCAGGTTGCTTGCCTCTGTCTTCAGCAAAAAGTCCTTCGTCAGCTCCCCACTGCCTGGTGAACGTGTCTCAGCCTGACACCAAAACCCACCAATAATTTGGCTCCAGCTTACCAATCACCCTTGTGTCCTGCTTTATCCCTCCTTAGCTCCTTGCTCTAGTCAAACAGGAAAACTCGCTGCTCCTGGAAAAGGGCTCCACCCTTTTTGACCACTCCCTGAACTAAAATGCCTCCCCATTCCTCAGACTGTTCTATTTTTTCCATTCTTTAAGTTTCAGCTCGAATGCCACACCACCAAACCTTTCCTGCCTTCTTCTCTATGGGAGGAGTCTTTGCACCGGGCTCAGCCCCTGACTCATCATGATGCCTGTGTCACGTGTGTGTCCTCTCATCTCTCCTGCTCAACACTGAACCCACCGAGAGCCACACAAATGGCTCTCATTCACCTTTTATCCCCCTGGTGCCCAGCACAGCACTGGCATGTATCTCTCCCACAGTGTTGATTGATAAGCAAATGAAGAATGTCGGTAGCAAAGTCATGAAGACAAACAGGCCTTGATACCCTAAATCAACCATGCTCACAAAAGAGCTGCTCTTCCTGATTTCACTCTAGTAAACTGGGTCATTTCAACTAGTTCAACTAGTCAAAGTGAAGCACTAGTCTCTAATATATTTAAGCTCTAGAGATGAGGCAAATAACAAAGAAAAATTTGTTTAAGAAAATGGCAGTAAGAGGCAGAGGGTCTGGTTGTGATGTCATTAACACCCAACCATCATATCTTTTTGTTTGTTTGTTTGTTTTATTGAAGTACAACTGATTTACAATATTATATTAGTTTCAGGTGTACAGCATAATGATTCAATATTTTTATAGATCATATTCCATTTAAAGTTATTACAAAATAATGGCTATATTTCCCTGTGCTATACAATATATCCTCATTGCTTATTTATTTTATATACAGTAGTTTGTGTTTCTTAATCCCATATCCCCATATCCCTACTTTTGCCCCTCCCCCATCCTCTCTCTCCACTGGTAACCACTAGCTTGTACTCTATATCTGTGAGTCTGTTTCTGTTTTGTTATATACATTACTTTGTCTTATTTTTAAGATTCCCCATATAAGTAATAACAGAGAGTACTTGTCTTTCTCTGCATGATTTATTTCACTAAGCATGATACTGTCTAGGCCCATCCATGCTTTTGCAAATCCAGCCATCATATCTTGACCTTAACATTTCTCTGGGAACATAAAATATTTACCATGTTGTTATATGGTAAATAAGACAATGCTAAGGATTCTAATTATTTTCACATCATACAAGATGTAAGTCAGGACCCCTGAAGTTGAAACATCTTTGTTTTGATCATCCAAGTAGGAAAATGACCACGGTCCTCAAATGCAGCCACATTCTTCTCAATCCATTTTCTCCACAGGCATTTTCTGGGGGCTGCTGAGGGCCGGGCACCGGGCTGGGGGCTGCAGATCCTTGTCTTCATGGAACATTCCAGTCTAGCTCTGTCCTGGCTTAAGTCACAGTTCTGAGAGCCACCCTTTAAAAAACAGAGTGTCGATGTGCATATAGCTGAAGGCAAAATATATTCTGGGAAAATAAAACTTTTAAAAGTAGATTCATGTCTCATCACACCATATGGCCACATGAGTGATCAAATGCATCTATCTGTGCTATCGACAGAAAAACAGAGCAGCTTACATATACTTATAATGGTGAGGAATTACATCATTAAAGAATTTAGATTTATTGGGGGGGGTTTGGAAATAAGATGCATCACCATATGGAAAACTTTAATTCTAATTTGCATTTTAATGGAAATGAAGCTTCAAAGGCCTCATTCTCATCAGTAAGCCTTTCCTAGGTCTCTCTAGCTTGAGCAAACCAGATTTCTGCTGGAATCTGATTTTCCAGAAAGTTCACACCACCTAAGAGCATTTAAGGTGAGAATATCATAGTGATATGTTAAGCCACATATATAGGGAATCCTTAAATACTGATGCTAAGAGTACATGGCTCTTTTTTGTAAAGAAATGTTTTTCCTTGACGTTGAACATAGTCCATATTCTTTGAAAGAGAAATATAAAATTCAATTATCTGGAATCCCAGCACCCCAAAATAAACACTCTATACCATTTTATAGCCTTCTTTTCTCAACACACGTAAATGATTATAATTTTTATTGTTGTTTTTGTTTTTACAAAAATGGACATCAGACATTCTATTTGTGATCTATGTGTGTTCCCTTAAAGCTTATGGTGAATATCTTTCCCTGTTCATATATGGAGATCAACATTAAGATTCTTAGGGGCTGCAATATTCTACTACATGAATAGGCCATAATTTATTTAACTTGCTTCCTATTGCTATATATTTAGATTGTTTCCAGTTATTGCTATTGTAAACAATTTTGTAATAATCAAGCTTGTATCTTTGCCTTTCCAATAATTTTCTAATTTTTAAAAATGGTACACAGAAGTTTGTCACACCCTTTTGAAAGAGACATTTTGGCATAACAGAAAAAAAAAGAAAACTTTCAGCTTTTTTTTTTTTTTTTTTTTTTTTGCGGTACGCGGGCCTCTCACTGTTGTGGTCTCTCCCGTTGCGGAGCACAGGCTCCAGACGCGCAGGCTCAGCGGCCATGGCTCACGGGCCCAGCCGCTCCGCGGCATGTGTGATCTTCCCGAACCGGGGCACGAGTCCGTGTCCCCTGCATCGTCAGGCGGACTCTCAACCACTGCGCCACCAGGGAAGCCCAACTTTCAGCTCTTAAAAGTCATCAAGTATGTCAACATAATTCAAGGATAGTCTTCAGCCGATGGTACTGGAAAAAATGGATATCCGTGTGCAATAAATGAACCTCAACCTTGACCTTACACTATCAAATAATTACCTCAAAATAAATCCTAGCTGTAAGAGCTAAAACAATATAAAATTCTTCAAGAAAATATAACCTTGGTGTAAGCAGATTCTTAGAACACAAAAAGTTCAAGCCATTAAAAAAAACTGATAAATTGAACTTCATCAAAATTTTAGATTTCCGCTCTTAGAAAGACATCATTAAGAAAATGAAAAGACTAGTCACAGATTGGGAAAAATAACTGCAGAACGTAGTCTGCTAAAGGACATCAATAATATGTAAAGAACTCTTACTATGTAATAAGACAAACGTCTGATAAAAATAAACAGGCAAAAGATTCAGGAGACACTTCACCAAAGAAGATGTGCAAATGGCCTGATAGCACCTGAAATGATGCTCAACATCACACACATTAGGGGAATGAAACTTGAAATCACAACAAGAAACCACTCATACCCACTAGGATGGCTAAAATAAGGAAGAGTAACCATATAAAGTATTAGTGAGAACGGGGAGCTGGAATTCTCATACTTTGCTGTTGGGAGTATAAAATGGTTCAGTCACTTTGGAAAACAGAGTGACAGTTTCATCAAAAGTTAAACATATACTTAGCATACAACCTGGCATTCTCACTCCTACATATTTATTCACATGCAATGAACACACAGGTTTGTGCAAAAACTTTTACATCAATGTTCATAGCAGCATTATTCATGATAGCCAAGAAGTGGAAACCATTCAACTGGTGAATGATAGACAAATTGTGGTATGATGGAATACCACTCAAGAATAAAAAGGAATGAACTACTGATCCATGCAACAACATGGCTGAATCTCAAAGGAATTATGATAAGAGGAAAAAGCCAGACATAAAGTCGACATATCAGATGATGTCATTCATGTGGAATTCTAGAAAAGGCAGAAGTATAGTGATAGAAAGCAGAGCAATGGTTGGAAGGGATGGGGGGTAGTGGATGTGGACTGACTGCAAAGAGACACGAGGGACCTTTCTGGAATGGTGAAAATATTTTCTATATCTTGATGTGGTAATGGCATATAAGCTTCTAAACTCCTGAACTTGTATACTTTAAATCAGTGAATTTCATTGAAAGTAAATTATACCTCAGTTTTTCAAAAATCATGACCTATAAATTGTAATATGTGCAAGAGTTATCCTCACCTCATTCCTAATCTTCACCTCATCCTTCATCTTGCAGGGATATATGGTGATTTACCCATTTTTTTGGTAAAAACAACTTTTAAAACTGTTTTGATTCATCAAAGTGTCTTCTATATCAACAAGCTGTGACAAATTGATTACATCCAAGTGTCTTGTTTCTTCCCAGCCTTGTCCAGGACAGGGCAGTGTCTTCTGATGCCGGACATCCAAATACAGATTAAAAGTTTCAGTCAGTGCTCCAGATATTTAAGACAACCTAAGTGGTTGGTACTAGATATACTGAATATCTGAACATCTGATTGAGTTTTTCATCTGGGTGTTCAGATGCAAAATGGACGTGAAAATTCTGAGGTGGACAGGTAGACATTTTGGAGGCCCGGGCATCTGGAAATCGATTAGGCAACTACATGACCTAATGATGTAAATTCAAGGGTTCACATTTAAAGCAAGTCAGAAGATAACTACACCGTGGACACGTGAGAAAGATTGTTGGTAAGACTTCTTCACCTCAGGAATTGGTGATGGTGATGGTGATGATGAATAACTGTTGAGTGCTTACTAAGTTCCAAGCTCTGTGTTAAGCCATTCACTTGCACTAACTCATTTATTCTTCGCAATAGCCCCACGAGTGAGGTGCTGTCAACAGCCCCACTTTATTGAGGAGAAAACTGAACTTGAAAGAGTATGTGAATCCTCCCCCAAGTTTGTGCAGCTGGTAGATGGTGGACCCAGGGCTTCAATCCTAGAAAATGGTTCCGAGAGAGACACAGAGTGCAAGGGGAAATAGGGCGCTGACTAAGCTTGGCACCAGCAGCAGATTGGAGTGTTGGAGCCCATAATTCACAAGCACACAAGGCTAGTGATTGAGGGGAAGCTGGGTGCATGGTAAGATGAGAGGATGAAGACGAGATGAAGAAGGCAATATGATAGCCACAGAAATTATTGAGAGAACTGTAGGAGTTCCAGTTTTGTGCCCAAAGGACATTGCAAGCTTCCACTAGTCTGCATTTTAATTTAAAATTGTCTTAGGGGAAATTCAATCCAGTTTCCCCTTTCCTTACTATGAACTTTAAAAGGATTATTTTCTTCTGCCAAAACCTTACTTCATCCTAGGGGGTCTCCCACCCCCCGCCAAATGCAAGTCCGTGGCAGGAGAAAGTCCCCCGTTGTCCCCCAGCTCCATGCAGGGAGTGGGGCCTCTGAGGTATCGAAGCCATAAAAGGCCAATTTGATTTTGGAGACATAACTAAGAGGTTTGTACAGGTCAAAATACTCAAATTCAATCCTAGTCAGTTGTTTCAAGCATTCAAAAGCTCATCTAGTATTGCATTCTGCCAGCCTAAAACTCCCTTGTTCTTTCATTGGGAAGATGGTTCTTAGAGTATAGTAAGAGTTCATGTTCACTGAGCACTTACCATGGGCCAGCTTCTTTGCCCAGCACTACAACATGCGTTGTCCTATTTGAGTCTCACCACAACCCTCTGAGGTAGATATTATTATTATTATTCCAATATTACAGATAAGAAAACTGCAGTTAAAGACATGTTTAAATGACCTAGGATAAAGACATGACTGCCTGACACCCTCCCTCTTCACCTCTACTCCTTCCTGCCCTTCCCTCTAGACCCCAGACTGGTGAGAGACAGAGGGCTGAGTGCCCATGTTTCTGCCTCACCTGTACTTCGTTGTGGGTAGAAACCTGGGCCATGCAGAAGCTGGGTGTGCTGCTGATGGAGGACTCAGGGAGCTTCAGAAGCAAAGCTCCTAGGCTTGGGTGGCCATCACACATCAGCTCGGCCCACTAAGGCTCCACTGCTCCCGCCTTGTATGGAGGATTCAACAGTTCCAGCATGTTCCATTAGAGTGCTCCAAAGCGTCAACAACACCTTCTTTGCTGTCAGGTGACACCATCAACTCCACGGAGTTTGCTAGGAGCTAGCCAAGAATAGCAAGGCAGCCATGAAGGTGAAAGTCCACCATGGATTCAGGAAGAGACTGTAGTGATGCTCTCACCCAACGGCTGTTACTTCTCACCTGGGCACTTCCCGCACTGCTGGGATTGTTGGCTTATTTTTTAGAGGGTACTAGGAGTATCACAAGGAGGGGAAGGATCTGAAAAGAAAGGATTTTCTCTAAGAACTATCTCCACTGCCATTTTATTATAGAAAGCATTGCTGGTAATGTCCAGTGCAAGCAGTCAGGAGAGCAGTTACCCCTGGGAGGGGCAGTGACTGGGCAGGGGCACAGGGATGCTCCTGGGTGCAGGTAACATTCTGTCTCCTGACCTGGGTGCTAGTTACACAGCTGTGTTCAATCTGAAAATTCATCAACCAGTGTACTTATGATATCTACACTTTTCTACATGAATATTATGCTCCAATAAAAAGTAAAAGAGATATTGAAAATGAAGATGGCCAGTTAATAAATTCATCCTCTTTTAACCTTTCTGGAGCACAAAATCTGGCGAGAAGTGAAAATGAAGACTTATTTGTGATACAGGCTCGGGACTCCGCCGCTCTGCTAAGAACCTCCGCAATACCCACTGTCCTGGGTTCCTGTTGGTGACTTCCCGTGAGTAGATCTCTCTCTTTATGACTCTGGATACTTCTAATGGAGAGAGGGGAAAGGAGGAAGAGCAGAGGTCCCTTAACTCGGCCTCCTGCCTCCCTCAGAGACCGGAGCTGTGGTTCCTGCTCAGTTTCCACACTTGGGTTCCGATCTGAGTGACTGTCAGCATGAAGACCCCTGTCACAGCTCTGTGCCTGGGCTGATGAAGAAGGCTGGACGGCTGTCTGTACTCAGCAGAGGCGTTCGCAGTTCATACCACATGCGTATACTGTCTTAAGCTCAGGGACATCCTGAATTGAAGCTAGGGAAAACCCAAGAATAGGATCTATCAGCCAATAGATCCTTTTTTATTTCCTGAATTCTAAGCTCCATCAATTTCATCACAAATTTCATTTAAACAACATGCCCTGTGCTACATAGACAAGGGTTGACTCTCAGTGAGACGTAGGAAAACTCAGCCAGCACACTCCCCCATCCAAGAAAATGAGCGCTGGAGAGGATAGAAGTGGTGGGGCAAACGAAACAAGTCTGGTCAGGTATTGATCACTGTTGAAGCTGGGTGATAAGTATTAATTCAAACATCTCTTCCACGCAGAGGACTCCTGGACTTGCAGCTGAAACCTCTCTGGCCATCAACACAGGGAAGTATTGGACGTTGTACTCGGTCACCGGGTCTTCACCTGAACCTCAACATCTCGGCCTAAATTTCTCATCTGAGCCAAGAACAGTCTCCTCTCCAGTTTCCTCCATTTATTCCAATCTCTTGGGACTAAAATCTCAAACTGAGTTCTCCTTCCTCCTCTTCTGGAAAGTATCTCACTAGTGACCACCTCTTCTTTTTACTTCACGATAAGGATTATAGTTCCACGGCCAACGAACTAAATCAGACCCTTTAAGCTTCCCTAGTATTATTGAAAAAGGCCCCTTAATTGTTTCTTTGACTCTAGTACCTGTTACCTCCATTCTGTCCCCACCTCTTTTTCAAATTAGTCATCCCCAAGATAGTTTGACCACGCCACTCTGCCACTCAGAAACTTTCCCTGACTCCCCATTGCTTACTGATTACCTCTAAAACCTTCTGCTTGGCCTCCACCACTGAACCCAATATATTTTTACAACTTCATCTCCCCTCCACTCCTCTACACAAAACATCAGCTCCAGACAAATGTATTTATTCACTCTTGTTCAAATATAGTTTGCTTCTTCCACTCATCTTGCTTTTTTATAGGCTGCTTTCCCCATGAAGACTGACTTCCAAAACCAATCCTAGCTCCCAAGGCCAAGGTCAGTTCCCCCTTCCTTAGTAATGAGGTTCTTCAGCCTCCAGTTTGAACTAATCACTCCTTCCTAAAAACCTCCCATAATTATTCTTCATATAATCCAACTGGCAATTAACCACTTAATGCCTACTGATCTTGCGACAATCATTGCTTTCTATTGTTAAGTGCTTTATTATTACTTAAGTTTTCATATTTGTAAATCTTGTATCTTCAGTTTGGTTGTTTACCTCTTCTGTAGAAAGGGACAAGTTTATTCTCTTTGTATCTCACAAAACATTTAAGAGTAACTTGCACATGGTAGAAGCTCAGTAAATGTTTGTTGATTGAATGTGTTAAAGAGATGAGGTAAGAAGTGGTTACCTCTAACATTTAAGACCATTTAAGTTCATCACTTTATATTCTTTTAGTTAACATGCCTTCATGGTTGGTCCCAGAGCTTTGAGAAAGTACATGTCTCTAAAGTGTTTGTTCATCCTGTCATGATCTTGTACCTTATATCCTTCATCCTGGCTTCACGTTCATATATGGCAAATTTGGCCTTTTACTCTACCATAAATTAACTGAGTGTGATTTTTAAACACTGAGAGTAGAGAGCTAGATTAATTCTGCTACATTGTGTAAAATAAAAATTTTCTTCACCCCATCCCACAGAGATCTCACTCAACAAAATTGTAAAAAAACAAAAGTGAACTTAGTTACCAATTGTTATTCTCATCTAGTATTATTTAAAATGCTTTGAAAAGAAATTAGTGTAAAACGCGCATTGACCTATTTGAAAGACGCTAGATGTCTGCAAGCTGTCACCTAGTACAGTCAACTAGTTACTGTCTTCTCATAGCTTCAGGGGTTTCCAGACAAGTGACTGGTGGTCAACTGCCGACCAGCCATCTCGGCCTCCAGCTTACACCCAGCCCACTTTATCCAAACCCACCGAAGGAGATTGTTCATTTGGTCCAACTCACCAAATATCAATCTAAGACAGGTTGGAAAATAAGTACTTTCTCATATGCTGGTAACTGTCAGTTTGTAGTGGCTGCCTGGAGCGCAGGGATGGGAAGAATTCTAACGCCATGTCCAGGCTCAACAGGAAGGGCCCATCAATGATGTCTTGATGACTGCCATGGACACAAGATGTGTTGGCCCCTGAGCCATGAATTTGCTACCTCTGGCCTAAGCAAAACTTAAGACATAAGTTCCTCAATGGCAGAGACTCTGCTCTATTCACCTTTGTGCCTCCCTACCTCTCCTCTCCCTTCACCCAGACTTAGCTCAGTGTCTGCCATGAAGTCGGCCCCATCAGAGAAGGTGTAGTTGCTTACATGTATCTGTGCCTATAATGGACGTGTGTGCCCTCTGTCACACTCAGTTTCCACTTCCCCTTCATGTGGAAACAGTCCCCATTTTCATTTGGAAATTCACGCATCTCCGGTTTTCAGTCAGTGTGGTTCTAGGGGAGATGATTCTACCCCAGGCTCGTTGTGACGTGCGATCCAGGCCACCAAAGAGATCACTGCGTTCCTCACTAATTGGCTTAGGAAGGGCATGTGACTCTATTAGGGCCAATGAGATACCTTGAGATTTCTGCTGAGGTATCTGACAGGGAGACAATCCCTCTTCTTGCTTGCCAGGTTTGAAGCTAACTCCAAGCTATCACATGAAACTGAGAGTTTCTGGCTAACAGAAAGAAAGACTAAGTCAAAATGTGATGACGACAACAGTGGTCATGATTACATCAACTGAGCCCCAAAGCCCATCACTCCTGAAGCCCTGACTACCTCTCATTGATAAATTCCCTTTCCTGCTTAAGACTTTTTGAGTTTTCAGTTACTTGTAACTGACGCAGCACCCCTGAGATAAACCTTCACAAGGGCCTTCTTTGATTCTTTAATAGCTACAAAAATGGTAATAATATCCAGTGGAAAGTCTGAGAAAGGACTGCTTGGGTGGTATTTATGCTGACGTTAGGAAAGATCATACTCTGCCAGTAGAAAACACAGCCGTTCAAAAGCAAAAGGTTTGGGAGTTGACCACTAGCTGGGTGTATCTTTTGCTCTATGCCGTTGCTTTCTTGTGTGAGTGCTGATGATTGAGAACGGACTGTTTCCGTTGTAAGTGTTTTAACAGCACTTTGATCAGCTCAGTAAGGGAAGGTTGGTGGCTGAGTCACTGTCCGAGCAGCGTTGGGGGCAATCTCCAAAGCCAGAAGAGAGGCCATCTCTAGAAGCAGTAGGACTGGTCCAGGCAGCTGTGGGGAAAGTTGCCAGTCACCGGAAGTCCCAAGGTTTGGAGCAGAGTCCTCCAACCTCACACATGTTGGATGCTTCTCACGAGGGATGAGGGGGGAGGGGGAGGGACCGTAGTCTACTATCTCAAGAAAACAGTACTCAGGAAGAAGATTCCTCAAATAGTGTCTACCCTAGCTGGGTTTAGGCAGCATCCTTGCATCGCTTGAGTACTGGATCATGTCAGAACATTGCCCAGAGGGCTGTGTCCACTGCTTAGTGAGTACCTTTGACATTACTGACCTAGAGTAACTTGAAGAAACAGTAGAGTCTCAGCCACAAGAGATCCGAGTCTCTTCATTTTATGCTGCTGTGTTTCACAACTAAAAATAGTAGCTTCCTGCTTCCCTGAGATAGGGCTCAGAGGGCGCCTTGAACATCAACGCTGAAATGCTTATTTCAGCTCCAGGAAAATGCGTCTGTTGTGTCTCAACAAAATTGCTGTCTGAGGCGAAACTATCTTTTGCTGCAACGCTCTCACAAAAGCCTGCAGGAAAGGGTCACACAAACATCCACAAAGGGAAAAGTGAGATAAGGTTTCTTCTCTTTTTTTCCCTCCCTTCTAGCTCTAAGCTATGAATGTGGTTAAAAGTCCAAGTGATGAGTGAAGTAAGTCAGAAAGAGAAAAACAAATACCATATGTTAACACATATATATGGAATCTAAAAAAAAAAAAAAAGTGGTCATGAAGAACCTAGGGGCAAGACAGGAATAAAGACACAGACCTACTAGAGAATGGACTTGAGGACACTGGGAGGGGGAAGGGGAAGCTGGGATGAAGTGAGAGAGTGGCATGGACATATATACACTACCAAGCGTAAAACAGATAGCTAGTGGGAAGCAGCCGCATAGCACAGGGGGATCAGCTCGGTGCTTTGTGACCACCTAGAGGGGTGGGATAGGGAGGGTGGGAGGGAGGGAGATGCAAGAGGGAGGAGATATGGGGATATATGTATATGTATAACTGATTCATTTTGTTATAAAGTAGAAACTAACACACCATTGTAAAGCAATTATACTCCAATAAAGATGTTTAAAAAAAAAAAAAAGTCCAAGTGTTGAGGCCCATTCTATCTGGTTCTTGTTCCTCAGGACATGTTCAAAGGTATCAAAAGTCAGCCTCTGAGGCTGACAGGAAAATGGTCCTTTTTACTTAGCCGCCAAGAGTTTAAATCAGGGCCTTGCAGAAATTCAACGGTGAGAGCTAAGAGGGAAGTTTAAGATTGTTCCCTGACGTTGGGAGATATGGCTTTTTTTTTTTTTTCCTGCAGGCAAATCAAATTCACACAGCTGTGCCTTTAGAACAATTAGACACACCTAGAAGATCAGACCGGGATGCCAAGAAAATGTCCCCAGGAGAGAGAAACAGTAAACATTCTGACATCATATGAACCGATTGGCTTTTTATATTCTGAGGTCTTTTCAGAGAGATTTTACTCAGATAAAAATGCGAGCATCTGAACCATATGCCTCAGTGTTTTTTCTGTGCCGCTGGCCTGAGCAGCTGGCAAAACATGATCTAAGACTGATAAACCGTCTTGACAAAAGCACTTCAGAGGGCCAGGGTCTGAAAGATGTCTGAATTTCAAAAAGGTACTAATTGCTCAAAGGATGAAACAATTCTTCTGAAATCTAACCCAGTACCTTAACAGAACCCAGAACAACACTGAGAGAATCTCAGAAAGAAAACCTGCTCGCTTTCCTGACACAGAGGAAAAGTATGCCCACTAAGGACAGGGTGACATGGGAGAATGCACTGACTGGGACTTTTGAGGCTCTGATGAATCCTTCAAGAGCTGGAAGAAAAATGTGACTTTAGCAACTGAGCAAGAAACGAAAGAGCAAAAATCTATTACTGGGGAACTATTGGAGATGACGTTAGTGGTCTCTGTGTAAACTTTGAGTCTGTCAGCTCAATCCTCCCAGCAGCTGTTGCGAAAGTCTGTCAGGACGACTGCAGGAGACTGTGCCCAAAGGCTGGGGATGGATGGCCCATCTGCACACTAGTTAGCTCTGACCCTCCAGAGACGATGTAAACTCCACAACTGGGCCTGCTCTGCTCCTTTGGCACCTGCAGTATGGATTTCATATCAGCAATTGACAGCTGTCTAATAAGACTTTATCAAACATACAAAATCCTGCATTACTGGGCAGTGAAACCAAGTAAGGACTTTAGGGCTTGCCTGGTGGCGCAGTGGTTGAGAGTCCGCCTGCCGATGCAGGGGACACGGGTTCGTGCCCCGGTCTGGGAAGATCCCACATGCTGCAGAGCGGCT